>NC_057800.1:201955289-202279283 GCF_018294505.1 Triticum aestivum | reverse complement strand
AATTAATGTTTTGAGTGGAAAGATGGATGAACTTATGAAATTATTTGCTAATAAAAGTGTTTCTTATGATCTTAATGATATACCTTTGTCTACTTTGACTAAGAATAATAATGAATCTTTGGACGTGAATTTTGTTGGTAGGAATAATTTTGGTAACAACACGTATAGAGGAAACTATAATCCTAGGCATTATCATAGCAATTCCTCAAATAATTATGGTAATTCCTACAACAATGCTTATGGAAATTTTAATAAGATACCCTCTGATTTTGAATCTAATATTAAAGAATTTATTACTTCACAAAAGAATTTCAATGCTTTGATTGAAGAAAATTTGCTTAAGATTGATGATTTGGCTAGGAACGTTGATAGAATTTCTCTTGATGTTGATTCATTAAAGCTTAGATCTATTACTCCTAAGCATGATATCAATGAGTCTCTCAAAGCCATGAGAATTTCCACTGATGAGTGCAAGGAAAGAACCGCTAGGATGCGTGCTAAGAAAGATGCCTTTATAAGAGCGTGTTCTTCTAGTTCCTATGAAAATAAAGATGAAGATCTAAAAGTTATTGATGTGTCCCCTATTAAATCTTTGTTTTGCAATATGAATCTTGATAATGATGGGACTGATTATGATCCACCTTTACCTAGAAGGCGTTCCAAAAATTCGGAGTTTTTAGATCTTGATGCTAAGTTTGATGAAAGTGGGATTGAAGAAATCAAAACCCTAGATACTAATAAATCCACTATTTTGGATTTCAAGGAATTTAATTATGAAAATTGCTCTTTGATTGATTGTGTTTCCTGGTTGCAATCCGTGCTAAATTCTCCTCATGCTTATAGCCAAAATAAAGCGTTTACTAAACATATCGTTGATGCCTTGATGCAATCTTATGAAGAAAAACTTGAGTTGGAAGTTTATATCCCTAGAAAACTTTATGATGAGTGGGAACCAACTATTAAAATTAAAATTAAGGATCATGAGGTCTATGCTTTGTGTGATTTGGGTGCTAATGTTTCCATGATTTAAAAGACTTTGTGTGATTTGTTAGGTTTCCATGATTTTGATGATTGCTCTTTAAACTTGCACCTTGCGGACTCCTCTATTAAGAAAGCTATGGGAAGCATAAATGATGTTCTTATTGTTGCAAATAGGAATTATGTGCCCGTAGATTTTATTGTTATTGACATAGACTGCAATCCTTCATGTCCTATTATTCTTGGTAGACCTTTCCTTAGAACGATTGGTGCAATTATTGATATGAAGGAAGGAAATATTAGATTCCAATTTCCGTTAAGGAAAGGCATGGAACACTTTCCTAGAAATAAAATAAAATTACCCTATTAATCTATTATGAGAGCCACTTATGGACTGCCTATCAAAGATGGCAATACCTAGATCTGTCCTTGCTTTGTATGCCTAGCTAGGGGCGTTAAACTATAGCGCTTGTTGGGAGGCAACCCAATTTTATTTTTATTCCTTGCTTTCTGATCCTGTTTAGTAATAAATAATTTATCTAGCCTCTGTATTTATTGTGTTTTTTGTGTTTAATTAGTGTTTGTGCCAAGTAGAACCGTTGGGAAGACTTGGGGAAAGTCTTCCTATCTTGCTGTAAAAAACAGAAACTTTAGTGCTCACGAGAACTGCTTTAATTTTTATTTGGAAAGTGCTATTTAGTTCATTCTTTTTGAAGATGATTAATAGATAAATTCCTCACGTCCAGAAATTTATTTTAGAATTTTTGGGGTTCCAGATCTTCTGCTAGCTACAGATTACTACAGAATGTTCTGTTTTTCGTGTGTTGTCTGCTTATTTTGATGAATCTGTGGCTAGTAAAATAGTGTATTAACTATAGAGAAGTTGGAATACAGTAGGTTTAACACCAATAGAAATAAAGAATGAGTTAATTACAGTACCTTGAAGTGGTATTTTGTTTTCTTTTGCTAACGGAGCTCACGAGATTTTCTACTTTGAGTTTTGTGTTGTGAAGTTTTCAAGTTTTTGGATAAAGATTTGATGGATTATGGAACAAGGAGTGGCAAGAGCCTAAGCTTGGGGATGCCCATGGAACCCCCAAGATAATCTAAGGACACCTAAAAGCCAAAGCTTGGGTATGACCCGGAAGGCATTGATGACCCACAAGTATAGGGGATCTATCGTGGTCCTTTCAATGAGTAAGAGTGTCGAACCCAACGAGGAGCAGAAGGAAATGATAAGCGGTTTTCAGCAAGGTATTCTCTGCAAGTACTGAAATAAGTGGTAACAGATAGTTTTGTGATAGGATAAATTGTAATGAGCAACAAGTAACAAAAGTAAATAAAGTGCAGCAGGGTGGCCCAATCATTTTGTAGCAGGGGACAAGCCGGAACAAACTCTTATAATAGGAAAAGCGCTCCCGAGGACACATGGGAATATTGTCAAGCTAGTTTTCATCACGTTCATATGATTCGCATTCGATACTTTGATAATTTGATATGTGGGTGGACCGGTGCTTGGGTGTCGTTCTTACTTGAACAAGCATCCCACTTATGATTAACCTCTATTGCAAGCATCCGCTACTACAACAAAAGTATTAAGGTAAACCTAACCATAGCATGAGACATGTGGATCCAAATCATCCCCTTACGAAGCAACGCATAAACTAGGGTTTAAGCTTATCTCACTCTAGCAACCCATCATCTACTTATTACTTCCCAATGCCTTCCTCTAGGCCCAAATAATGGTGAAGTGTTATGTAGTCGACGTTCACATAACACCACTAGAGGCTAGGCAACATACATCTTATCAAAATATCAAATGAATACCAAATTCACATGACTACTCATAGCAAGACTTCTCCCTTGTCCTCAGGAACGAACGTAATTACTCACAAAGCACATTCATGTTCATAATCAGAGGGGTAATAATATGCATATAGGATCTGAACATATAATCTTCCACCAAATAAACCAACTAGCATCAACTACAAGGAGTAATCAACACTACTAGCAACCTACAAGTACCAATCCCGGACTTTGAGACAAGAATTGGATACAAGAGATGAAGTAGGGTTTGGAGATGAGATGGTGCTGGTGAAGATGTTGATGGAGATTGCCCTCTCCCGATGAGAGGAGCGTTGGTGATGATGATGGTGATGATTTCCCCCTCCGGGAGGGAAGTATCCCCGGCAAAACAGCTCTGCGGGAGCTCTAGATTGGATCCGCCAAAGTTCCGCCTCGTGGCGGCGGAGTCTCGTCCCGAAAAGTTACTTCTTATTTTTTTCTCATCGAAAGACCTCATATAGGAGAAGATGGACGTCGGAGAGCCACCAGGGGGCGCGCCCTAGGGGGGGGGGGGCGCCCCCCACCCTCGTGAGAAGGGTGTGGGCCCCTGGCCTTCATCTTTTGCGAGGATTTTATTTATTTATTTTAAGACGTTCCGTAGAGTTTCAGGACTTTTGGAGTTGCGCAGAATAGGTCTCTAATATTTGCTCCTTTTCCAGCCTAGAATTCCAGCTGTCGACATTCTCCCTCTTTTTGTAAACCTTGTAAAATAAGAGAGAATAGCCATAAGTTTTGTGACATAAAGTGAAATAACAGTCCATAATGCAATAAATATCGATATAAAAGCATGATGCAAAATGGACGTATCAACTCCCCCAAGCTTAGACCTCGCTTGTCCTCAAGCGCAAAGCCGATAACAATAAATATGTCCTCATGTTTAGAGGTAGAGGCGTCGATAAAAATAAAATACGTACATGAAGGCATCATGATTATTCTCATAACAGCAACTTATATAGATTTTGTCATATGATTACTTATGTTCAAGCGATGATCTATTCACAATGCAAAAGTATAATTCATAAACATTATTGGGCTCCGACAAACTATAATCTCAGTCATTGAAGCAATTGCAATTTATCATAACATCGGAAAGAGTCTATGTCAGAGCTAAAAAGCAAGTCCACATACTCAACTATCATTTAGTCCTCCATAATTGTTAACACTCACGCAATACTTGTGGTTATGGAGTTTTAATCGGACACAGAGAAAGATAGGGGCGTATAGTTTTGCCCCACAACCTTTTACCACAAGGATAATGTCAACAATAATGGTTCATGCTCCCCTACATCCAATTAGATATATATATATATATATATATATATATATATATATATATATGATGTTCTTTCCAACGTGCTGATCTTGCCAAAGGATAAAATGAAAAAGGAAAGGTGAAGATCACCATGACTCTTGCATAAGGTAGAAGATAATAATAAAGGATAGGCCCTTCACAGAGGGAAGTAGAGGTTGCCATGCGCTTTTATGGTTGGATGTATAAAATCTCAATGCGAAAGAACGTCACTTTATATTGCCCCTTGTGATATGAACCTTTATTATGCAGTCCGTCACTTTTATTACTTCCACATCACAAGATCGTATAAAGCTTATTTCTCCCACACCAATCAATCATACATATTTAGAGCAATTTTTATTGCTTTGCACCGATGATAACTTACTTGAAGGATCTTACTCAATCCATAGGTAGATATGGTGGACTCTCATGGCAAAACAGGTTTAGGGATTTTGGAAGCACAAGTAGTATATCTACTTGGTGCTGAGAATTTGGCTAGCATGAGGGGGAAGGCAAGCTCAACAAGTTAGAGGACCATGACAACATACTTTATCTCAGATATAAGAAAGACATAACTCATTATGTTGTCTTCCTTGTCCAACATCAACTCTTTAGCATGTCATATTTAACGAGTGCTCCCAATCATAAAAGATGTCAATGATAATATATCTATATGTGAAAACCTCTCTTTCCTTATTACTTCCTATTAATTCCAACAGTGACCAATGCTATGTCTGCCAACTCCCAACAACTTTTAATCATCATACTCTTTCTATGTGAAGTCATTACTCTCAATAAGATCAATATGAACTTTTTGTTTCTTTTTATTCTTTTCTTCTTTCTTTTATTCACACAAGTTCATGGCAAAATAATCAAGCCCTTGACTCAACACTAATCTTTATTATACATAACTCACGGACTCGATTACATAGAGGGATCATAAAGCAAAACTCAAAACTAGACCATGCCATAAACTTTATTCTACTAGATCAAGATACTACTAATAAGATCGAACTAAGAAAAACGTTAAAGATAGGAGTTGTGATTGTGATACGATACCGGGGCATCTCCCCCAAGCTTGGCAGTTGCCAAGGGGAGTGCCCATACCTAGATACTCAATTCTTCTTTGTTGGAGGAGACGGTGGAGGTGTTGGATAATCGCACATCGAGCGTAAGAGGTCCTCCAGCTTGCGAATAATGCCCTTGAGTGCGACAATATGCTCCTTTAACAAAATATTTTTCTTGTGTGAGATACTTGTTTTGTACAAGAGCTAACTCAATAATCTTGAAAGTTTCGATCTCGGTTGGGGTAAGAAGACTATGATCAAGTTGAAGGATGTCTTTTGCTGCCGGAGCTTGATCCTCCGTGGCCTTCTTGATCCTTTCATCCTTGTTGACCCTAGTGGGTTCTTCCCTCTTCAGATCTATCTTCATTAGCCAAGCATCGTTGTCACCATTGTTGGAGGAGGGAGACGACATGATGCCTAGCCTGGAAAACCCTGACAAAAAACAGCTCAAAACAGGAACAGAGGAGGTTTGCGTGATACGGGAGTCAAAACCTTCGGGGGGTTATATAATGAATTTTTACCAACCAAAATACGTAACGTGCAAGAAAACATAGTCTGGAAGGCACACGAGGTGCTCACGAGGTAGGGGGCGCGCCCAGGGGGGTAGGGCGCGCCCACCACCCTCGTGGGGCCCTAGTGTCCTTCCCGGACTGCTGCATATTTTTCTATTTTCTAAATATTCCAAAATGGAGAAATATTGCCTTAAAAATTGTTTTGGAGTCGGTTTACTTACCGTACCACATACATATTCCTTTTTGGAGCCTGAAACGTTCGGGAAAGTGACCCTTATGTATTCCTCCGGGGTTACGGTTTCAATAATATTGGTTTCAACATTTATGGGATTACCTGAGATATAATGTTTAATTCTTTGACCGTTTACCACCTTCGGATTTGTGCCCTCGAAGTTGTTGATTTTTATGGCACCGAAATGATAGACCTCCTCGATAACATAGGGGCCTTCCCATTTAGAGAGAAGTTTTCCTGCAAAAAATCTTAAACGAGAGTTGTATAGCAATACATAATCACCTACATTAAAGTCACGCTTTTGTATCCTTTTGTCATGCCATCTTTTAACTTTTTCTTTAAACAACTTGGCATTTTCATAAGCTTGGGTTCTCCATTCATCAAGTGAGCTAATATCAAATAGCGTGAAAATTTGCACGCACCTTGCGCCCTTGAGTATCTTCGAGCCGACAAAATTTCAGATTTTTTTGATTTTTTGTGCTATTTTTTCAAATTTAATGTTCACCATGTTACTATTCACTAGACGGTCAAAGCCCTTTGACCGGACGGCAAGGGCATTTCTATAAGGTAACTTGATGGAAGAGGGGTATTTTTGAGCATACCTAAAAATTAGGGGCAAATGCCAGGTGGTGGCTCAAGTTAGGGGGAGAAATGGAATTGTCCCTATCAAATAACCTCTTCTCACCGGCAAGTTTGAAATCATAGTTAAGCTCTTTAATAGCCCAATATGCCTTATGTTCTAGTTCAAGAGGAAAGTGACATGCTTTTCCATAGACCATTTTATACGGAGACATACCCATAGGATTTTTATATGCAGTTCTATATGCCCATAATGCATCATCAAGTTTCTTAGACCAATTCTTTCTAGACCTATTAACACTCTTTTGCAAAATTAATTTGAGCTCTCTAATGCTCAACTCTACTTGACCACTAGACTGTGGGTGATAAGGAGATGCAATTCTATGATTAACATCATATTTAGCAAGCATTTTACTAAAGGCACCATGAATAAAGTGTGAACCACCATCAGCCATTAAATATCTAGGGACTCCAAACCCCGGAAAAATAACTTCTTTAAGCATTTTAATAGAAGTGTTATGATCAGCACTACTAGTTGGAATAACTTCTACCCACTTAGTAACGTAATCAACACCAACTAGAATAAGTGTGTATCCATTAGAGGCAGGAAAAGGTCCCATATAATCAAAGCCCCAAACATAAAATGGTTCAATAACAAGAGAATAATTCATAGGCATTTCTTGACGTCTACTAATATTACCAATTCTTTGACATTCATCACAAGACAAGACAAACTTACGGGCATCCTTGAAGAGAGTAGGCCAATAAAAACCAGATTGCAGTACCTTATGTGCAGTTCTATCTCCAGCGTGGTGTCCTCCATAAGACTCGGAATGACACTTGCGTAGGATCTGTTCCTATTCATGCTCAGGTACACAACGTCTAATAACACCATCTACTCCTTCTTTATAAAGATGTGGGTCATCCCAAAAGTAATGTATCAAATCATAGAAGAACTTTTTCTTTTGCTGGTATGTGAAGCTAGGTGGTATAAACTTAACAACAATATAATTAGCATAATCAGCATACCATGGAGTACTATGAGAAGTACTTATAACATTTAGTTGTTCATCAGGAAAGTCATCATTAATAGGTAGTGGGTCATCAAGAATATTTTCTAACCTAGACAAGTTGTCTGCAACGGGGTTCTCAGCTCCCTTCCTATCAACAATATGGAAATCAAATTCTTGTAGCAAGAGAACCCATCTAATAAGTATAGGTTTAGCATCTTTCTTTTCCATAAGGTATTTAATAGCAGCATGGTCAGTGTGAATAGTTACTTTAGAATCAACAATATAAGGTCTGAACTTATCACAAGCAAATACAACTGCTAAAAGCCCCTTTTTCAGTAGTAGCATAATTTCTTTGAGCATTGTCTAGAGTCTTACTAGCATAATGAATAACATTTAATTTCTTATCAACTCTTTGCCCTAGAACAGCACCTACAGCATAATCACTAGCATCACACATAGTTTCGAAGGGTAAATTCCAATCAGGTGGCTGAACAATAGGTGCAGAGACTAATGCTTTCTTAATTATTTCAAATGCGTCTACACAATCATCATCAAAGACAAATGGTATATATTTTTGCAATAAATTAGTCAGCGGCCGAGAGATTTTTGAGAAGTCCTTAATGAACCTCCTGTAAAATCCGGTGTGACCAAGGAAACTTCTTATACCTTTGATGTCCTTGGGACATGGCATCTTTTCAATAGCATCAACCTTGGCTTTATCAACTTCAATACCTCTTTCAGAGACTTTGTGCCCCAAGACAATACCTTCATTAACAATAAAGTGGCACTTTTCCTAATTCAAGACAAGATTAGTTTCTTCACACCTCTACAAAACACGATCAAGATTTCTCAAGCAATCATCAAAAAAGGAACCATAGACGGAAAAGACGTCCATGAAAACCTCACAAATCTTTTCACAAGAGTCAGAGAATATAGCCATCATGCATCTTTGAAAGGTAGCAGGTGCATTACATAGACCAAAAGGCATACGTCTATAAGCAAAAGTACCAAAAGGGCATGTAAAAGTAGTCTTTGATTGATCTCTAGCCGACACAGGTATTTGAGAGAAACCAGAATAACCATCTAGAATGCAATAGTGTATGTGTTTGCATAATCTTTCTAGCATTTGATCAATAAAAGGTAAGGGGTAATGATCTTTCTTAGTAGCTTTATTTAATTTACGGAAATCAATTACCATCCTATAACATGTGACAATTCTTGTGGAATCAATTCATCTTTATCATTAGGAACAACAGTAATACCTCCCTTCTTAGGGACACAATGGACAGGACTTACTCACTCACTATCAGCAACGGGATAGATTATACCTGCCTCCAGAAGCTTTAGTATTTCTTTTCTTACCACTTCTTTCATTTTAGGATTCAAACGTCCTTGAGGATCACAAACTGGTTTGGCATTTGCTTCCAAATTTATTTTATGTTGACATAGAGTGGGACTAATGCCCTTAAGATCATCAAGAGTATATCCAATAGCAGCACGATGCTTCTTCAGAGTTTTCAATAATCTTTCTTCTTCATGCTCTGAAAGGTTAGCACTAATAATAACATGATATATCTTCTTTTCATCAAGATAAGCATATTTAAGATTATCAGGCAAAGGTTTAAGTTCAAACACGGGATCACCCTTGGGTGGAGGAGGATCCCCTAAAATTTCAACAGGAAAGTTATGTTGTAGAATAGGTTCCTGTTTAAACAATACTTCATCTATTTCCCTTCTTTCATTCATGAACATATCATTTTCATGGTCTAGCAAATAGTGTTCTAAAGGATCACTAGGATGTACGGCAATAGAAGCAAGACCAATAATTTCATCCTTACTAGATAATTCTTCCTCAGGATGTTGTTTACTAAATTGAGAGAAATTAAACTCATGAACCATATCATCGAAGCCAATAGTAACAACATTATTTTCGCAGTCTATCTTAGCATTAACAGTGTTCAAGAAGGGTCTACCAAATATAATGGGACAAAATCTATCTTGTGGGGAAGTAAGAACAAGAAAATCAGCAGGATATTTAGTTTTCCCACACAACACTTCAACATCTCTAACAATTTCAATTGGTGAAATAGTATCTCTATTAGCAAGTTTAATTGTGACATCAATATCTTCTAACTCAACAGGTGCAATGTCATGCATAATTTCTTTGTATAAGGTATGTGGTATAACACTCGCACTCGCACCCATATCACATAAGCCATGAAAACAATGATCTCCTATTTTAACAGAAATAACAGGCACGCCTACCACAGGTCTATGTTTATCTTTAGCATAAGGTTTAGCAATTCTAGCAGTTTCACCTTCGAACTGAATAACATGCCCATCAATATTATCAGACAAGAGATGTTTAACAATAGCAATATTAGGTTCTACTTTAAATTGCTCAGGAGATGTATAAGTTGCTTTTACGAACAACAGTTGAAGCTTTAGCATGATCCTTTACTCTAATAGGGAAAGGTGGTTTCTCAACATATGAAGTGGGAACAATAGGATCATTATAAGTGACAGTCTTTTCTTCAACTTTAATAGGTGCAACTACTTTTACATCTATGGGAGGATGATATTTAAACCACTTCTCCTTAGGGAGATCAACATAAGTAGCAAAAGATTCACAGAAAGAAGCTACTATCTCAGAGTCAAGTACATATTTAGTGCTAAACTTACGGAAAATATCGGTATCCATAAAAGATTTAACACAATCAAACTTAGGTGTCATACCTGACTCCTTACCTTCGTCAAGGTCCCAATCTTCAGAGTTGCGTTTAACTCCATCCAATAAATTCCATCTGAATTCAATAGTCTTCATCATAAAAGAGCCAGCACAAGAAGTATCGAGCATGGTGCGATTGTTTTCAGAAAGCCGAGCATAAAAACTTTGCATAATTATTTCTCTTAGGAGCTCATGATTGGGGCATGAATATAACATTGATTTAAGCCTCCCCCAAGCTTGAGCGATGCTTTCTCCTTTGCGAGGCCAGAAATTATATATATAATTGCGATCACGGTGAACAAGATGCATAGGGTAATACTTTTGATGAAATTCCAACTTCAATCTTTTATAGTTCCATGATCTCATATCATCACATAGCCTATACCATACCAATGCATCTCCCTTCAAAGATAAAGGGAAGACCTTCTTCTTAGCAACATCATCGGGTATACCTGCAAGCTTAAATAACCCACAAACTTCATCCACATATATTAAGTGCTCATTAGGATGATTTGTTCCATCTCCTGTAAAAGGGTTAGCTAGCAGTTTTTCCATCATAGCTGAAGGAAATTCAAAAGGAGTTTCATTTTCAATAGGTTCAGTAGGTTGAGGAGTAAATCTTTGCTCTACTAGACAGGGTGAAGATACCCCGAACAAGCCCCTTAGAGAATTACTTTCCATAGTAACAAGTGACAGTAAATTTCAGCACACTATATAAATTTTCCCTTACCAAATTCCACCAACCAAAGGCGCTACACTCCCCGACAACGGCGCAGGAAAAGAGTTTTGATGACCCACAATATAGGGGATCTATCGTAGTCCTTTCGATAAGTAAGAGTGTCGAACCCAACGAGGAGCAGAAGGAAATGATAAGCGGTTTTCAACAAGGTATTCTCTGCAAGTACTGAAATAAGTGGTAACAGATAGTTTTGCGATAGGATAAATTGTAATGAGCAGCAACTAACAAAAGTAAATAAAGTGCAGCAGGGTGGCCCAATCCTTTTGTAGCAAAGTACAAGCCAGAACAAACTCTTATAATAGGTAAAGCGCTCCGAGGACACATGGGAATATCGTCAAGCTAGTTTTCATCACGTTCATATGATTTGTGTTCGATACTTTGATAATTTGATATGTGGGTGGACCGGTGCTTGGGTGTTGTTCTTACTTGAACAAGCATCCCACTTATGATTAACCACTATTGCAAGCATCCACAACTACAACAAAAGTATTAAGGTAAACCTAACCATAGCATGAGACATGTGGATCCAAATCAGCCCCTTACGAAGCAACGCATAAACTAGGGTTTAAGCTTCTGTCACTCTAGCAACCCATCATCTACTTATTACCTCCCAATGCCTTCCTCTAGGCCCAAATAATGCTGAAGTGTTATGTAGTCGACGTTCACATAACACCACTAGAGGCTAGACAACATACATCTTATCAAAATATCAAACGAATACCAAATTGACATGACTACTCATAGCAAGACTTCTCCCTTGTCCTCAGGAATGAACGTAATTACTCACAAAGCATATTCATGTTCATAATCAGTGGGGTAATAATATGCATATAGGATCTGAACATATAATCTTCCACCAAATAAACCAACTAGCATCAACTACAAGGAGTAATCAACACTACTAGCAACCTACTAGCACCAATCCCGAACTTTGAGACAAGAATTGGATACATGAGATGAACTAGGGTTTGGAGATGAGATGGTGCTCGTGAAGATGTTGATGGAGATTGCCCTCTCCCGATGAGAGGAGCGTTGGTGATGACGATGTTGATGATTTCCCTCTCCGGGAGGGAAGTATCCCCGGCAGAACAGCTCTACCGGAGCTCTAGATTGGATCCGCCAAGGTTCCGCCTCGTGGCGGCGGAGTCTCATCCCGAAAAGTTCCTTATTATTTTTTTCTCATCGAAATACCTCATATAGGAGAAGATGGATGTCGGAGAGCCACCAGGGGGCCCACGAGGTAGGGGGCGCGCCCTAGGAGGGGGGTGCCCCCCACCCTCGTGAGAAGGGTGTGGGCCCCCTGGCCTTGATCTTTTGCGAGGATTTTTCTTTATTTATTTTAAGACGTTCCGTGGAGTTTCAGGACTTTTGGAGTTGCGCATAGTAGGTCTCTAATATTTGCTCCTTTTCCAGCCCAGAATTCCAGCTGCCGGCATTCTCCCTCTTTATGTAAACCTTGTAAAATAAGATAGAATAGCCATAAGTATTGTGACATAAAGTGAAATAACAGTCCATAATGCAATAAATATCGATATAAAAGCATGATGCAAAATGGACGTATCAGGCATCCCTTCTTTCGTCTACTTCTATCGGTAAATTTACTTGGAGCTATATTTTTATTCACCACATGATATGTGTTTTGCTTGGAGCATCTTGTATGATTTGAGTCTTTGCTTTTTAGTTTACCACAATCATCCTTGTTGTACACAACTTTTGAGAGAGCCATACATGATTTGGAATTTGTTAGAATACTCTATGTGCTTCTCTTATATCTTTTGAGTTATATAATTTTGCTCTAGTACTTCACTTATATTTTTAGAGCACGGTGGTGGATTTGTTTTATAGAAACTATTGATCTCTCATGCTTCACTTAGATTATTTTGAGAGTCTTAAATAGCATGGTAATTTGATTAAATAATCATAACATGCTTGGTATGCAAGAATAGTAAAAACTTTCTTATGAGTGTGTTGAATACTATGAGAAGTTTGATGCTTGATAATTGTTTTGAGATATGAAGATGGTGATATTAAAGTTGTGCCAGTAGAGTAGTTGTGAATTTGAGAAATACTTGTATTAAAGTTTGTGATTCCCGTAGCATGCACGTATGGTGAACCGTTATGTGATGAAGTCAGAGCATGATTTATTTTTTGATTGTCTTCCTTATGAGTGGCGGTCGGGGATGAGCGATGGTCTTTTCCTACCAATCTATCCCCCCTAGGAGCATGCATGTAATACTTTGCTTTGATTAGTTGTAGATTTCTGCAATAAGTATATGAGTTCTTTATGACTAATATTGAGTCCATGGATTATACGCACTTTTCTTCCTTCCACCATTGCTAGCCTCTCTAATACCGCGCACCTTTCGCTGGTATCATACACCCACCATATACCTTCCTCAAAATAGCCACCATACCTACCTATTATGGCATTTCCATAGCCATTCCGAGATATATTGCCATGCAACTTTCCGCCGTTCCGTTTATTATGACACGCTCCATCATTGTCATATTGCTTAGCATGATCATGGAGTTGACATCGTATTTGTGGCAAAGCCACTGTTCATAATTCTTTCATACATGTCACTCATGAGTCATTGCACATCCCGATACACCGTCGGAGGCATTCATATAGAGTCATATCTTGTTCTAAGTATTGAGTTGTAATTCTTGAGTTGTAAGTAAATAAAAGTGTGATGATCATCATTATTAGAGCATTGTCCCAGTGAGGAAAGGATGATGGAGACTATGATTCCCCCATAAGTCGGGATGAGACTCCGGACAAAAATAGATAAATAAAAGAGGCCGAATAAGCCCAAAATAAAAAAATGAAAGAAAAAGAGAGAAGGGGCAATGCTACTATCCTTTTACCACACTTGTGCTTCAAAGTAGCACCATGATCTTCAAGATAGAGAGTCTCCTATGTTATCACTTTCATATACTAGTGGGAATTTTACATTATAGAACTTGGCTTGTATATTCCAATGATGGGCTTCCTCAAAATTCCCTAGGTCTTCGTGAGCAAGTGAGTTGGATGCACACCCACTAGTTTCTTTTGTTGAGGTTTCATACACTTATAGCTCTAGTGCATCCGTTGCATGACAATCCCTACTCACTCACATTGATATCTATTGATGGGCATCTCCATAGCCTGTTGATACACCTAGTTGATGTGAGACTATCTTCCCCCTTTTGTCTTCTCCACAACCACCATTCTATTCCACCTATAGTGCTATATCCATGGCTCACACTCATGTATTGCGTGAAATATTGAAAAAGTTTGATAATGTCAAAAGTATGAAACAATTGCTTGGCTTGTCATCAGGGTTGTGCATGATTTAAATACTTTGTGTGGTGAAGATAGAGCATAGCCAGACTATATGATTTTGTAGGGATAACTTTCTTTGGCCATGTTATTTTGAGAAGGCATGATTGCTTTGTTAGTATGCTTGAAGTATTATTATTTTTATGTCAAGATGAACTTTTATCTTGAATCTTTCAGATCTGAATATTCATACCACAATTAAGAAGAATTACATTAAAATTATGCCAAGTAGCACTCCACATCAAAAATTATCTTTTTATCATTTACCTACTCGAGGACGAGCAGGAATTAAGCTTGGGGATGCTTGATACGTCTTCAATGAATCAATAATTTTTGATTGCCCCATGCTATATTATCTACTGTTTTGGACATTATTGGGCTTTATTATCCACTTTTATAATATTTTTGGGACTAACCTATTAACCGGAGGCCCAGACCAAAATTGCTGTTTTTTTTTGCCTATTTTAGGGTTTCGAAGAAAAGGAATATCAAACGCAGTCCAAACGGAATGAAACCTTCGGGAACGTGATTTTCTCAACAAACGTGATCCAGGAGACTTGGACCCTACATCAAGGAACAAAGGAGGATGCCACGAGGTAGGGGGGCGCCTCCCCCCCCAGGCGCACCCTCCACCCTCATGGGCCCCCTGTTGCTCCACCGACGTACTCCTTCCTCCTATATATACCTACGTACCCCCAAACGATCAGATACAGAGCCAAAAACCTAATTCCACCGCCGCAACTTTTTGTATCCACGAGATCCCATCTTGGGGCCTGTTTCGGAGCTCCACCGGAGGGGGTATCCATCACGGAGGGCTTCTACATCAACACCATAGCCTCTCCGATGAAGTGTGAGTAGTTTACCTCAGACCTTCGGGTCCATAGTTATTAGCTAGATGGCTTCTTCTCTCTTTTTGGATCTCAATACAAAGTTCTCCCCCTCTCTTGTGGAGATCTATTCGATGTAATCTTCTTTTTGCGGTGTGTTTGTTGAGACCTATGAATTGTGGGTTTATGATCAAGATTATCTATGAACAATATTTGAATCTTCTCTGAATTCTTTTATGTATGATTGGTTATCTTTGCAAGTCTCTTCGAATTATCAGTTTGGTTTGGCCTACTAGATTGATCTTTCTTGCAATGAGTGAAGTGCTTAGCTTTGGGTTCAATTTTGCGGTGTCCTTTCCCAGTGACAGTAGGGGTAGCAAGGCACGTATTGTATTGTTGCCATCGAGGATAACAAGATGGTTTTTTTATCATATTGCATGAATTTAACCCTCTACATCATATCATCTTGCTTAAGGCGTTACTCTGTTTCCATGAACTTAATACTCTAGATGCATGCTGGATAGTGGTCGATGAGTGGAGTAATAGTAGTAGATGCAGGCAGGAGTCGGTCTACTTGTCTCGGGCGTGATGCCTATATACATGATCATACCTAGATACTCTCATAACTATGCTCAATTCTGTCAATTGCTCAACAGTAATTCGTTCACCCACCATAAAATACTTATGCTCTCGAGAGAATCCACTAGTGAAACCTATGGCCCCCGGGTCTATATTCATCATATCAATCTTCCTATACTTATTTATTTACTTTACTTTTTTACTTTACTTTTATTTTACTTTGCATCTTTACCACGAAATTACCAAAAATATTATCTTATCATATCTATCAGATCTCTCTCTCTCGTGAGTGACCGAGAAGGGATTGAGACCCCCTTATCTCGTTGGTTGCGAGGAGTTATTTGTTTTGTGCAGGTACAAGGGACTCGCGCGTAGCCTCCTACTGGATTGATACCTTGGTTCTCAAAAAATGAGGGAAATACTTATGCTACTTTGCTGCATCATCCTTTCCTCTTCAAGGAAATCCAACGTAGTGCTCAAGAGGTAGCAATATGATATGGTATGTATGCAATGGAAGGTGTAGATCACTAATGTGCACAAGTAACGTTGCCGAAAATACTCAAATGGCTAGTCTTGATAGGCAAGTGACGCAAAATGGGCTAGGGGTTAACAATGCAATGGCAAGGGAATATACAATGGAGGGATACCACGATACCGAGATGATATGGAGGTTACCGTCTCTGGCGATGATGAGTGGCGGTGATCTTGATGAAGATACCACGATGATGGAGACTCGTCTGTAAGTAGCCGAAACACCTTAGGAAACAGAAAAAACCGTGAACTCAAAATCTCAAGCGTCAAATGTCAAAATTGTGGTAGCGGGAATGCGGTGGTGGTGTTGCGTAAGCTCAATGGGATTGCGGAAATGCAATGAAGGGTTATGCGAGTAGGCAATGCGGAAGTGGAGGTTACGGGGTTATGTGAGTCGGAGTTGAAGGTCACCGTCCCTAAGTAGACGAAACACCTTAGGAGACTCGAATCATTACTCAAGCAACCACATATGCAATGGGGAACAAAATTGGTTAGGTTGCGGAAGTCGGTGGTTGTGTAGCGGATGATGTGGTGGAAGCCCTTGGCAAAGATGCCAAAATTCACAAAATTTGATGGAGTCAAATTGTTTTGGTGGTATTTTTGTGGGAAGGTGAATGTCAAGAGCTCCGAAACGAGATAAAGAACGTCAAAATCGGAGTTCGGATGAATTAGTTATGGCCGAAACAAAATTTCAACTAAGTAGTTTTTTCAGGTTACGCACGTCCGTGAAATGATAGATGTCTGGTTGTCGGACGTCTGGACGGGCTCGGAAATCCGTAAATTTGGCTCGGGTTTGGGGTTCCGGTCGTCCGGAAAGGGTCGGACATCCGGTGTTTCGTGGGGCTCCGGACGTCCGCAAAACGTCGGTCGTCCGGTGGGTCGTGGTCAACGCGAGAAGCGAGTTTCGGGACGCGATTTTGGGTGGAAAATGGAGATTTTGGGAGCAAAATTGAGGAAATTTTGTGGATGGAAAGTGGGGAAACTTGGGGAGATGCTAGATCCACTTGAAACCAAGCAAATCCATGGATCAAATCCAACAAAACTTCATCAAACCAACAAATCACAAAAAAAATTGGGGTTATTTTTTGTGGGGATTTTCAAAATTGGGGAAGAACGCAACAAAATCGAGCTAGAAACGAAGAGGGAAGGCTCCGAAATCGTGATCAACGTGGCTCATGATACCAAGATGATATCATGAGACAAGCTGGCTCTGATCCAAGATGACGTAGGGTGGAACCCTATGTGGCCGATCTTTCACGAAAGAAGCGGATCCCAACTAAGAACACGAAGAACACGGGGAAGAACGGAGGGAAATCACAAGGGAAAACACTAAATAACAAGTCCAATAACACACCCACTAGACAATCAAACACACAAGATCCACAAGGTACATGAACAATAAAGGAAAAGATAAAAGGTAAGGTTCATCTCCATGAGGAGGTCTTGAATCCATGAGAGGATCTTCCCGTGAGGGGTCTTGAATCCAAGGTGGATCTTCTCCGAAGAGGGGCCGCGGTCTCTCTCGTGGAATAGATCTGTAATGGATGAGCAAAGCTCTATCTGTAATGAGCTACTACTTTGCTAACCCTAGCTAGGAATAGGTAGAGGTATTTATAGTCTAAGTGGGCGAAAGGGTAAGTGGGAAGGGATACAAGGCCAAAGGCCCGCGGCTGCCCATAGGCGGTTACCGGACGTCCGATTGTTGTTGGACATCCGATGGCTCGAGGGGGACCAGACGTCCGGCGGGCGTCGGAAGTCCGTCGTTTTGCTTTGGGATTGGTGGCACCGGATTTCCGGTAAGCGTCGGACGTCCGGTGCCTAGGACTTGTCGGACGTCTGGTGTTCGTCGGTCGTCCGACAACTGTAGAGGGTCGGACATCCGGTGGCTTACGGTCGTTCGGTCGCTCTAGACTCTGCAACTCCTTCTTTTTTCCGTCTTCTCTTCCATGCTTCACTCGCGGATGGTGTAGGTGTTCCTTGGCGCTTGCACCCCTCCTCATCATCCATGAAGTTCCGACAATACCTATGCATGCACACGAGAGGGGTGTCAAGTAGTATACCATCCTCGAAGGGGTCAAGTGAGCACGTGTAAAGGAGATGATTCACCTTTGTGTATGTGAAGTAGATGTCGCACGTGTCACTTGCCAAACAGACTCTTGACATGGTGTTGTCCGTAGGATGCTCCGCATCACATGACACCACTAGAGGAAAGACAACATGCATCTCATCAAAATATCGAACGAATACCAAATTCACATGACTACTTATAGCAAGACTTCTCCCATGTCCTCAGGAACAAACATAACTACTCACAAATCATATTCATGTTCATAATCAGAGGTGTATTAATATGCATAACGGATCTAAACATATGGTCTTCCACCGAATAAACCAACTAGCATCAACTACAAGGAGTAATCAACACTACTAGCAACCCACAGGTACCAATCTAAGGCTTTGGGA
Source organism: Triticum aestivum (assembly GCF_018294505.1). NCBI lineage: Eukaryota > Viridiplantae > Streptophyta > Magnoliopsida > Poales > Poaceae > Triticum > Triticum aestivum. The sequence continues at coordinate 202,260,577 of NC_057800.1, read as the reverse complement.
CAAAGATTGGATACAAGAGATGAACTAGGGTTTGAGATGAGATGGTGATGGTGAAGATGTTGATGGAGATTGAACCCCTCCCGATGAGAGGATCGATGGTGATGATTTCCCCCTCCCGGAGGGAAGTTTCCCCGGCAGAACAGCTCCGCCGGAGCCTAGATTTGTTCTGCCAAGGTTCCGCCTCGTGGCCGTGGAGTTTCGTCCCGTGAGCTAGCTTATGATTTTTTCCTCGACGAAAGACTCCATATAGCCAAAGATGGGCATCAGAGGGCTGCCAGGGGCCCACGACGCCGGGGGGCGTGCCTAGGGGGTAGGTCGCGCCCCCACCCTCGTGGATGGTGGGTGGCCCCCCTCTGGTACTTCTTTCGCCCAGTATTTTTTATATATTCTGAAACATGCTCCCGTGAAGTTTCAGGACTTTTGGAGTTGTGCAGAATAGGTCTCTAATATTTGCTTATTTTCCAGCCTAGAATTCCAGCTGCCGACATTCTCCCTCTTCATGTAAACCTTGTAAAATAAGAGAGAATAGTCATAAGTATCGTGACATAATGTGTAATAACAGCCCATAATGCAATAAATATCAATATAAAAGCATGATGCAAAATGGACGTATCAACTCCCCCAATCTCAGACCTCGCTTGTCCTCAAGCGAAAACCGAAATCGAAAAATATGTCCAGATGTTTAGAGATAGAGGTGTCAATAAAAATGAAATACAGACATGAGAGCATCATGATCATTCTTAGAACAACAACATATACATATATTGTCATATGATTTCTTATGCTAAAGTAACAATTCATTCACAGTTTCAAGTAGGAATCAGAAACTTCATTGAGAACCAACAAACTATAATCTCAGTCATTGAGGCAATTGCAATTTATCATAACATAGGAAAGAATCAATATAAGAGCTTTTCAGCAACCCACATACTCAACCATCATTTAGCCTTTCACAATAGGTAACAGTCACGCAATATTTATGGGTATGAAGTTTTAATCGAACACAGAGAAAAATAGGGGCTTATAGTATTGCCTCCCAACCTTTTACCTCAAGGGTAATGTCAACAATAATAGTTCATGAAAACTCACATCCAATTAGCTATATATATATCTAGATCTTTCCAACACATTGTGCTTGCCAAATGATAAAATGTAAAAAGGAAAGGTGAAGATCACCATGAATCTTATATGAAGTAATAGACAAGAATAAAAGATAGGCCCTTCGCAGAGGGAAGTAGAGGTTTTCATGTGCTTTTATGGTTGAATGCACAAAATCTTAATGTGAAAGAACGTAACTTTATATTTCCACTTGTGATATGGACCTTTAGTATGCAGTCCGTCGTTTTTATTTCTTCCACATCACAAGATCGTACAAAGCTTATTTTCTCCGCACTAATAAGTTTGACATATTTAGAGAGAAATTTTTATTGCTTGCAACGAAGACAACTTACTTTAAGGATCTTACTCAATCAATAGGTAGATATGGTGGACTCTCATGACAAAACTGGGTTTAAGGATATTTGGAAGCACAAGTAGTATCTCTACTTGGTGCATAGAATTTGGCTAGCACGAGAGGGAAAGGCAAGCTCAACATGTTGGATGATCCATGACAATATAGTTTATTTCAGATGTAAGAAAACATAACCCATTACGTTGTCTTCCTTGTCCAACGTCAACTCTTTAGCGTGTCATATTTTAATGAGTGCTCACAATCATAAAAGATGTCCAAGATAGTATATTTACATGTGAAAACCTCTCTTTCTTTATTACTTCCTATTAATTGCAACGATGACCAAAACTATGCTTGTCAACTCTCAACAACTTTTATTCAACATACCTTTTACATGTGAAGTCATTACTCTCCATAAGATTCATATGATCTCTTTATTTCTTTTTATTATTTCTCTTTTTATTTTTATTCCCTCAAGTTCCTAGCAAGAAAATCAAGTCCTTGACTCAAAACTAAACTTTATTATATAGCTCACGGACTCGATTACATAGAAGGGTGATAAAGCAAAAGTCAAAACTAGATCATACTAAAACTTTATTGTACTAGATCAAGATATTACCAAAAGGATCGGACTAAGAAAAGTGGTAAAGATAAAGGTGTGATGGTGATACGATACCGGGGCACTCCCCCAAGCTTGGCAGTTGCTAAGGTGAGTGCCCAAACCTGTGTGTTTATGTCTCCTTCTTCGGGGGTGGTGATGTGATATTCTCGGCGATGATGCCCCTCAGGATACGATTCTCTTCCTCGAGCTTATTGACTTGCTGCTTGAGGTCCATTATTTCCTTATGGATCTTGCCCGTGACAGCTAAAGCTCCTTTCACCCAAGGATGTTGCATGGCTGCGGGAGCACAAGTAACACTCTTTTTCATTTTTTTCATAAGAAAGAAATCTAACATTTGAAGGGATGACCGAGTTTGGAATAGTTGAGCTCTGTATTTCCCCCATCGTGAATCTGACTCAGAAACGAGATGTAACTTCTTGATCCTCCTCCATTGCATCTATCCTTTTCAAGTCGGCCTCCTTCTCTTCCTCGGTTGATGGTCCAAAGTGGTCAGCACCGCTGTTTGCTCTTGGCCTAGGTGCCGGATGAGACACCGGACTCTCCCCGACTAACTCTTGAGAAGACATCTAGCTCTAAATCTGCGGCAGAAACAGCTCGAAACAAAAACAGAGGATATTTGCGTGATACGGTGGTCAAAACCTTTGGGATATTATATAATGAATTTTTACCGACCAAAAGACGTATCGTGCAAGAAAACGGAGTCCGAAGAGCACACGAGGTGCCCACGAGGCAGGGGGCGCACCCAGGGTGGTAGGGCGCGCCCTCCACCCTCGTAGACACCTCGTGTCCTTCCCGGACTGCTTCTTATTTTCCTATTTTCTTAAATATTCCAAAACGGAGAAAATTTGCTATTAGAACTGTTTTGGAGTCGGTTTACTTACCGTACCTCATACCTATTCCTTTTCGGAGTCTGAAACATTCTGGAAAGTGTCCCTTATGTATTCCTTCGGGGTTACGGTTTCAATAACATTAGTTTCAACATTTATAGTATTACCTGAGATGTAATGTTTGATTCTTTGACCGTTCACCACCCTCGGATTTGTACCTTCGAAGTTTTTGATTTTTATGGCACCGGAATGATAGACCTCCTCGATAATGTAAGGACCTTCCCATTTTGAGAGGAGTTTTCCTATAAAAAATCTTAAACGAGAGTTGTATAACAATACATAATCACCTACATTAAACTCATGTTTTTGTATCCTTTTGTCATGCCATCTTTTAACTTTTTCTTTAAACAGTTTAGCATTCTCATAAGCCTGGGTTCTCCATTCATCAAGTGAGCTAATGTCAAAAAGTCTCTTCTCACCGGCAAGTTTGAAATCATAATTGAGCTCTTTAATGGCCCAATATGCCTTATGTTCTAGTTCCAGAGGTAAGTGACATGCTTTACCATAAACCATTTTATATGGAGACATACCCATAGGATCTTTGTATGCAGTTCTATAAGCCCATAATGCATCATCAAGTTTCATGGACCAATTCTTTCTATATCTATTAACAGTCTTTTGCAAAATTAATTTAAGCTCTCTATTACTCAATTCTACCTGGCCACTAGATTGTGGGTGGTATGGAGATGCAATTCTATGATTAACATCATACTTAGCAAGCATTTTATGAAAGGCACCATGAATAAAATGTGAACCACCATCAGTCATTAAATATATACAGACTCCAAACCTCAGAAAAATAACTTCTTTGAGCATCTTAATAGAGGTGTTATGACCAGCACTACTAGTTGGAATAGCTTCTACCCACTCAGTAACGTAATCAACAACAACTAAAATATGTGTATACCCATTAGAGGAAGGAAACGGTCCCATATAATCAAAGCCCCAGACATCAAATGGTTCAGTAAAAAGTGAATAATTCATAGGCATTTCTTGACGTCTACTAATATTACCAATTCTTTGACATTCATCACAAGACAAGACAAACTTACGGGCATCCTTGAAGAGAGTAGGGCAATAAAAACCAGATTGCAATACCTTATGTGCAGGTCTATCTCCAACATGGTGTCCTCCATAAGCCTCGGAGTGACACTTGCGTAGGATCTATTCCTGTTCATGCTTAGGTACACAACGTCTAATAACACCATCTACTCCTTCTTTATAAAGGTGTGGGTAATCCCGAAAGTAATGTCTTAAATCATAGAAAACCTTTTTCTTTTGTTGGTATGTGAAACTAGGTGGTATAAATTTAGCCACAATATAATTAGCATAATCAGCATACCATGGAGCAGTATAAGAATCATTTATGACAGCTAATTGTTCATCAGGAAAGCTATCATCAATAGGTAGTGGGTCATCAAGAACATTCTCTAACCTAGACAAGTTGTCTGCAACGGGGTTCTCAGCTCCCTTTCAATCGATAATATACAAATCAAATTCTTGTAACAAGAGAACCCATCTAATAAGTCTAGGTTTAGCATCTTTCTTTTCCATAAGATATTTAATAGCAGCATGATCAGTGTGAACAGTTACTTTAGAATCAACTATATAAGGTCTGAACTTATCACAAGCAAATACAACTGCTAAAAATTCCTTTTCAGTAGTAGCATAATTTCTCTGGGCATTATCGAGAGTCTTGCTAGCATATTGGATAACATTTAATTTCTTATCAACTCTTTGTCCTAAAACAGCCCCTACAGCATAATCACTAGCATCACACATAATTTCAAATGGTAAATTCCAATTAGGAGGCTGAACAATAGGTGCAGAAATCAAAGCTTTCTTAAGTATTTCAAATGCTTCTACACAATCATCATCAAAGACAAAAGGAACATCTTTTTGTAAGAGATTAGTCAGAGGCCTAGAAATTTTAGAGAAGTCCTTAATGAACCTCCTATAAAAACTGGCATGACCAAGGAAACTTCTTATACCTTTAATGTCCTTAGGACATGTATCTTTTCAATAGCATCGACTTTAGCTTTATCGACTTCAATACATCCTTCAGAAATTTTATGCCCCAAGACAATACCTTCATTAACCATAAAGTGGCACTTCTCCCAATTCAAGACAAGATTAGTTTCTTCACATCTCTTCAAAACTCGACCAAGGTTGCTTAAGAAATCATCAAAAGAAGTTCCATATATGGAGAAATCATCCATGAATACCTCAACAATCTTTTCACAAAAGTCAGAGAATATAGCAATCATAAATCTATGAAAGGTAGCACGTGCATTGCATAAACCAAAAGGCATACGTCTATAAGCAAAGGTACCGAAAGGGCAAGTAAAGGTTGTATTTTCTTGATCCTCTTTTAACACATGTATTTGAAAGAAACCAGAATAACCATCTAGAAAGCAAAAATGTGTATGTTTGGATAATCTTTCTAGCATTTGATCAATAAAAGGTAAAGGTTAATGATCCTTTTTAGTTGCTTTATTTAATTTGCAGAAATCAATTACCATTCTATAACCTATAACAATTCTTTGTGGAATCAATTCATCTTTATCATTAGGAACAACAGTAATACCTCCCTTAGGGACACAATGGACAGGACTTACCCACTGACTATCAGCAACGGGATAAATTATACCTGCCTCCAGAAGCTTTAGTATTTCTTTTCTTACCACTTCTTTCATCTTAGGATTTAACCGTCGTTGGTGATCAACAACCGGTTTCGTGTATTTCTCCAATTTTGTTTTGTGTTGGCATAGAGTGGGACTAATGCCCTTAAGATCATCAAGAGTATATCCAATAGAAGCACGGTGCTTCTTCAGAGTTTTCAATAATTTCTTTTCTTCATGCTCTGAAAGGTTAGCACTAATAATAACAGGATATATCTCTTTCTCATCAATATAAGCATATTTGAGAGTATCAGGTAAAGGTTTAAGCTCAAACACGGGATCACCCTTGGGTAGAGGAGGATCCCCTAGAATTTCAACAGGCAAGTTGTGTTTCAAAATAGGTCCCTGTTTAAAGAATACTTCATCTATTTCCCTTCTTTCATTCATAAACATATCATTTTCATGGTCTAGCAAATATTGTTCTAAAGGAACACTAGGAGGCATGGCAATAGAAGCAAGACCAATAATTTCATCTTTACTAGGCAATTCTTTATCATGGGGTTGTCTACAAAATTTAGCAAAGTTAAATTCATGAGACATATCCCCTAAACCAATAGAAACAATATCCTTATTGCAGTCTATCTTAGCATTAACAGTATTCAAGAAGAGTCTACCAAATATAATGGGACAAAAGTTATGTTGTCGAGAACCAAGAACAAGAAAATCAGCAGGATATTTAACTTTCCCACACAAGACTTCAACATCTCTAACAATCCCAACTGGTGAGATAGTTTCTCTATTGGCAAGTTTAATTGTAACATCAATTTCCTCTATCTCAGCAGGTGCAATATCATGCATAACTTCTTTGTATAAGGAATGAGGTATTGCGCTAGCACTAGCACCCATATCACACAAGCCATGATAATAATGATCTCCTATTTTAACAGAAATAACAGGCATGCCTACAACACGTCTATGTTTATGTTTAGTATCGGGTTTAGCAATTCTAGCAGCTTCATCACAGAAGTAAATAACATGCCCATCAATATTATCGGCCAAGAGATCTTTAACCATAGCAACACTAGGTTCAACTTTAATTTTCTTAGAGGGTGTAGGTGTTCTAGTATTACTCTTACGAACCACAGTCGAAGCTTTAGCATGATCCTTTATTCTAACAGGGAAATGTGGTTTCTCAATATAAGCAGTAGGAACAACAGAATCATTATAAGTGATAGTCTTTTCTTCAACTTTAATAGGTGCAACTACTTTTACTTCAATGGGAGGATTATATTTAAACCACTTCTCCTTAGGGAGATCAACATGAGTAGCAAAGGATTCGCAGAAAGAAGCTACTATCTCAGACTCAAGTCCATATTTAGTGCTAAATTCATGGAAAGCATCGGTATCCATAAAAGATTTAACACAATCAAACTTAGGCGTTATACCTGACTCCTTACCTTCGTCGAGATCCCAATCTTCAGAGTTGCGTTTAATTCTTTCCAATAAATCCCATTTGAATTCAATAGTCTTCATCATAAAAGAAACAGTACAAGAAGTGTCGAGCATGGATCAATTATCGAGAGAAAGTCGAGCATAAAAATTTTGAATAATAATTTCTCTTGAGAGCTCATGATTGGGGCATGAATATAACATTGACTTAAGCCTCCCCCATGCTTGAGCGATGCTTTCTCCTTTGCGAGGCCAAAAATTATATATATAATTACGATCACGATGAACAAGATGCATAGGATAATATTTCTGATGAAATTCCAATTTCAATCGGTTGTAGTTCCATGATCCCATATCATCACATAGCCTAAACCATGTCAATGCCTTTCCCTTCAAAGATAAAGGGAAGACCTTCTTCTTGATAACATCCCCGGGCATACCTACAAGCTTAAATAATCCACAAACTTCATCCTCATAGATTAGGTGCATGTAACATCCCAAAATTCTAAATTTTGGAATGTTATGTTAAATAGATAGATTTGATTGATTGACTGAAAGTGAGTGAACTTTTTGAAAGTTAAATGAGAGGGAATAAAAGGACTTTCCCAAACTTTCATTTTGCATTTTGATCTCCATGAATTCAAATTCTTTTCATCGCCAAACCCTGGAGAGAAGATGACATGACTTCTTCCATTTATTTAAATGACAAGGGTTTTTGAAAACATTTGAATTTCATTTGAAAAATATTTCCAATCCAGAAACTTTATGCAACTCAATGATTTTCAAGAGTGAAGATAAAATGACTTCTTCAAAACATATGAAATATGAGTTGGGAGTTTCAAACAATTAAATTCAAAGCCCCTTTGAATTTATTTCCAATTTGGAGTTATTTGAGTTTTATTCATATTATTTTTCTCCAAAATAAAAATATATGGAAAATAGGGTAACATGATTCCCTACATCAGAAAATTGGAGATAAATAAATTGAAGTCATTTTGGTATGTTTAAAATGGTTTTTGTTGGATTTTATTAGACCAGTAGCACTCTTTGAATTATCTGAATTTGTGTGGATTTTATTTGGCATTATAAAAATGTCCATGTTGTAGAAAATCCTTTTCTGCAAATTTTGGTATATAATATGCCTATATAATATTTTCATTTAGTTTGCTTTTATTTTATTTTTCATGTCTCTGTGTTAACAAAAAAAATCCTCCTCCGCCTCCGAACTGGACCGGCCCAACAGGCCACGGCCCAGCCTAGCCAGCGCGCCGCCTCCGCCTTCCTCCTCGTGCCCGTGCGGGACTCCCACCGGAGTCCGCCGCACCTACGGCGCCGGCCGCCCCGGCCCCTTTATAACCCGAAGCCCCGCGCCGCCCCCTCTCTTCCCCGCATCGCGCCGCCGCCGCCGCTGCAGTGCCCTGCCCCTCGCCGCCGCCTCCGCTCGCCGTCGAAGCCGCCGGCGAGATCCGTCGTAACTGCCGCCGTCGCTGCCTTGTCGGAGAGCCACCGTAAAACCGCCACCGTTGCCGGTTTATTTCGCTCGAGCTAGTAAAAGCCGCCACTTTTTATTTCGGTTAAAAAAACCGTAGATCGGTTTTCTACAGAAAACCTAGATCTGATTTTTTTATGTTTAGTTATGTAGTGAGCGTTCACTAGTTATGCCTTTGGAGTGAATGGTTTTCATTGGTTTGGTTTCTGTAGCAAACGTTCGATAGATAGTTTTCTTTTTTTTCTGTTTAATAAATTCGGTTAGGGACCCGTATGTAATTAGTTTCTTCGCAGTTTAGTCCCTAATCTTCAGTCTATCACAACATTTTGCTCGTTTGTCCAAATCCAATGAATCCAATGCTCACTTCTTTGTTATGATCCCCTCTATCCAGTAATCCAACTCAAACATGTTTTTGAAATTTTAAAATTTGAATTAGACCATATTTGAATTCAAACTTTGTTTGAACATAACTTGAGTTCCGTAATCCCGTTTGAGTTGATTCTTTTTGCAAAGCGAAGCTCTTGACCTAAACCTATTGATAAGGCCAAATTCACATAATTTTGGTACTATTAGAAATTATTTTATGTTGCAAGAGTTATTTGCTTGGTTTTGATGTTTTCCGAAGTGTCTTCTTCGTTCTTTCTGATCTTTTGAGTGATTGCTTATGTGTGGTTACTATTGCTTGCTTAAGATAGATTGACCGGAGTGTGACGAGTATAACTATCAAGAGTTTTGAGGGCGAATCATCTTCATCAACATTGCAGGCAAGTTCACACTTTGATCATATCCCTATCCGTCGAAGCCGCCGGCGAGATCCGTCGTAACCGTCGCCGTCGCTGCCTTGCCGGAGAGCCACCGTAAAACCGCCACTGTTGCCGGTTTATTTCGTTCGAGCTGGTAAAAGCCGCCACTTTTTCTTTCGGTTAAAAAACCATAGATCGGTTTTCTACAGAAAACCTAGATCTGATTTTTTTATGTTTAGTTATGTAGTGAGCGTTCGCTAGTTATGCCCTTGGAATGAATGGTTTTCATTGGTTTGGTTTCTGTAGCAAACGTTCGATAGATAGTTTTTTTTTCTGTATAATAAATTCGGTCAGGGACCCGTATGTAATTAGTTTCTTCGCAGTTTAGTCCCTAATCTTCAGTCTATCACAACTTTTTGCTCGTTTGTCCAAATCCAACGAATCCAATGCTCACTTCTTCGTTATGATCCCCTCTATCCAGTAATCCAACTCAAACATGTTTTTGAAATTTTAAAATTTTAATTAGACCATATTTGAATTCAAACTTCGTTTGAACATAACTTGAGTTCCGTGATCCCGTTTGAGTTGATTCTTTTTGCAAAGCGAAGCTCTTGACCTAAACCTATTGATAAGGCCAAATTCACATAATTTTGGTACTGTTAGAAATTATTTTATGTTGCAAGAGTTATTTGCTTGGTTTTGATGTTTTCCGAAGTGTCTTCTTCGTTCTTTCTGATCTTTTGAGTGATTGCTTATGTGTGGTTACTATTGCTTGCTTAAGATAGATTGACCGGAGTGTGATGAGTATAACTATCAAGAGTTTTGAGGGCGAATCATCTTCATCAACATTGCAGGCAACTTCACACTTTGATCATATCCCTATCCGTCGAAGCCGCCGGCGAGATCCGTCGTAACCGCCGCCGTCGCTGCCATGCCGGAGAGCCACCGTAAAACCGCCACTATTGCCGGTTTATTTCGCTCGAGATGGTAAAAGCCGCCACTTTTTATTTCGGTTAAAAAAACCGTAGATCGGTTTTCTATAGAAAACCTAGATCTGATTTTTTTTATGTTTAGTTATGTAGTGAGCGTTCACTAGTTATGCCTTTGGAGTGAATGGTTTTCATTGGTTTGGTTTCTATAGCAAACGTTCGATAGATAGTTTTCTTTTTTTTCTGTTTAATAAATTCGGTCAGGGACCCGTATGTAATTAGTTTCTTCGCAGTTTAGTCCCTAATCTTCAGTCTATCACAACTTTTTGCTCGTTTGTCCAAATCCAACGAATCCAATGCTCACTTCTTCGTTATGATCCCCTCTATCCAGTAATCCAACTCAAACATGTTTTTGAAATTTTAAAATTTGAATTAGACCATATTTGAATTCAAACTTCGTTTGAACATAACTTGAGTTCCGTAATCCCGTTTGAGTTGATTCTTTTTGCAAAGCGAAGCTCTTGACCTAAACCTATTGATAAGGCCAAATTCACATAATTTTGGTACTGTTAGAAATTATTTTATGTTGCAAGAGTTATTTGCTTGGTTTTGATGTTTTCCGAAGTGTCTTCTTCGTTCTTTCTGATCTTTTGAGTGATTGCTCATGTGTGGTTACTATTGCTTGCTTAAGATAGATTGATCGGAGTGTGACGAGTATAACTATCAAGAGTTTTGAGGGCGAATCATCTTCATCAACATTGCAGGCAAGTTCACACTTTGATCATATCCCTATCATACCCAGTTTTTATGCATTAGTTTCGCCCTCAAACATTGCATGAGTAGGAGTGATAACATGTGGGTATTGGGAAGTAGTTGATGAGGTAGGAACCTATTGCCCTACATTCAAACCTTGGGAGTTACTATTACGTTATGCTTATACTGCTATGCTATGCTCATAGACGTGGATTGGGTATGAGAGTATTCATGACAGATGTGAGATTGTTAATTAATGATTTACTTAAGGTGGTAACTTTAACACACATCTGGGTGGATTGAGGCACCTGGGTATTCCAGTGATTGCCTATTTAGGCACCTGGGTATTCTAGCGATTGCCTGTTTTTCTTTATGGACCGCCACCCAATCTCAAAGTGATCATAAGATTATTCAAACTAGAAACTTCTGTGTGCAGCCACAAGCTACTATGGGCTCTAGCATAGTTGACTAAGTCGTGCGAACTCTTACAGTGGTAGACTAGCAGATGTTGGGGAAAGTAGGTGTAATGGTCTACCCAATCGTAAGGTGCTAGCACTTCTGAAAGAATATGTCTGGGTCATCCATTTCTCAAACACCATGTAGTGCGAGAATCCAACGGAGGAGATTGAGTCTTGTGGGGAAAAGTGCGCAAACCTCTACAGAGTGTATAAACTAATCATGATTAGCCGTGTCCTCGGTTATGGACAACTTGAGTATCTAGTACTTGGATTATCATGTGAATCTCATCATGTTACTCTAATTAATTTTGTTGGGTTTTTAATGATGTTACTTAATTGGGATTGAGAATGCTGTCAACCATTCTTAATGTTTAACAACTACCTAGATAGTTAAATAAAATTTATTCCTTTGCAGTAGGGAAAAATTGGCTTTTCGCCAAAACTATAACCATAGAGCTTTTCCACCAGCCAAATATGCACGTAGTGATAGCCTTTATTCATCATTCTCTATGGTGTGAATTTGCCAGTACATTCAATGTACTGACCCTTTGTGGCTGCAACGTCTCATGTTGCAGGATTATCTTTCGATGAGTAAGTGATACGTTAGGGTTACGATTTCTACACTCAACCTTGCCGTTGGTGTTGATGGGAATCCACAACCTTGTTACTTCCGCTATTTTGGATTGAGGTAATAGTATTTACGTTACTTTATACATGTGATTTACCTTTGTTAAAAATCCTCGAGTACTGTGTGAGTCAGCATATCGATCCAGGGATGGCACTTAAGCACAGAGACTTGATCCATTCGGGTCGGGTCGCTACAGTGCAAATCGGGATGTAGTGTTCCATCACCTGTGAAAGGATTAGCTAGCAGTTTCTCTATCATACCCGAAGGAATTTAAAAGTAAACATTTTCAGTAGGTTCAGTAGGTTGAGGAGCAACTCTTTTCTCTACTGGTCGGGGTGAAGATACTCCGAACAAGCCCCTCAAAGGATTATGTTCCATAGTAACAAGTGACAGTAAATTTCAGCACACTATATAAATTTTACCTTACCAAATTCCACCTACCAAATGCGCTTCACTCCCCGACAAAGGTGCCAGAAAAGAGTCTTGATGACCCAAAAGTATAGGGGATCTATCTTAGTCCTTTCGATAAGTAAGAGTGTCAAACCCAACGAGGAGCAGAAGGAAATGATAAGCAGTTTTCAGTAAGGTATTCTCTGCAAGCACTAAAATTATCGGTAACAGATAGTTTTGTGATAAGGTAATTTGTAATGGGTAACAAGTAATAAAAGTAAATAAGGTGTAGCAAGATGGACCAATCCTTTTTGTAGCAAAGGACAAGCCTGGACAAACTCTTATATAAAGGAAAGCGCTCCCGAGGACCAATGGGAATTATCGTCAAGCTAGTTTTCATCACGCTCATATGATTCGCGTTCGATACTTTGATAATTTGATATGTGGGTGGACCAGTGCTTGGGTACTTCCCTTCCTTGTACAAGAATCCCACTTATTATTAACCCCTATTGCAAGCATCCGCAACTACAACAGAAGTATTAAGGTAAACCTAACCATAGCATGAAACATATGGATCCAAATCAGCCCCTTACAAAGCAACTTATAAACTAGGGTTTAAGCTTCTGTCACTCTAGCAACCCATCACCTACTTATTACTTCCCAATTCCTTCCCCTAGGCCCAAACAATGGTGAAGTGTCATGTAGTCGACGTTCACATGACACCACAAGAAGAAATACAACATACATCTCATCAAAATATCAAACAGATACCAAATTCACATGACTACTTATAGCAAGACTTCTCCCATGTCCTCGGGAACAAACATAACTACTCACAAATCATATTCATGTTCATAATCAGAGGGGTATTAATATGCATAAAGGATCTGAACATATGATGTTCCTCATAATAAACCAACTAGCATTAACTACAAGGAGTAATCAACACTACTAGCAACCCACAGGTACCAATCTGAGGCTTTGGGACAAAGATTGGATACAAGAGATGAACTAGGGTTTGAGATGAGATGGTGATGGTGAAGATGTTGATGGAGATTGACCCCCTCCCGATGAGAGGATCGATGGTGATGACGATGGTAATGATTTCCCCCTCCTGGAGGGAAGTTTCCCCGGCACAACAGCTCCGCCGGAGCCCTAGATTAGTTCCGCCAAGGTTCCGCCTCGTGGCGGCAGAGTTTCGTCCCATGAGCTAGCTTATGATTTTTTTCCTCGACGAAAGACTCCATATAGCCAAAGATGGGCATCAGAGGGCTGCGAGGGGGCCCATGAGGCTGGGGGCATGCCCCCACCCTCATGGATGGTGGGTGGCCCACCTCTGGTACTTCTTTCGCCCAATATTTTTTATATATTCTGAAACGTGCTCCCGTGAAGTTTCATGACTGTTGTAGTTGTGTAGAATAGGTCTCTAATATTTGCTCCTTTTGCTGCCCAAAATTCCAGCTGCCGGTATTCTCTCTCTTCATTTAAACCTTGTAAAATAAGAGAGAATAGGCATAAGTATTGTGACATAATGTGTAATAACAGCCCATAATGCAATAAATATCGATATAAAAGCATGATGCAAAATGGACGTATCATCGAGTTCATACCAGCTTCTCTCATCTCAATCAGTTCATCATATATCGTCATTATTGCCTTTTACTTGCACAACCAAATGGTGTGGATGATAATAATAGTGCACGTGCATTGGACTAAGCTGGAATCTGCAAGCATTCAATACAAGGGAGAAGACAAGGTAATATGGGCTTTTTGTTAAATCAAAAATAATGCATATGAGAGCCACTCAACATTTTCATCATGATCTTCTCCTCTCGACCCCCAAAGAAAAGAAAAGAAAAAAACTATTTACACGGGAAAGCTCCCAACAAACAAAAGAAGAGCGAGAAATCTTTTTGGGTTTTCTTTTTAATTACTACTACTACAAGCATGGAAAATAAACTAGCTAAAAGCTACAACTAATTTTTTGGTTTTTTATTAAGGTTTTTCAAACATACAAGAAGAAAGCTTAAAAAGAAAATAAACTAGCATGGATGATACAATGAAAAAGTATGAGCACCGGCAACTGGCATGAGTGTGTGAACATGAATGTAATGTCGGTGAGAAATACGTACACCCCCAATCTTAGGCTTTTGGCCTAAGTTGGTCTATGGCCATGGCTGGCCGGTGGATATCCGAAGTTGTAGCTGGGGTCGTACTGAGATGCAACAGCTACTGCCTTACGAGCTGCAGCTTGAAGGCGAGATGCCTCCATCCTCCTCTCGTACTCGTTCGCCTCCTCCCTGGTTATAACATATCTCCTTTTTGCCTGAAAGTCAAAGAAAGCAGGATCAGGGAGAGCAACATGGACGATGCGCCGTCTGTCAGAGATTAGTCGGTACTGGAGGAACCAATCGTTCCTCTCAACAAATTGATGGCAAACCATGGCATTATAATCTAGGTAAGCAGGAGGCAACTCAATATCATTTCCACGTATGGGTATATCAAGATAGTTAGCTACATGAGTTGCATAAATTCCACCAAACAAATCTCCACTTATACTATTGTGATGCAACCTACATGCAACAATAGCCCCCAAATTATATTGTTTATCACCTAATACCGCACTCTTGAGGACACTAAGATCTGGAACACACATGTGACAATGCATCTACCAATGAAGAGAGCAAAATAATGTATGGAAGGGAAATGAATGCTCCCTATGGTAGCTTGTGTAATCTCCCTAGATTCCCCCATAGTAATACTAGCAAGAAAGTCTTTATATTCATATTTGCGAGGTTCACTAACATTACCCCAGTGCGGGATTTTACAAGCAGTATTAAAATCTTCTATGTTGAGAATTGCGCGAGGATGTAAATGTAAACCTTCTCACAAAGGAATCAGTTAGATAGTGGTATTGCCGGCACTTATCTAACACGAAGCTCTCAAGATCAGCATTACGCACATATGCGTCAAATTCATCCTTGATGCCTGCCTGGACCATGAAATCCTCTGACGGCCATTCACAATGCCGAACTTGAGCTTCCCTTGGTAGTTCATTGTCCGGCTCACATATCACGGACATTGGGCCTTGCTTCCTTGAGGAACCACTTTGGTACATTTTCCTAAACATATTTCTTCCTCTGAAAAATTTCTGAAACTTTTAGTGACCTAAAATAAAAGTGAATTAAACTCAACAATATTGATAGTAACTACTCCTACAAGTGCCTAGCGGCCATATCATGCATTAAAACTACTTTTGACCACATAAATTTGACATGCAAGCTCAAGAACAGGGTCACCTAAGCAGCAAAAATTTGCAATAAATAAAGCACTAGAACAAAAACTAATTGGACCATTGGAGGAGTCATGTACCGAAGAACAATCCCCAAGGCAGTTTTGTGAATGGAGCTTTGAGCTAGGAGATCAAAAATGGTAGCAAGATGAGCTAGAACTCGGGTTTGAGCCGGTGGAGGATTTTTTCTGGTGGAAGGCGAAGTGTGTGGGTGCAAGAATAAGTGGAGGCAGCCCACGTGGGGTCCATGAGGCAGGGGTGCGCCCCGGGGGGTGGGCGTGCCTTGGACCCTCGTGGCCAGGTGGTGGGTCCCTAGGTGTGTTATTAGTGCCAAATATTCTTAAATATTCTAAAAAAATCATAAAAAAATTTCAGGACATTTGGAGAACTTCTATTTTCGGGGTATTGTTTATTGCAAGGATAATTCAGAAAATGGATAGAAAATACTATTTTTGCTTTATTTAATCTAAATAACAGAAAGTAAAAGGAGGGTACAGAGAGTTGTGCTTTCTAACTTCATCCATCTCATGCTCATCAAAAGGAATCCACTAACAAGGTTGATCAAGTATTGTTAACAAACTCTTTTTGAATAACATGAAACCGGAGAATTTTCGAATAACACTAGGTTACCTCAATGGGGATATGCACATCCCCAACAATAAGAATATCATATTTCTTCTTGACAGTAAGAAGGGGGAATTCAAAACCTCCAATAGTAATTGTTGAAGTTTTACCAATAGAATTAATAATGTGGACTTGAGGTTGTTTCCCCGGAAAGTGTACCGTATGCTCATTACCATTAACATGAAAAGTGACATTGCCTTTGTTGCAATCAATAGCAGCCCCTGCAGTATTCAAAAAGGGTCTACCAAGAATAATAGACATAGTATCATCCTCGGGAATATCAAGAATAACAAAGTCCGTTAAAATAGTAACGGTTGCAACCACAACATGCACATCCTCACAAATACCGACAGGTATAGCAGTTGATTTATCAGCCATTTGCAAAGATATTTCAGTAGGTGTCAACCTATTCAAATCAAGTCTATGATATAAAGACAGAGGCATAACACTAACACCGGCTCCAAGATCACATAAAGCAGTTTTAACATAGTTTCTTTTAATGGAGCATGGTATAGTTGGTACTCCTGGATCTCCTAGTTTCTTAGGTATTCCACCTTTAAAAGTATAATTAGCAAGCATGGTGGAAATTTCAGCTTCCGGTATCTTTCTTTTATTTGTAACAATATCTTTCATATACGTAGCATAAGGATTCATTTTAAGCATATCAGTCAAACAAATACGCAAAAAGATAGGTCTAATCATTTCAGCAAAGCGCTCAAAATCCTCATCATCCTTTTTCTTGGATGGTTTAGGAGGAAAAGGCATGGGTTTCTGAACCCAAGCTTCTCTTTCTTTACCATGCTTCCTAACAACACAGTCTCTCTTATCATAACGTTGATTCTTTGATTGTGGGTTATCAAGATAAACAACATGTTCAACCTCTACATCATTGTTATTGCTAGGTTGAGCATCAACATGAACATCATCATTAACATTATCAATAGGTTCATGTTCATTACCAGACTGTGTTTCAGCATCAGAAATAGAAATATCATTGGGATTCTCAGGTGTGTCAACAACAGGTTCAGTAGGAGCAATCAAAGTCCTATCATTTTTCTTTTTCTTCCTTTTAGAAGGACTAGGTGCATCAACATTAGTTCTCTGAGGATCTTGCTCAATTCTCTTAGGGTGGCCCTCAGGATACAAAATTTCCCGAGTCATTTTACCCCCTCTAGTCACAACTCTAACAACATTATCATTTTTCTTATTATTTAATTCAATGAGCAAATCATTTTGAGCTTTAAGCACTTGTTCTACTTGAGTGGTAACCATAGAAGCATGTACTAATAATTTTAAGTTCACCTTTAACTCTAGACATATAATCACTCAAGTGTCCAATCATATAAGCATTACGTTTCAATTGTCTACTAACATAAGCATTGAAATTTTCTTGTTTAACAATAAAATTATCAAACTCATCCAAGCATTGCCTAGTAGACTTATTATGAGGAATATCACCTTCATCAAATATATATAGAGAGAATTTACCTTTACTACCTGTGTCGGGTTATCAAGACCATGTATTTCTTCAATAGGTGGTAAATTCTTAACATCTTCAGCTTTAATACCTTTTTCTTTCATAGATTTCTTTGCCTCTTGCATATCTTCAGGACTGAGAAATAGAATACCCCTTTTCTTCAGAGCCGGCTTAGGAGTTGGTTCAGGAAGTGTCCAATCATTTTCATTACTCAATATATTATTCAATAGCAATTCACCTTGATCAACAGCTCTTTCCCTGAAAACACAACCAGTACAACTATCCAGGTGGTCTCTGGAAGCATCAGTTAGTCCATTATAAAAGATATCAAGTATTTCATTTTTCTTGAGAGGATGATCAGGCAAAGCATTAAGTAATCGGAGAAGCCTCCCGCAATCTTGTGGGAGACTCTCTTCTTCAATTTGCACAAAATTATATATTTCCCTTAAGGCAGCTTGTTTCTTATGAGCGGGGAAATATTTAGCAGAGAGGTAATAAATCATATCCTGGGGACTACACACACAACCAGGATCAAGAGAATTATACCATGTTTTAGCATCACCCTTTAATGAAAATGAAACAACTTAAGGATAAAGTAATAGCGAGTTTTCTCATCATTAGTGAACAGGGTAGCTATATCATTTAATTTAGTAAGATGTGCCACAACAGTTTCAGATTCATAGCCATAAAAAGGATCAGACTCAAACAAAGTAATTAACTCAGGATCGATAGAGAAATCGTAATCCTTATCAGAAACACAGATAGGTGAAGTAGCAAAAGCAGGGTCATATTTCATTCTAGCATTCAAAGACTTTTCTTTCAACTTAGCTAACAGTTTCTTGAGATCATATCTATCATTGCAAGCTAAAAAGTCTCTAGCCGTATCTTCATCCATAACATAACCCTCAGGCACAACATGAAATTCATATCCAAGGGGAGAATCTTCATCATCACTTTCATCAATATTATCAGTTTCAATAATTTCATTCTCTCTAGCCCTATCAAGTTGTCCATCAAGAAATTCACCTAGTGGCATAGTATTATCAAGCATAGAATTAGTTTCATCATAAGCATCATGCAAAGTAGAATTGGCATCATCGATAACATGCGACATATCAGAATGAATAGCAGGAGTAGGTGTTGCAAGTTTCCTCATAACAGAAGGTGAATCAAGTGCAGAGCTAGATGGCAGTTCCTTACCCCCCTCGTAGTTGAGGGATAAATCTTGGTTCTTTAATCTTTCAAGTTCCTCATAGTGATCAACAGATATAAATCCCAAGTGACTCAAACAATAGAGTTATGCTCCCTGGCAACGGCGCCATAAAATAGTCTTGATAACCCACAAGTATAGGGGATCGCAACAGTTTTCAAGGGTAGAGTATTCAACCCAAATTTATTGATTCGACACAAGGGGAGCCAAAGAATATTCTCAAGTATTAACAGATGAGTTGTCAATTCAACTACACCAAAAAGACTTAATATCTTCAGCAAAGTGTTTAGTAGCAAAGTAATATGGAAGTACGGTAATGGTGGCAAAAGTAACAGTATTGGTTTTGTAGTAATTGTAACTATGGCAATGTAAAAGTAACTAAGAAAAGATCAATATGTGAAAAGCTCGTAGGCATTGGACCGGTGATGGATAATTATGTCGGATACGATTCCTCATGTAATAGTTATAACATAGGGTGACACAGAACTAGCTCCAGTTCATCAATGTAATGTAGGCATGTATTCTGAATATAGTCATACGTGCTTATGGAAAAGAACTTGCATGACATCCTTTGTCCTACCCTCCCGTGGCAGCGGGGTCCTATCGGAAACTAAGGGATATTAAGGCCTCCTTTTAATAGAGTACTGGAACAAAGCATTAACACTTAGTGAATACATGAACTCCTCAAACTATACTCATCACCGGGAGTGGTCCCGATTATTGTCACTTCGGGGTTACCGGATCATAACATATAGTAGGTGACTATAGGATCAAGAACTCACATATATTCTTGAAAACATAATAGGTTCATATCTGAAATCATGGCACTCGGGCCCTAGTGACAAGCATTAAGCATAGCAAAGTCAGAGCAACATCAATCTCAGAACATAATGGATACTAGGGATCAAACCCTAACAAAACTAACTCAATTACATGATAAATCTCATCCAACCCATCACCGTCCAGCAAGCCTACGATGGAATTACTCACGCACGGCTATGAGCATCATGAAATTGGTGATGGAGGAAGGTTAATGATGACGATGGGGACGGATTCCCCTCTTCGGAGCCCCGAACGGACTCCGGATCAGCCCTCCCGAGAGAGATTATGGCTTAGGCGGCGGCTCCGTATTGTAAAACACGATGAATCCTTCTCTCTGATTTTTTCTCCCCGAACATGAATATATGGAGTCGGAGTTGAGGTCGGTGGAGCCTCCGGGGCCCACGATATAGGGGGGCACGCCCCCACCCTTGTGGACAGGGTGTGGGCCCCCTGACATTGATTCTTTCGCCAGTATTTTTTATATATTCCAAAAATATTCTTCATGAAGTTTCAGGTTATTCCCAGAACTTTTGTTTCTGCACAAAAATAACACCATGGCAATTCTGCTGAAAACAACGTCAGTCCGGGTTAGTTCCATTCAAATCATGAAAGTTAGAGTCCAAAACAAGGTCAAAAGTGTTTGGAAAAGTAGATTCGATGGAGACGTATAACCAATCACTGTTTTAACTTTGACAAACTCAGGGTCTTCTTAGAAGATTGATTGTCAAGAGTATAGCGAGTCATTCCAGGATTACCTGGTCGGAGTGGGAGGCAAACAAAGGCAGGATAACCCGGATTTTATTGGGTGAATACACCTAGCATCCAAGCCTATAACAAGGGTCAACAAAGCTTTGTTCATTAACTAGGAGCCCCTAGGTAATATTTGATTCCAGATGTATAAGTCGGATCAGTAGGGTAGTCATAGCTATGCTCAATGAGCAGGAAGCCCCCAAGTATTTGGTAATCATGGCGTACAAGCCGAATCAAGAGGGTAATCATAGCTATGCTCAATGAGCAGGAAGCCCCCAAGTGATTATATGAAGTGACAATAAAGACTCATTATTCTCAGAAATGAAACGACAGAGGCCCTAAATTATCAGGGATGCCTACTTTATTGTATTCATCATAATATATACATTGAAAAATATGTACATCACAAGAGCCGGTGGCTTTGGTGTAATAAGGCCAAAGATGAGCAATATTCCACGGCCGGTGGGTCTCCTCCTCCGACGTGCGTGAGTCCTTGTGGTCTCGAACATCGATAAGGTAGTATGACCCGGTGTTCAGATTTTTGCTAACCACAAAGGGTCCTTGTCGGTGTCAAAACCGGTGGATCTCGAGTAGGGGGTCCCGAACTGTGCGTCTAAGGCGGGTGGTAATAGGAGGCACGGGACATGATGTTTTACCCAGGTTCAGGCTGTCAGGACCCCTACTCAATGCCACATCGATCTAGCATGTAACACCTCATATCACTTTGCGGCCTCACGCACGGTATCCCCACGGGTGTCGCCTTACCTTTGCCCGGGACTGTTTGCGCCTTTTGGCACAAGTATATGATAGTGTCGCTAGCATCCATATGATAAGGAGCCCGGGCTGACATGGCTAGTCGTAAACCCAAAGTGGCACAAACTTACAGGGACAGGCATCCATGACCTAGCATCGAACGTGTCGGTCATCAGCGAGTGAATCCAGGCTGTAGCACTGGGCTAGCAGGACTCCGGTATTCATCGCGTGACATTTCCCCGAAGGGACAGACACAGGAACGAAGAAGGACACATGCCGGCTAGCCTAAGTGTTCCGGAGCAGTAGCAAGCTACCATGGCTCAGTGGAAACACTAGGAGACATTTCCCGGTAAGAGAGGCTACCAAGGATAAACAACTAGGTTGTCAGATCCCACACATACCAAGCATTTCAATAACATACACACAATATGCTCGATATGTGCAAATACAACATGGCATCACAACATGACTCTACGACTCAAGTATGTATTCATTTGGCTCCGAGGAGCGACATATTACAAACAGGGGTCTCATGACCCAGCATTCAGAGCATACAATTCAAGCACAAGCGGAAGCTATCATGTCTGAGTACAGACATCTATAAATGAAAAAGGCTGAGAAGCCTGACTATCTACCAGATCCTGTCGAGGCACAAGATCGTAGCTGAGGTAACAAGCTAAACGTCGAAGTCCACGCGGAATTACTAGTGAGACTGAAGTTTCTCTGCAAAAACATAAACTAGGCAAACGTGAGTACAAATGTACCTAGCAAGACTTACATCAGAACTAACTACATATGCATCATTATCAACAAGGGGATGGTGGGGTTTAACTGCAGCAAGCCAGCTTTGACTCAGTGGCTATCCTAACTACGACTGCAAGTAACTCTTTTGAGGTGGCGCACACGAGTCCACATATTCACCATATCAATACACCACTATGGATCCGCTCCCGTCTCCCTACGAGAACGCCATCCATAGCACTCACGCTTATCTTGCGCATTTTAGAGTATCCACTTTCACTTGTCTATGAACTGTATAGGCAACCCAGAAGTCCTTTTCCGCGGACACGACTATTCGAATAGATCATATTAACCCTGCAGGGGTGTACTTCTTCACACACGCTCTCACCACTTACCGCCGTTTACACGACATGTACTTGTCAACGTTCAAGCGGAAGCCCAACGAGGGTGTCGGCCACGACCTGACTAACCACACAAGTCTCTCGTCCAGGTTTATCGCCTATTCGGGTTCCATCCGCAAGGAGATCCGGCCGGGGTGTCGCTCACAGCCCCAAACGATGTGAGCAGGGTTCCCAAGCCCACCATCCGGGTGCCACTTGGTACACCGTGCCACTGTGCCTAGTCTATCCCAAGCCCACCTGTACCGGGTGCCACTTGGTAGACTACTAACACTACCTACAAACACCAGAAACTAGTTGCAACTCCTGGACAGAGATCAAGTTGATTAATAAGTCGAGAGAGCTTGGAGCGCCCGGAGCCCAATGTGTGGTAGTAACTGATCATGGATCACAAACACAGAACTCAGTTCCTGAGGACGGCTGCAATGAGACAACCCACCATGTACTCCTACATGGCCTCTCACCGCTACCTTTACCAAAACGTGTTCACACACTTAGCTCACACACAGTAGGACATGTTTACACACCTCCTATTCATCCCCGATGAATCAGACCTGACTCAACTCTAAGCAGTAGCAGGCATGACAAACAAGCATGAATGAGTAGGCACATCAGGGCTCAAACAACTCCTACTCATGCTAGTGGGTTTCATCTATTTACTGTGGCAACGACAGGTCATGCAAAGGATAAAGGGGTTCAACTACCGCAGCAAGTAACAGATGAATCGGTGTTGTCCTAATGCAGTAAAAGAGAGCAAAAGCGAGAGAGTAGGATTGTATCGGAATGAACAAGGGGGTTTTGCTTGCCTAGCACTTCTGAAGATAATATAGCTCTTCATCAGTGTCATCGATCTCATCGTCGAACCACGTCTATCAAGAGGGGACAAACACCGACAAACAAGGAAGAACCTAATCAATGCAATGCACAATATGATGCATGAATGTGACATGGCAATATGCTGTTGTTTGTGCTAATGCAGCTAAGGCCAGATTAAATGAAGTTGGTTTGAATCCAAGATTCAAATTCAAACTCCATATGTGGATATTTAAATGCCATTTAAATGGTTTATGCTATACAACAGCTATAAGTTGTTCTATCATGCATGAAAATGGTACATATGGATAGATTGGATTTTTTTGATCATTTTTCATATATAATTTATTTAATTTGGAGTTACGGTTGAATTTCTATGAATTTTTGAAGTTTGTAGCATTTTCTGGAATTTCCTGTATAAAGATAAATCCAGAAAATACTTATTGCGTCAGCATGATGTCGTGGTGACGTTAGCAGGTCAAAGGCGATGGTCCAGGTCAAACCTGACCAGTGGGGTCCACACGTGGGCCAGGTCAACGATGACGTGGCATAGTCAAACTGACGCTGGGACCCACTGGCCAGTGACTAGACTAATTAACAGAGACTACTAGTGCTAATTTAATCCTAACTAAAAGTGTCAGTGGGCGTGGGCCCACATGTCACTGACTAACTAAACTAACCTAGTTTAATTAGTACTAACCTAGGTTAAGCTAATTTAGTTTAAACCTAAACTAGATTAGTTAGCCAGGTGGGGCCCGCATGTCATGGATCCAGGGGAGGTCAACCCCCTGGTCAACTGACGCTAACTCGCGGGCGGCTCGACGCCGGCGACGATAGGTGCGGTGGAGGGGCTCGGGTTTGAGCTACGGACGACGGTTTCGAGCGAGGTTTGCGGCTATGAGTTGCTGGCGCTTGCGCGCATCCATTGGTAGCATCAGGAGGGTGAGACGTGGCCTGAGTCGAGCGCAGCGTCGACTTTGGCGGCGGCCGGAGTTCAGGATAGCGCGGGCGTGGGGCTGCAGCTCGCGTTCGAGCGAACGGAGAGCACAGGCGGTAGCTACGGGGCAGCAGGAGCACGTCTGAGCTACTACGCGAGGCGGAGGTGCTCGGGGGCACGGAGCTCGCCGGCCATGGGGGACGGCGGCTTCGGGCGCTCGCGGGGCAGCGGCTACAGGGCACGCGCGAGAGAGAGAGGTGAGGGGAAAGGAAGAGGGGCTCACGGCGGACTCGCAGAGCAGGCCAGTGTGCTCGGGGACGTCCTGCGTGCGGCGAATCAACGACGGCGGTGGTCGGAGCCCGAGGTCGAAGACGACGGCGATGGCGATGTTCCAGGCCCTCCCGGTTTGCGTGGCTCATCGAGGATGAAGAAGACAACGTGGCGGAGCTTCTGGGCGCGTCGGGGTTGCGTGGGGTGGCCAGTGGCCGCGGCTATGGCGAACGGCGGCGACGGCTGCGCTCGGGGCTCACAGGGAAGAGAGGGAAAGAGAGAGCCAGAGGAGGGGGAGCGGTCCAGAGGGAGAGGGGAGAACGAGGGGAGCCTCTAGGTGTCTCCGTGGCGTCGCGAGGATGTCGGGGTGGCTGCCACCGCGAAGCAGGAGGTGGAGGCTGGCGCGCGTGCTGGCGCCACGCACTTGCCTGTCCTCCTGGCAGGAGGTGGAAGACGCCCTTGCCCCTGGTGGGCTGGGCTGTCTAGCTGGGCCGCGCAGGTAAAGAGGCCCAGGTGGTGAGGCCAGGTGAGTTTCTTCTTTCTCTCTCTTTTTTTTCTGTTTTCTATTTTCTGTAATATTTGCGGCTTTATTAAAAATACCAGGGCACTTCTAAAAATCACCAAACGGTGCATGCCCAATGTATAGAATATATCCAACATGGAACATTTCAGTTTAGGAGTATTTGGACATTTCAAATATTTTATAGAATTTAATGTCCAAATTCAAATAATTATGATTTAATTCAGTGACCTTAGGATGACCTAGAAAATTGTGCAGCATTTTTGTCAGAGGTTTAAGACCAAGGCAAAGATGATGAACATTTTAGAAGGGCATTTCAGGTTCATTGAAAATATTTTTAGTAAACCCTAATTGGATTCCGAGGGTTCTGGAGGTTCTGTCTTCCCCATTTCAGGTTTAAAAGAAATTTAAGCGTCATGCAACACATGACTAGCTAGCCCAGAGCATACCAGAACTAGGGACGTGACAACTCACCCCCACTAAACAAGAATCTCGTCTCGAGATTCAAGCGTAGGGTAAGATGAAGGGGAAACACAAACTAGTATAATCTTCACGATCCAGGGTGCACTTCATAAAAGCGTTGATTCGATCACCATCTTTGTCCCGTCGTCTTGCTCTGAGAACTCCAACTAGCATGACAACAAGAGGAAAAGGACAACTCCGGAAGAATCGATCTTCTCGAAGATCAATCAACTTAGGATCAGCTCACAAAGTGAGTCATAGCAACATCTCTGGAGCTGAGACACGAAGCATACATCTGAAGAAATGGAGTGAGACAGATGACGAGGGCTCGCTAAGTAGACAACAATTCCAGACTTAAGAATGTGGTGATCGGTTGTCAACGTAGCGAGGAGTTGAATTGCCATGATACCATAATGGGGCACCTTAGGGATGGTGACTCGTAGAAATATCCCCTTAAGTGGCAAAAAGAATTACCTTTGATTCAAAGATCATTGAAATATTTTATACCAACCTAAGGCAATTCTCGAGCGACCGTTTGGAGGGGTTCGGTAGAATGGCATACCCGGATTAAAATGGATGATGTGGATTACCTTGTTGAAAACAACACAAGGGATGATTTTAGTAACTAGGGAGAAGCTCAACAGAGAGAGTGGGTCCACTGTTTGAAAAGTTATAGCATAACCGAAGAAACTGAGAGCAATCCCAGTTAGTGCCGATGATAACACCTAGCGCTTGAGCGTGCTCTCAAGAACTTGAGCATTTCCATATTCATCAAGGTTTTACCAACATCCGTGTCGAGGATCCTGGCAACACAACATACTACCATGATGAATACCGGTGGAAGATGCAGATGCAAAGGAAGATAACACCTTCTCAGATTTCACCTTAGCGAGGCCAAGGAACAAAATCTGGATGATCGACCGAGAGACATTTAGCACTCCGCTTCTAATGTTCTCCTTGATGTGCTAGCGTATCCCATTCATAATATGGTTTGATATCTAGAACATCAAGTAAAGGTCGGACTTCGGGAACACAAAAATCCATAAGGAACAACTAGGAGTAAATCCTACGAAATCCTTATGGGGAGGTGGCCAACTTCTTCAATCAAGATACTACAATAATAGGTCTTCCGGCTGGGTGTGTTGGCCACGACATCCACTTTACCGGTTATGCGAGGGACCAATATTATAGTTCTTGGGAAATGTTCCAACCATCATATCTGCCTGAGATTCAGATCTGGTTGGTGTCAGGATATTCCAGACTCATCAAGTCTAGGAAGAAAATGAAAGTTTGCAACACAAACCGACGAGATGAAGTTGCGAGATACTCGGGAAATGAACTATGATAGCAAGCTCCAAAACATGAGCGGGTTCTGCTGCAAACATGTGAACATGTTGTCCCAGACAAAACATGATCACATGGTAGTCTTACAATAAAACACTACCGAGTTCCGGTGGGGAAACCATCATCGAGGATATCGAGGTCCTTGCATAAGCTATACTCTTAGGAAGGAGCTTCTTCTCCTTGAACAAATCAATCAGTGGCTTGGTGTCCTAGGGACACATATAGAATGGAGGTAGCGAGCCTACCAAACCATAGCATACTTTGCACATGCATGACTGACTTGAGATGATTCCAGAGGAGGCAAGACAAACTTTCTCGGAATCGCGGCGACAACTTTCACCAAGTACATGTGAATCAGAGAAAGTCACATCTTTCATCCGGACATATGCTTCATGAGCGGGTCATGAAGATAATGCTTAGAAAAGTTTCCAATACTAGCTGGATGTTCAACACAATCATGGAGAGGTTAAATATGTTGCTGATGGGCTTCAACAACAATTCATCCGGGTTCCTTTAAAGGGAATTCCATAGTTAGTGAACAAGGTGATAGCATTGGTCAGACCCAAAAGATGTAATGGTGTATGCTCGAGGGATAAACCAGAGTAAGACAACATTACGAACATCATTGGTTCTGATTTGATTTGACGATAGCCCATACTCAAATCAAAGTTTTATAAGATGATAGGTCCAACAACTGATCACAGGGACCAATCGTGAAGATATCATCTTTCTTCAACACACACACAAAAAATATCCCTTTGAAGTGAACTAAGTTAGGTAAGCTTTTATCTTCCAACTCTCCAAGTTGTCGTTTAGCTTAACCAACTAGCTCAGGGGTATCCAACATGGATTCTTAGAGAAGGGTGGTTTACAGGAATAAACCATCTTGATCATGAGCTCAACATAGCGGTCAGGTGATGACCTGGTGATACTTCCGAGAAGATAATCAGAAAATCACGAACCACCAGTATGTTACCAAGCTCGAGAGCAATCTTGCTTTTCAGGGCAAGACGAGATGATCAAGATAAGCAAGGATTGGCATAGCCCCAACTCATTGATCGAGAAGGTGCACCGGAAATAAGGGCTAGGTAGCACGATTAATCTTGAATGATGATTCCAAAACCAACACACTAAGAATGAAATTGTTGTCCATTATCTACCAAGCAACACGGTTGCTAAGAGTATAGAGTTCACACATCACGATTCACTTGTCGGCACTCCAGTTACATTAACATGGGAACCGAGAAATGAAAATGATGGCGAGAAGTATCACTGCGTCAAGAATTCATAAGATGATGGTGCAATTCTATGACAATTCTTAACATAAAGAGGTGATACTTCAAGGGTAGAACTGACCAGAAGCTGGATTGGCATTTTGATCTATGGAATACCACTACTTTGACCCAATCCTAGATATGGATGATGTTCTGGAGTTTGTTTCTCCTAGTCATTCCAGAATAGAATGGCTTGACGGACCACAAGAGTAATAGGCATCGATGAACGAATGCACACATACCCTTGACTATCAATTAGCAGACGAGGGTCGGAAGACAACTACAGAGGGACAACTCAAAAGAACATATATCTTTCTGAGTTGTGGATGCATAGGTTAGTATGTCGAACAAGTTCAACATATTTCTTCCGGATAACCCATGCAGAAAGGTTGAACTGGCAGAGTCACAACATAGAATGGAGAACCCATCAGAGCACTCTGGTGGTGATCCTTTCGATCTAAGAACTTCTGCCATAAGTGGTTCATAGTGTTTGGAGGAAGGAAATACCACGAACCTCGAGGACTATTCAAAGGTTACTAATTACCTAAAGGAACTAGCAACACTATCAACATGAAGTAAGTAGAGTGAATCTCGGTTCAAAACCCAGGAATAGAATACCTACTACTAACTGGCATCACGGGATGCTTTCGAGAATGATGGCCAGAATCATCACACTAGGAACAAAAGCATGGCTAGATTACTAGGTGATACTCTAGACACCTAGGTCATAATAATAACTCCAACATATATGTCAAGGCAATAGAGTACCTCAACTCACCGTTTAGTGTGGTTAATCTGGCCCAAAGGAACATCGAAACGGGAGGAAGGATTTGCAAATGCATTAGACTGTTTAGAAACCTGGGATGACTCGGACAGCATAACGGCTGTAAATGCTCAAAAAGATTGGAGACATGCTACAAAAATGGTGGCATAGCCACTCAGAAGCACAATATCAAGGTTTCGAGATCAACAGTTAACATACAGAGGATAGTAGGAACTGAACTCAAGCTTAGAACCATCAATCCTATAGGTCTACGGATTAGTAACACGTGATCCTGATAGAAGAAGAGAAAGCCTAGTTCCTTAACCCCGTAGGAAAGATAAGATGACTCAGATCAGAAGGGCATGAGGTAAAGGAGTAAAAAGAGCCTTACGTTCCATCCCACAATCAATTCCCTTATATAACTAAAGAATTTCTAGACTCAACTTCGACCAGTTTGGCTTGGTAATCCTACAGGTAGTCAAGCTCTGATACCAAAGCTGTCAGGACCCCGACTCAATGCCACATCGATCTAGCATGTAACACCTCATATCACTTTGCGGCCTCACGCACGGTATCCCCACGGGTGTCGCCTTACCTTTGCCCGGGACCGTTTGCGCCTTTTGGCACACGTATATGATAGTGTCGCTAGCATCCATATGATAAGGAGCCCGGGCTGACATGGCTAGTCGTAAACCCAAAGTGGCACAAACTTACAGGCACAGGCATCCATGACCTAGCATCGAACGTGTCGGTCATCAGCGAGTGAATCCAGGCTGTAGCACTGGGCTAGCAGGACTCCGGTATTCATCGCGTGACATTTCCCCGAAGGGACAGACACAGGAACGAAGAAGGACACATGCCGGCTAGCCTAAGTGTTCCGGAGCAGTAGCAAGCTACCATGGCTCAGTGGAACACTAGGAGACATTTCCCGGTAAGAGAGGCTACCAAGGATAAACAACTAGATAGTCAGATCCCACACATACCAAGCATTTCAATAACATACACACAATATGCTCGATATGTGCAAATACAACATGGCATCACAACATGACTCTACGACTCAAGTATTTATTCAATAGGCTCCGAGGAGCGAGATATTACAAACATGGGTCTCATGACCCAACATTCAGAGCATACAAGTCAAGCACAAGCGGAAGCTTAACATGTCTGAGTACAGACATCTACAAATGAAAAAGGCTGAGAAGCCTGACTATCTACCAGATCCTGCCGAGGGCACAAGATCGTAGCTGAGGTAACAAGCTAAACGTCGAAGTCCACGCGGAACTACTAGTGAGACTGAAGTCTCTCTGCAAAAACATAAATTAAGCAAACGTGAGTACAAATGTACCCAGCAAGACTTACATCAGAACTAACTACATATGCATCATTATCAACAAAGGGGATGGTGGGGTTTAACTGCAGCAAGCCAGCTTTGACTCGGTGGCTATCCTAAACTACGACTGCAAGTAACTCTTTTGAGGTGGCGCACACGAGTCCACATATTCACCATATCAATACACCACTATGGATCCGCTCCCGTCTCCCTACGAGAACGCCATCCATAGCACTCACGCTTATCTTGCGTATTTTAGAGTATCCACTTTCACTTGTCTATGAACTGTACAGGCAACCCAGAAGTCCTTTACCGCGGACACGGCTATTCGAATAGATCATATTAACCCTGCAGGGGTGTACTTCTTCACACACGCTCTCACCACTTACCGCCGTTTACACGACATGTACTCGGCAACCTTCAAGCGGAAGCCCAGCGAGGGTGTCGGCCACGACCTGACTAACCACACAAGTCTCTCGTCCAGGTTTATCGCCTATTCGGGTTCCATCCGCAAGGAGATCCGGCCGGGGTGTCGCTCACGGCCCCAAACGATGTGTGCAGGGTTCCCAAGCCCACCATCCGGGTGCCACTTGGTACACCGGGCCACTGTGCCTAGTCTGTCCCAAGCCCACCTGTACCGGGTGCCACTTGGTAGACTACTAACACTACCTACAAACACCAGAAACTAGTTGCAACTCCTGGACAGAGATCAAGTTGATTAATAAGTCGAGAGAGCTTGGAGTGCCCGGAGCCCAATGTGTGGTAGTAACTGATCATGGATCACAAACACAGAACTCAGTTCCTGAGGACGGCTGCAATGAGACAACCCACCATGTACTCCTACATGGCCTCTCACCGCTACCTTTACCAAATCGTGTTCACACACTTAGCTCTCACACAGTAGGACATGTTCACACACCTCCGATTCATCCCCGATGAATCAGACCTGACTCAACTCTAAGCAGTAGCAGGCATGACAAACAAGCATGAATGAGTAGGCACATCAGGGCTCAAACAACTCCTACTCATGCTAGTGGGTTTCATCTATTTACTGTGGCAACGACAGGTCATGCAAAGGATAAAGGTGTTCAGCTACCGCAGCAAGTAAGAGATGAATCGGTGTTGTCCTAATGCAGTAAAAGAGAGGAAAAGCGAGAGAGTAGGATTGTATCGGAATGAACAAGGGGTTTTTGCTTGCCTAGCACTTCTGAAGATAATATAGCTCTTCATCGGTGTCATCGATCTCATCGTCGAACCACGTCTATCGAGAGGGGACAAACACCGACAAACAAGGAAGAACCTAATCAATGCAATGCACAATATGATGCATGAATGTGACATGGCAATATGCTGTTGTTTGTGCTAATGCAGCTAAGGCCAGATTAAATGAAGTTGGTTTGAATCCAAGATTAAAATTCAAACTCCATATGTGGATATTTAAATGCCATTTAAATGGTTTATGCTATACAACAGCTATAAGTTGTTCTATCATGCATGAAAATGGTACAGATGGATAGATTGGATTTTTTTGATCATTTTTCATATATAATTTATTTAATTTGAAGTTACGGTTGAATTTCTATGAATTTTTGAAGTTTGTAGCATTTTCTGGAATTTCCTGTATAAAGATAAATCCAGAAAATACTTATTGCGTCAGCATGATGTCGTGGTGACGTTAGCAGGTCAAAGGCGATGGTCCAGGTCAAACCTGACCAGTGGGGTCCACACGTCCGTGGCACAGGGCGAAAATAGAGGCTGACCGGTGGGCCAGGTCAACGATGACGTGGCATAGTCAAACTGACGCTGGGACCCACTGGCCAGTGACTAGACTAATTAACAGAGACTACTGGTGCTAATTTAATCCTAACTAAAAGTGTCAGTGGGTGTGGGCCCACATGTCAGTGACTAACTAAACTAACCTAGTTTAATTAGTACTAACCTAGGTTAAGCTAATTTAGTTTAAACCTAAACTAGATTAGTTAGCCGGGCGGGGCCCGCATGTCATGGATCCAGGGGAGGTCAACCCCCTGGTCAACTGAGGCTAACTCGCGGGCGACTCGACGCCGGCGACGATACATGCGGTGGAGGGGCTCGGGTTTGAGCTACGGACGACGGTTTCGAGCGAGGTTTGCGGCTATGAGTTGCTGGCGCTTGCGCGCATCCATTGGTAGCATCAGGAGGGTGAGACGTGGCCTGAGTCGAGCGCAGCGTCGACTTCGGCGGCGGCCGGAGTTCGGGATAGCGCGGGCGTGGGGCTGCAGCTCGCGTTCGAGCGAACGGAGAGCACAGGCGGTAGCTACGGGGCAGCAGGAGCACGTCGGAGCTACTATGCGAGGCGGAGGTGCTCGGGGGCATGGAGCTCGCCGGCCATGGCGGACGGCGGCTTCAGGCGCTCGCGGGGCAGCGGCTACAGGGCACGCACGTGAGAGAGAGGTGAGGGGAAAGGAAGAGGGGCTCACGGAGGACTCGCAGAGCAGGCCAGTGTGCTCGGGGACGTCCTGCGTGCGGCGAATCAACGACGGCGGTGGTCGGAGCCCGAGGTCGAAGACGACGGCGATGGCGACGTTCCAGGCCCTCCCGGCTTGCGTGGCTCATCGAGGATGAAGAAGACAACGTGGCGGAGCTTCTGGGCGCGTCGGGGTTGCGTGGGGTGGCCAGTGGCCGCGGCTATGGCGAACGGCAGCGACGGCTGCGCTCGGGGCTCACAGGGAAGAGAGGGAAAGAGAGAGCCAGAGGAGGGGGAGCGGTCCAGAGGGAGAGGGGAGAACGAGGGGAGCCTCTAGGTGTCTCCGTGGCGTCGCGAGGATGTCGGGGTGGCTGCCACCGCGAAGCAGGAGGTGGAGGCTGGCGCGCGTGCTGGCGCCACGCACTTGCCTGTCCTCCTGGAAGGAGGTGGAAGACGCCCTTGCCCCTGGTGGGCTGGGCTGTCTAGCTGGGCCGCGCAGGTAAAGAGGCCCAGGTGGTGAGGCCAGGTGAGTTTCTTGTTTCTCTCTCTTTTTTTCTGTTTTCTATTTTCTGTAATATTTGCGGCTTTATTAAAAATACCAGGGCACTTCTAAAAATCACCAAACGGTGCATGCCCAATGTATAGAATATATCCAACATGGAACATTTCAGTTTAGGAGTATTTGGACATTTCAAATATTTTATAGAATTTAAATGTCCAAATTCAAATAATTATGATTTAATTCAGTGACCTTAGGATGACCTAGAAAATTGTGCAGCATTTTTGTCAGAGGTTTAAGACCAAGGCAAAGATGATGAATATTTTAGAAGGGCATTTCAGGTTCATTGAAAATATTTTTAGTAAACCCTAATTGGATTCCGAGGGTTCTGGAGGTTCTGTCTTCCCCATTTCAGGTTTAAAAGAAATTTAAGCGTCATGCAACACATGACTAGCTAGCCCAGAGCATACCAGAACTAGGGACGTGACAACTCACCCCCACTAAACAAGAATCTCGTCTCGAGATTCAAGCGTAGGGTAAGATGAAGGGGAAACGCAAACTAGTATAATCTTCACGATCCAGGGTGCACTTCATAAAAGCGTTGATTCGATCACCATCTTTGTCCCGTCGTCTTGCTCTGAGAACTCCAACTAGCATGACAGCAAGAGGAAAAGGACAACTCCGGAAGAATCGATCTTCTCGAAGATCAATCAACTTAGGATCAGCTCACAAAGTGAGTCATAGCAACATCTCTTGAGCTGAGACACGAAGCATACATCTGAAGAAATGGAGTGAGACAGATGACGAGGGCTCGCTAAGTAGACAACAATTCCAGACTTAAGAATGTGGTGATCGGTTGTCAACGTAGCGAGGAGTTGAATTGCCATGATACCATAATGGGGCACCTTAGGGATGGTGACTCGTAGAAATATCCCCTTAAGTGGCAAAAAGAATTACCTTTGATTCAAAGATCATTGAAAATATTTTATACCAACCTAAGGCAATTCTCGAGCGACCGTTTGGAGGGGTTCGGTAGAATGGCATACCCGGATTAAAATGGATGATGTGGATTACCTTGTTGAAAACAACACAAGGGATGATTTTAGTAACTAGGGAGAAGCTCAACAGAAGAGAGTGGGTCCACTGTTTGAAAAGTTATAGCATAACCGAAGAAACTGAGAGCAATCCCAGTTAGTGCCGATGATAACACCTAGCGCTTGAGCGTGCTCTCAAGAACTTGAGCATTTCCATATTCATCAAGGTTTTACCAACATCCGTGTCGAGGATCCTGGCAACACAACATACTACCATGATGAATACCGGTCGAAGATGCAGATGCAAAGGAAGATAACACCTTCTCAGATTTCACCTTAGCGAGGCCAAGGAAACAAAATCTGGATGATCGACCGAGAGACATTTAGCACTCCGCTTCTAATGTTCTCCTTGATGTGCCAGCGTAATCCATACATAATTATGGTTTGATATCTAGAACATCAAGTAAAAGGTCGGACTTCGGGAGCACAAGAATCCATAAGGAATAACTACGGAGGTAAATCCTGCGAAATCCTTATGGGGAGGTGGCCAACTTCTTCAAACAAGATACTACAATAATAGGTCTTCCGGCTGGGTATGTTGGCCATGACATCCCCTTTACCGGTTATGGAGGGACCAATATTATAGTTCTTGGGAGATGTTCCAACCATCATATCTGCCTGAGATTCAGATCTGGTTGGTGACAGGATATTCCAAACTCATCAAGTCTAGAAAGAGAAATGAAAGTTTGCAACACAAACCGACGAGATGAAGTTGCGAGATACTCGGGAAATGAACTATGATAGCAAGCTCCAAAACATGAGCGGGTTCTGCTGCACACATGTGAACATGTTGTCCCAGACAAAACATGATCACATGGTAGTCTTACAATAAAACACTACCGAGTTCCGGTGGGAAACCATCATTGAGGATATCGAAGTCCTTGCATAAGGTATACTCTTAGGAAGGAGCTTCTTCTCCTTGAACAAATCAATCAGTGGCTTGGTGTCCTAGGGACACATATAGAATGGAGGTAGCGAGCCTACCAAACCATAGCATACTTTGCACATGCATGACTGACTTGAGATGATTCCAGAGGAGGCAAGACAAACTTTCTCGAATTCGCGGCGACAACTTTCACCAAGTACATGTGAATCAGAGAAAGTCACATCTTTCATCCGGACATATGCTCCATGAGCGGGTCATGAAGATAATGCTTAGAAAAGTTTCCAATACTAGCTGGATGTTCAACACAATCATGGAGAGGTTAAATATGTTGCTGATGGGCTTAACAACAATTCATCGGGATGACCATATAAATGGAATTCCATAATTATGTGAACAAGGACATAGCATTGGTCAGACCCAAAAGATGTAATGGTGTATGCTCGAGGGATAACCATGAGTAAGACAACATTACGAACATCGTTGGTTCTGATTTGATTTGACGATAGCCCATACTCAAATCAAAGTTTTTATAAGATAATAGGTCCAACAACTGATCACAGGGACCAATCGATGAAGATATCATCTTTCTTCAACTAACACACCAACATCAAGATATCCCTTTGAAGTGAACTAAGTTAGGTAAGCTTTTATCTTCCAACTCTCCAAGTTGTCGTTTAGCTTAACCAACTAGCTCAGGGGTATCCAACATGGATTCTTAGAGAAAGGGTGGTTTACAGGAATAAACCATCTTGATCACGAACTCAACATATCGGTCAGGTGATGACCTGGTGATACTTCCGAGAAGATAATCAGAAAATCACGAACCACCAGTATGTTACCAAGCTCGAGAGCAATCTTGCTTTTCAGGGCAAGACGAGATGATCAAATAAGCAAGGGATTGGCATAGCCCCAACTCATTGATCGAAAGGTGCACCGGAAATAAGGGCTAGGTAGCACGATTAATCTTAGAATGATGATTCCATAACCAACACACTAAGAATGAGATTGTTGTCCATTATCTACCAAGCAACACGGTTGCTAAGAGTATAGATTTCACACATCACGATTCACTTGTCGGCACTCCAGTTACATTAACATGGAACCGAGAAATGAAAATGATGGCGAGAAGTATCACTGCGTCAAGAATTCATAAGAAGTGGTGCAATTCTCATGACAATCCTGACATAAAGAAGGTGATACTTCAAGGTAGAACAGACCAGAAGCTGGATTGGCATTTTGATCTATGGAATACCACTACTTTGACCCAATCCTGGATATGGATGATGTTCTGGAGTTTGTTTCTCCTAGTCATTCCAGAATAGAATGGCTTGACGGACCACAAGTGTAATAGGCATCGACGAACGAATGCACACATACCCTTGACTATCAATTAGCAGACGAGGGTCGGAAGACAACTACAGAGGGACAACTCAAAGGAACATATATCTTTCTGAGTTGTGGATGCATAGGTTAGTATGTCGAACAAGTTCAACATATTTCTTCCGGATAACCCATGCAGAAAGGTTGAACTGGCAGAGTCACAACATAGAATGGAGAACCCATCAAAGAGCACTCTAGTGGTGATCCTTCGGTTCTAAGAACTTCTGCCATAAGTGGTTCATAGTGTTTGGAGGAAGGAAATACCACGAACCTCGAGGACTATTTCAAAGGTTACTAATTACCTAAAGGAACTAGCAACACTATCAACATGAAGTAAGTAGAGTGAATCTCGGTTCAAA
The DNA here is from genome assembly GCF_018294505.1 of Triticum aestivum. NCBI lineage: Eukaryota > Viridiplantae > Streptophyta > Magnoliopsida > Poales > Poaceae > Triticum > Triticum aestivum. The sequence continues at coordinate 202,223,711 of NC_057800.1, read as the reverse complement.
ACCCAGGAATAGAATACCTACATACTAACTGGCATCACGGGATGCTTTCAAGAATGATGGCCAGAATCATCACACTAGGAACAAAAGCATGGCTAAATTACTAGGTGATACTCTAGACACCTAGGTCATAATAATAACTCCAACATATATGTCAAGGCAATAGAGTACCTCAACTCACCGTTTAGTGTGGTTAATCTGGCCCAAAGGAACATCGAAACGGGAGGAAGGAATTTGCAAATGCATTAGACTGTTTAGAAACCTGGGATGACTCGGACAGGATAACGGCTGTAAATGCTCAAAAAGATTGGAGACATGCTACAAAAATGGTGGCATAGCCACTCAGAAGCACAATATCAAGGTTTCAAGATCAACAGTTAACATACAGAGGATAGTAGGAACTGAACTCAAGCTGAGAACCATCAATCCTATAGGTCTACGGATTAGTAACACGTGATCCTGATAGAAGAAAGAGAAAGCCTAGTTCCTTAACCCCGTAGGAAAGATAAGATGACTCAGATCAGAAGGGCATGAGGTAAAGGAGTAAAAGAGCCTTACGTTCCATCCCACAATCAATTCCCTTATATAACTAAAGAATTTCTAGACTCAACTTCGACCAGTTTGGCTTGGTAATCCTACAGGCAGTCAAGCTCTGATACCAAAGCTGTTAGGACCCCGACTCAATGCCACATCGATCTAGCATGTAACACCTCATATCACTTTGCGGCCTCACGCACGGTATCCCCACAGGTGTCGCCTTACCTTTGCCCGGGACCGTTTGCGCCTTTTGGCACACGTATATGATAGTGTCGCTAGCATCCATATGATAAGGAGCCCGGGCTGACATGGCTAGTCGTAAACCCAAAGTGGCACAAACTTACAGGGACAGGCATCCATGACCTAGCATCGAACATGTCGGTCATCAGCGAGTGAATCCAGGCTGTAGCACTGGGCTAGCAGGACTCCGGTATTCATCGCGTGACATTTCCTCGAAGGGACAGACACAGGAACGAAGAAGGACACATGCCGGCTAGCCTAAGTGTTCCGGAGCAGTAGCAAGCTACCATGGCTCAGTGGAAACACTAGGAGACATTTCCCGGTAAGAGAGGCTACCAAGGATAAACAACTAGGTTGTCAGATCCCACACATACCAAGCATTTCAATAACATACACACAATATGCTCGATATGTGCAAATACAACATGGCATCACAACATGACTCTACGACTCAAGTATGTATTCATTAGGCTCCAAGGAGCGAGATATTACAAACAGGGGTCTCATGACCCAGCATTCAGAGCATACAATTCAAGCACAAGCGGAAGCTATCATGTCTGAGTATAGACATCTATAAATGAAAAAGGCTGAGAAGCCTGACTATCTACCAGATCCTGTCGAGGCACAAGATCGTAGCTGAGGTAACAAGCTAAACGTCGAAGTCCACGCGGAATTACTAGTGAGACTGAAGTTTCTCTGCAAAAACATAAACTAGGCAAACATGAGTACAAATGTACCTAGCAAGACTTACATCAGAACTAACTACATATGCATCATTATCAACAAGGGGATGGTGGGGTTTAACTGCAGCAAGCCAGCTTTGACTCAGTGGCTATCCTAAACTACGACTGCAAGTAACTCTTTTGAGGTGGCGCACACGAGTCCACATATTCACCATATCAATACACCACTATGGATCCGCTCCCGTATCCCTACGAGAACGCCATCCATAGCACTCACGCTTATCTTGCGCATTTTAGAGTATCCACTTTCACTTGTCTATGAACTATACAGGCAACCCAGAAGTCCTTTTCCGCGGACACGGCTAATCGAATAGATCATATTAACCCTGCAGGGGTGTACTTCTTCACACACGCTCTCACCACTTACCGCCGTTTACACGACATGTACTCGGCAACCTTCAAGCGGAAGCCCAGCGAGGGTGTCGGCCACGACCTGGCTAACCACACAAGTCTCTCGTCCAGGTTTATCGCCTATTCGGGTTCCATCCACAAGGAGATCCGGCCGGGGTGTCGCTCACGGCCCCAAACGATGTGAGCAGGGTTCCCAAGCCCACCATCCGGGTGCCACTTGGTACACCGTGCCACTGTGCCTAGTCTGTCCCAAGCCCACCTGTACCGGGTGCCACTTGGTAGACTACTAACACTACCTACAAACACCAGAAACTAGTTGCATCTCCTGGACAGAGATCAAGTTGATTAATAAGTCGAGAGAGCTTGGAGCGCCCGGAGCCCAATGTGTGGTAGTAACTGATCATGGATCACAAACACAGAACTCAGTTCCTGAGGACGGCTGCAATGAGACAACCCACCATGTACTCCTACATGGCCTCTCACCGCTACCTTTACCAAAACGTGTTCACACACTTAGCTCACACACAGTAGGACATGTTTACACACCTCCAATTCATCCCCGATGAATCAGACCTGACTCAACTCTAAGCAGTAGCAGGCATGACAAACAAGCATGAATGAGTAGGCACATCAGGGCTCAAACAACTCCTACTCATGCTAGTGGGTTTCATCTATTTACTGTGGCAACGACAGGTCATGCAAAGGATAAAGGGGTTCAGCTACCGCAGCAAGTAACAGATGAATCGGTGTTGTCCTAATGCAGTAAAAGAGAGCAGGAGCGAGAGAGTAGGATTGTATCGGAATGAACAAGGGGGTTTTGCTTGCCTGGCACTTCTGAAGATAATATAGCTCTTCATCGGTGTCATCGATCTCATCGTCGAACCACGTCTATCGAGAGGGGACAAACACAGGCAAACAAGGAAGAACCTAATCAATGCAATGCACAATATGATGCATGAATGTGACATGGCAATATGCTGTGGTTTGTGCTAATGCAGCTAAGGCCAGATTAAATGAAGTTGGTTTGAATCCAAGATTCAAATTCAAACTCCATATGTGGATATTTAAATGCCATTTAAATGGTTTGTGCTATACAACAGCTATAAGTTGTTCTATCATGCATGAAAATGGTACAGATGGATAGATTGGATTTTTTTGATCATTTTTCATATATAATTTATTTAATTTGGAGTTACGGTTGAATTTCTATGAATTTTTGAAGTTTGTAGCATTTTCTGGAATTTCCTGTATAAAGATAAATCCAGAAAATACTTATTGCGTCAGCATGATGTCGTGGTGACATCAGCAGGTCAAAGGCGATGGTCCAGGTCAAACCTGACCAGTGGGGTCCACACGTCAGTGGCACAGGGCGAAAACAGAGGCTGACCGGTGGGCCAGGTCAACGATGACGTGGCATAGTCAAACTAACGCTGGGACCCACTGGCCAGTGACTAGACTAATTAACAGAGACTACTAGTGCTAATTTAATCCTAACTAAAAGTGTCAGTGGGCATGGGCCCACATGTCAGTGACTAACTAAACTAACCTAGTTTAATTAGTACTAACCTAGGTTAAGCTAATTTAGTTTAAACCTAAACTAGATTAGTTAGCCGGGCGGGGCCCGCATGTCATGGACCCAGGGGAGGTCAACCCCCTGGTCAACTAAGGCTAACTCGCCGGCGGCTCGATGCCGGCGACGATAGGTGCGGCGGAGGGGCTCGGGTTTGAGCTACGAACGACGGTTTCGAGCGAGGTTTGCGGCTATGGGTTGCTGGCGCTTGCGCGCATCCATTGGTAGCATCAGGAGGGTGAGACGTGGCCTGAGTCGAGCGCAGCGTCGACTTTGGCGGCGGCCGGAGTTCGGGATAGCGCGGGCGTGGGGCTGCAGCTCGCGTTCGAGCGAACGGAGAGCACAGGCGGTAGCTACGGGGCAGCAGGAGCACGTCGGAGCTACTACGCGAGGCGGAGGTGCTCGGGGGCACGGAGCTCGCCGGCCATGGTGGACGGCGGCTTCGGGCGCTCGCGGGGCAGCGGCTACAGGGCACGCGCGAGAGAGAGAGGTGAGGGGAAAGGAAGAGGGGCTCACGGCGGACTCGCAGAGCAGGCCAGTGTGCTCGGGGACGTCCTGCGTGCGGCAAATCGACGACGGCGGTGGTCGGAGCCCGAGGTGGAAGACGACGGCGATGGCGACATTCCAGGCCCTCCCAGCTTGCGTGGCTCATAGAGGATGAAGAAGACAACGTGGCGGAGCTTCTGGGCGCGTCGGGATTGCGTGGGGTGGCCAGTGGCCGCGGCTATGGTGAACGACGGCGACGGCTGCGCTCGGGGCTCACAGGGAAGAGAGGGAAAGAGAGAGCCAGAGGAGGGGGAGCGGTCCAGAGGGAGAGGGGAGAACGAGGGGAGGCTCTGGGTGTCTCCGTGGCGTCGCGAGGATGTCGGGGTGGCTGCCACCATGAAGCAAGAGGTGGAGGCTGGCGCGCGTGCTGGCGCCACGCACTTGCCTGTCCTCCTGGCAGGAGGTGGAAGACGCCCTTGCCCCTGGTGGGCTAGGCTGTCTAGCTGGGCCGCGCAGGTAAAGAGGCCCAGGTGGTGAGGCCAGGTGAGTTTCTTCTTTCTCTCTCTTTTTTTCTGTTTTCTATTTTCTGTAATCTTTGCGGCTTTATTAAAAATACCAGGGCACTTCTAAAAATCACCAAACTGTGCATGCCCAATGTATAGAATATATCCAACATGGAACATTTCAGTTTAGGAGTATTTGGACATTTCAAATATTTTATAGAATTTAAATGTCCAAATTCAAATAATTATGATTTAATTCAGTGACCTTAGGATGACCTAGAAAATTGTGCAGCATTTTTGTCAGAGGTTTAAGACCAAGGCAAAGATGATGAACATTTTAGAAGGGCATTTCAGGTTCATTGAAAATATTTTTAGTAAACCCTAATTGGATTCCGAGGGTTCTGGAGGTTCTGTCTTCCCCATTTCAGGTTTAAAAGAAAGTTAAACGTCATGCAACACATGACTAGCTAGCCCAGAGCATACCAGAACTAGGGATGTGACACAGGCCCTCTTGATGGAGGTAAAACCCTACGTCCTGCTTGATTATTCTTGATAGTATGAGTAGTACAAGAGTTGATCTACCACGAGATCAGAGAGGCTAAACCCTAGAAGCTAGCCTATGGTATGATTGTATGTTGTCCTACGAACTAAAACCCTCCGGTTTATATAGACACCGGAGGGGGCTAGGGTTATACAAGGTCCGTTACAAAGGAGGAGATATACATATCCGTATTGCCTAGCTTGCCTTCCACGCCAAGGAGAGTCCCATCCGGACACGGGATGAAGTCTTCAATCTTGTATCTTCATAGTCTAATAGTCCGGCCAAAGGATATAGTTCGGCTGTCCGGAGACCCCCTAATCCAGGACTCCCTCAGTAGCCCTTGAACCAGGCTTCAATGACGTCAAGTCCGACACGCAGTATTGTCTTCGGCATTTCAAGGCGGGTTCTTATCCATATTTCGAATGTTTGTTAAGCAGTGTCCGGCCCCATAAATGTTGGACCTCTTGGCTTCTACGCCCAATAAGGGCTATCTTCCACGCGTACGAGGAGCCAGGGCGTTTTTACATTCGCCTCCCTAGCCAGATAAATAAATTGTCTAGTAAAGGGATGGGGATTCTTAGATCCAATCCATATCATCCTCCCCCAGTGAGAATCCATCGGAGCGCGCTTCAGAAAAATCCACTCCAGCATGGCCGACAAACCGCAGCTCCTCCTCCCGCCCCTGTAGCCCCAAGCCCGGTGATTGGGTGGTGTTTTGTCCCACACAGTCGATTAGTCGAACTGCAGACTAAGAGATTTCTCCCTCTAGCGTATATGGTTCCCATCAGAGTTGGGCTCGCCACCTACAATGGCGGGGAGCAAGCGGAGAGCTTCCCCAGTCCCTCTAAGGGGAAGCGGGTATGCCTTGTTCCTTACTTATTAAGGGGACTCGGATTTCCAATTCATCCGTTCCTCCGCGAGCTCCTGGAGTTTTACGGCCTCCAACTGCATAATTTCACCCCTGCTTCCATATTACATATCGCCGGCTACGTTGCCCTCTAAGAGTTATTCCTGGGCTGCAAGGCTCATTTCGAGCTGTGGAAAAGGTTATTTTGCCTCGTCCCCCGCACACAGAAGGGGTCACTTTATCAACTGGGCAGAGCAGAAATATGGTGCATCGCCGAAACTAGATCCTCGTCCGGTACTCCGAAGAAGACGTCCGAAGACTGGCCTTCGGAATGGTTTTATATGGAGGACGCCCCCCTTCCGGACCCTGTTCGATGGGGTCTTCCTGAGTTCAACAATGCTCCTTTGAAGAAACGCCGAAGTTGGTGCCCACGGAGCCCCCAGGAGGAAGACAACGGATAAGTCCTTTACCTGATGAACCAGATTAAAGCGCTGGCTCAAGCAGGATTGACAGTAATTGAGGTTATGTCAATATGCATAATGCAGGGAGTGCAGCCACTTCAATATCGAGGGCACCCCCTGTGGTGTTTTAACGGGGAGGATGATGCCACCCATTGCGGGCGTAAGGGTCCGGACAACGCTGCTGCTTTAGCAAAAATTCTGTCCGAGTTTTTCAAGGGAGAGGAAGAGGAGTTCATCCGCATCAAGCCACGGGATGGATTCTCCATGTACAACCCTCCAAGCTGGGTGAGTTATATCTCCTTACTCCCATTCTTCCTGCATTCTTTGTCGTAGGTACTCACCTTGCCATTTTGCATCAGGAACTGCGAAAAGCTATAAGGGAGGTCAACAACCCATCTCCACAACCAGAGGATCCTGACCGGGCCCCCGGTCCCGGACTCGAAGAAGATCCAGACATATTCATGGAGCTGATAGACCGGCGGTTCTATCAATTAAGCTGTGATGACGCCATGGTGGCCATTACGGCCGACTATCCCGGACTGCTTCCTACGTAGCATGTAAGAAAAACCAAAAATCCCAACTCCAAAAACTAGGATCCCCTTTTAGACACTTCACCTACCATATGCATATGGTGTTTTACATGGAAGGCATTCGGGACGCTGTGCCGAACCCGCAGCAACTCGCCAACAAGAGGCACCGAGGCCGGGCAGGCCAAAAAGGAAGGCGGTCTGGACGGAGACGCCGGCGCAGAGGTATGACAAAAACCCCTCTCCGTGGTTGTCGTCTTTCTCAAAATTTAATGACGTCCATGTTTCTTTAACAGAAAAAACGCTCGCCGGAATATGTCCGGTGAGGCTACCAATCATGCTTCCACTAGTCGGGCTCCAGGACCGGATATAGAGGCGGAAGCCGACATGGGGCGGACGCCGGATACTCCCCCTACAGAGGATGCGGATAGACTATCCGCTACAAATTCAGAAGTGGAGAGCGCCATGAATCATAGGCGTCGTCAGACCGTACTCCGCGACGCTTGCTTCTCATCGGAGGCATTTGATGCCTTCAATACTGGAGAGGCGTACCTCCGTGCTGCTCAAAATGGTCTAGCACTAGTAGAAAAGGGGGCAACGGTCCAGGCCGGGTCAGCCCATTAGTCCCGGTTGAGTCCAGAACTAGGACCAATGGGGGCATTGGACCCGGTTCGTGAGCGCAGGGGGCCGACCGGGCCACATGGGCCATTGGTCCCGGTTCGTCTGGACCTTTTGGTCCCGGTTGGTGGGACGAACCGGGACCAATGGGCCTTGCTCCTGGCCCACCACCATTGGTCCCGGTTGGTGGCTTGAACCCGGACCAAAGGCTCCCCTTTAGTCCCGGTTCATGCCACCAACCGGGACCAATGAGGTGCCTATATATACCCCCTCGCGTTAGAGCAGAGCACACTGCTCTGTTTTTTTCTGGCCGAGGGGGAGAGGGCTTGGTGGTGCTCTAGCTCACCTCCTATGCACACAAGGTGTTCAATGGAATGCCTGAGCCACACTACTTAAGCTTTCTCCTCTCCAATCTCGACCTCCAAGCTCCATTTTCCTCAATATTTGTCTAGGTTTAGCGGTCCGTCACGCCCCGTCCCCGTCTTCACCACCGTCGATCACCCGCGCCGAGCTCATCGCCGGCACCACCGTGGTGAGCCTCTTGTTCTTATCTTCTTTCTGAAAGGAAAAAATATTCTTACTTGTATGTTTACATAGATACTTGTATTATCTTCTTACTTTTATTATTTCATCTTATATAGTGCGATGGTTTTGGTATCCGCCCCCGTCGGCCATTGTCCTGTCTATGATTCGGATGTGGTATATATATTATCTTTATAACTATTTGTTCATTTATTGTTTATGAAAATTATGCCGACCAACGTGACATAGATTTTATTTATGTAGGATGTATGTGAATCGGAAATTCCAACCGACCCTATTGTCGAGAGGTTAAATTTAGTTGAAGAAGAAAACAATTTGTTGAAGGAAAAAATAAAAAAATTGAGGAGGAGAAGATGATATTGGAGTTGCATGTTGCAGATGTCGTCGATGATCACAAGATCAAGATGGATGCAATGCGCTTGAAGATTAGAAAGATTAGAAAATATGCCATTCATACCGAGGCTTAGTATAATAATGTCGTTGGATCAATTGTTACCTTGGTTGCGATTATGATCGCATTTGTTTTCGCATTGAAATGTTTTACATAGTTTCAATGTATGTTTTAATTAATTAGATGCTCTAGAGAGCAATATGTTGTTAGATGAGAACTATGTATGTACTTTGGTTGTAATGTGATGATGAACTTCTGTTAATTTGGACACTTAATTATATATAACGCACGCAGATGAACCAGCAATGGATGTATGGTGACAGACACACCTCCGAGTACATTAAGGGCGTGCATGAGTTTCTCGATGCGGGTGAGGCAAACAAGCAGAATGGTTTTATGTGTTGTCCATGCACTGAATATGGGAATATGAGGTCTTACTATAACTGGAAAATCCTTCACTCCCACCTGCTTTACAAGGGTTTCATGCCACACTATAATGTTTGGATGAGGCACGGAGAAATAGGGGTTATGATGGAAGACGACGAAGAAGAAGAGTACGATGACAACTATGTGCCCCCTGAATACGGTGATGTTGCAACGGGGGGAGCTGGTGAAGATCAAGAGGAACCATACGATGTCCCCAATGATGCTGCAATGGGTGAAGCTGCTGAAGATCAAGAGGAACCAGACGATGTGCCCGATGATGATGATCTCCGCCGGGTCATTGTCGATGCAAGGACGCAATGTGAAAGTCAAAAGGAGAAGCTGAAGTTCGATCGCATGTTAGAGGATCACAAAAAAGGGTTGTACCCCAATTGCGAAGATGTTAACACAAAGCTCGGTACCGTACTGGAATTGCTGCAGTGGAAGGCAGAGAATGTTGTGGCTGACAAAGGATTTGAGAAGCTACTGAAAATATTGAAGAAGAAGCTTCCAAAGGATAACGAATTGCCTGACAGTACATACGCAACAAAGAAGGTCGTATGCCCTCTAGGATTGGAGGTGGAGAAGATACATGCATGCCCTAATGACTGCATCCTCTACTGCGGTGCATACAAGGATCTAAACGCATGCCCGGTATGCGGTGCATTGCGGTATAAGATCAGACGAGATGATCCTGGTGATGTTGACGGCGAGCCCGCCAGGAAGAGGGTTCCTGCGAAAGTGATGTGGTATGCTCCTATAATACCACGGTTTAAACGTCTGTTCAGAAACGAAGAGCATGCCAAGTTGATGCGATGGCACAGTGAGGACCGAAAGAAAGACGGGAAGTTGAGAGCACCCGCTGACGGGTCGCAATGGAGAAAAATCGAGAGAAAGTAGTGGGATGAGTTTGCAAAGGACCCAAGGAATGTATGGTTTGCTTTAAGCGCGGATGGCATTAATCCTTTCGGGGAGCATAGCAACAATCACAGCACCTGGCCCATGACTCTATGTATGTATAACCTTCCTCCTTGGATGTGCATGAAGCGGAAGTTCATTATGATGCCAGTTCTCATCCAAGGCCCTAAGCAACCCGGCAACGACACTGATGTGTACCTAAGGCCATTAGTTGAAGAACATTTACAGTTGTGGAATGGAAACGGTGTACGTACATGGGATGAGCAAAGACAGGATGAATTTAACCTAAAGGCGTTGCTGTTTGTGACCATCAACGATTGGCCCGCTCTCAGTAACCTTTCAGGACAGACAAACAAAGGATACCACACATGCACGCACTATTTAGATGACACTGAAAGTATATACCTAGACAAATGCAGGAAGAATGTGTACCTGGGCCATCCTCAATTTCTTCCGACCAACCATCAATGTCGAAAGAAAGGCAAGCATTTCAAAGGCGAGGCAGATCACCGGAAGAAGCCCGCCATGCGTACCAGTGATCACGTACTTGCTATGGTCAATGATTTACACGTAATCTTTGAAAAGGGTCCCGGCGGACTAGCTGTTCCGAACGACACTGAGGGACACGCACCCATGTGGAAGAAGAAATCTATATTTTGGGACCTACCCTACTGGAAAGACCTAGAGGTCCGCTCTTCAATCGACGTGATGCATGTGATGAAGAGCCTTTGCGTGAACCTGCTAGGCTTCTTGGGCGTGTATGGGAAGACAAAAGATACACCTAAGGCACGGGAGGACCTGCAATGTTTGCATGAAAAAGACGGCATGCGTCCGAAGCACTATAAAGGTCCTGCCAGCTATGCTCTTACAAAAGAAGAGGAAGAAATCTTCTTTGAATGCTTGCTCAGTATGAAGGTCACGACTGGCTTCTCATTGAATATAAAGGGAATAATAAATATGCCAGAGAAAAAGTTTCAGAACCTAAAGTCTCATGACTGCCACGTGATTATGACGCAACTGCTTCCGGTTGCATTGAGGGGGCTTCTACCGGAAAACGTCCGATTAGCCATTGTTAAGCTATGTGCATTCCTCAATGCAATCTCTCAGAAGGTGATCGATCCAGAAATCGTACTGAGGCTAAGGAGTGATGTGGCGCAATGTCTTGTCAGTTTCGAGCTGGTGTTCCCACCATCCTTCTTCAATATCATGACGCACGTCCTAGTTCATCTAGTCGACGAGATTGTCATCCTGGGGCCCATATTTCTACACAATATGTTCCCCTTTAAGAGGTTCATGGGAGTCCTAAAGAAATATGTCCGTAACTGCGCTTGGCCAGAAGGAAGCATCTCCATGGGCCATCAAACAGAGGATGTTATCGGGTTTTGTGTTGACTTCATTCCTGGCCTTAAGAAGATAGGTCTCCCTAAATCGCGGTATGAGGGGAGACTGCGTGGAAAAGGCACTCTTGGAAGTGACTCAATAATATGCAGGGACGGATATTCTTGGTCTCAAGCACACTACACAGTTCTACAGAACTCTACCTTGGTGACCCCGTATGTCGATGAACACAAGAACAATCTGCGCTCCAAACACCCGGAGTAGTGCGACGACTGGATTACAAAACAAAAGAAAATAAAGCAAAAACAAAATAAAATAAATAATGCAGAAAACAAAACAAAAAAACTGGAAAAAAATAGCAAAAATAAGTATTTTGTTGTAAGTAGAAACAAAATAAAATAAATAAAGCAACAAAGAAAAAAAAGTTTTTTCAAATTTGAAAACTAATGGCACTAACAGAAAGTTTATAATTTTTCTAAAACTAAAAGCAAAAAGAATTAAAAAATAAAGCAAAAGACAAAAGAAAATAAATAATGCAGAAACCAAAAAAAAATGGAAAAATAGCAACAATAAGTATTTTGTTGTAAGTAGAAACAAAATAAAATAAATAAAGCAACAAAGAAAAAAACAAAAAAGTGTTTTCAAATTTGAAAACTAATGGCACTGACAGAAAGTTCATACTTTTTCTAAAACTAAAAGCAAAATAGAATTAAAAAATAAAGCAAAAAAACAAAAGAAAAGAAATAATGCAGAAAACAAAACAAAAAAACTAGAAAGAAACTATTTTTCTAGTAAAGTTAATCACAAACTTGTGATTCACATAAATTTCAAAGAATTCAAATTTTAACTATTCAAATTTGAAAACTAATGGCACTAACAGAAAGTTTATAATTTTTCTAAAACTAAAAGCAAAAAGAATAAAAAAATAAAGCAAGAATCAAAAGAAAATAAATAATTCAAAAAACAAAACAAATACTGGAAAAAATAAAAATGCCACCTATTGGGCCACACGGCCTGCATACGACTAGAAACCCATCTGTACATGGGCCAGGATGCAGGCCCGCAGGCCCAATAGGCCCAACAAGGCAGTGACAAGGGTAGGCAAGTACTTCCTCCATATTAGAGAGGAGCTCAGCACCTGAGCTGCAACGCACCTTATAAACAGGTGTTCAGCTAGCGAGGTGGGACTAAACTTCCAATGCCGCCAGGACTGCTGCACTGCACCTCGACGCCGGCCCCTACCCCGACGTCGCCGTCGCCTCCCCTAGCCGCCCGAGGTCGCCATCGCAGCCCGCTCGCTGTCGGCCGTGCCCTCGCCCGACGCCGTCGTCGCTCGCCCCGGCCCGCCCGTCGTCGTCGCCCTGCCCCGCCCGTCACCGTCGCTCCTGCCCCGCCCCGCCCGTCGTCGTCACCCCGGCCCGCCCGTCGCCGTCGCCCTGCCCCTCCGTTGGTCCGGCCGACGGCCCTCCCCTGTTTTTTTTCATATATTATATGCTTGTGTTTATTGCTTCTTTGTGTATATTATGTATATATGTCAGTATATATATTGTGTATATTGCTTCGTTTCAGATTTTTTTCATATATAAGTTTGTATTTTGTATTTTGCTTTTTTATAAAAATGTATATATGTTTGTATGTTCTCTGTGTATATATGTTCATATATGCAAAAGTTAGATTTAAATATTTAGAAAAAGGTTATCTATATATGTTCTCTGATTTAGTACATTTTAGGTTAGTTTCATTTCTAGAAAAGTTTTATATATTTAGGAGAGGAAAAAGGAAAATAAGAAGAGGAAAAAGGATAAGAAGAGGAGAGGAAGAAAAGGAAGAGGAGAAGAAGAGGAGAGGAAGAAAAGGAAGAGGAGAAGAAGAAAGGGATAGAAGAGAAGAAGAAAAAATAGAAATTTTTTCTATTTTTTCTTCTTCTCGTCTATTCCTTTCTTCTTCTCCTTTTTTTTTCTTCTTTTTTTCTTCGATCTTCTCCTCTATTCCTTTCTTCGTCTCCTCTTTTTATTTCTTCTTCGTATTCTTATGTTTTATCGGGTCTGTCGTCGTTGATATACCCCTCCCGATAACTTCAACACGAGGGGGGGGTCCATATACCCCCTCCCGATAACTTCAACACTAGGGGGGTCGATATACCCCCTCCCGATAACTTCAACATGGGGGGGTCGATATATATACCACCTCCCGATAACTTCAACACGAGGGGGGGGGGGTCGATATACCCTAAATAGCAAGTATCGTCGGTGTGAGATACATGTGGGCGTCGGTATCAGACATCACATCCACATCCCACAAGTGACGCGGGCCTCGACGCCCACGTCACTTGTGGGACGTGGATGTAGTGTCTGACACCGATGGCCACATGTATCTCACACCCACGATACTTGCTATTTAGGGTTTCCTCTACCGCTCGGCGACCCTCGACAACCCTCGTTCCCGATAAAAAAAGAGGAAGAAGAAGAAAAAAAGAGGAGAAGAAAGAATAGAACTCCTCTATTCTTTCTTCTCCTCTTTTTTTCTTCTTCTTCCTCTTCTTTTTTTATCCTTGAAGCATTGTCGAGGCCACCCCAAACCCTAGAGAAGCAGCATCGAGGACACCCCAAACCCTTGAGAATCAGCATCGAGGCCACTAATTAATATTAGTTCTACGTTTGCCACTAATATATCCATCTGTCATGTTTAAATAATAATTGCCATGTTTTAAATATTTGTAGAAACTATGGACACCGCCTGAGAGGAAGTACAAGAAGAGTTGTTGGGGGACATAATCGCACGAGGAAGTGATGCCATCTGCTCATTGTTTCTCAACGACACCGATGGTCTGGAAGCAGCTGGCTATGATTATGATGGCTCCGGTGACCTAATGCCGGTGCAAGAAGGAGACCGTGAGGACGGCGCCGATGACCCAATGCCAGTGCAAGAAGGAGACTGTGATGACGTATCTGGTGACCGAACCGAGTCCAGCCAAGTATATATATTAGTTAATCTTGTGCTGACTAGCTAATTGATGCATTCATTGTTTTGGTATGTACACATATTAATTAAGTCTTTGTGCTTTTTTCTAGCCCTCCGGATCGAGCACAACTTCGGTAAAGAGACGAGGCCCGAAGAAGAAGTTGAGCTCGGATGAAAGGTTTGAGATCATAGAAATCGCGCCCGACGGCCAATCGATTGAACCCCTCCGGACAAAGAGCGCATTTGTTGCTCAGTGCGGGGTTCTGGTTAGGGACAAGATCCCGATCAGCATCCAGCAATGGTTAAAGCCGGCTACATAAGACCCTAAGGTGTCTTATGTCAATGATATGCAGAAAAATGATCTTTGGACCGAGCTGAAGTCAAATTTCACCCTGCCGCCAGAGGATGATCTGGAGAAGCCAGTGAAAGAGCAATTAATCAAGTATTTTGCTCTTAAGAGGATGGCAGAACTATTCAGGAGGTGGAAGAAAGAGCTGAATAAGTTTGTCGAAAATAAAGAGACACCAGAATTCAAGGGCAGATATGAGAAGATCAAAGATCACTGGCCCGCATTTGTTGCCCACAAGACATCGGAAAAGAGTAAGAAGATGTCGGCGACAAACAAGCAAAATGTTGCGAAGAAGAAGCATCACCATCTCACGGGGTCAGGTGGCTACCTTGTAGCCTGGCCTAAGTGGGCCAAGACTGAGAATGATCTGGTTGATAAAGGGATCGAACCAGAGAGAATTAACTGGCCAAACCGTTGCGGGACTTGGTTCTTTGGGGCTGGTGGAACCTTGGACCCTTTATCAGGGAAGTGCATTTGGACGAACGATCAAATGGAAATACCAGTCAAGAGTCTTCAGCAGTATATCGAAGCAGCGCAGCAAGGGACGTTCGTTCCAGATAGAGAGAACGACGAGCTCACAATGGCCCTCGGGAATCCTGAGCACCCTGGACGGACACGAGGCACGCCAAGCTCCATTCCGTGGAAGGCTGGGTTTCCTAATGCAGGCGGTTACAAATGCCATGAGAGGAGGAAGAAAGTGGAGCAGATCCAACTGCAGGCGCTGCACGCTAGGGTACAAGAGATAGAGGAACGAGAAGCAAATCACAGCAAACGAACTGTCGAAGCTACCCCCGAAGCTACCCCGCCATCTCAACGGAGAAGCAGCGTGGCTTCCACCGAGCTGCTTCAGCCGGAGCATGTCTTGACGGCTCCTGTCAGCTATCCCGTGGATGGCATGACGGAGTCTCAAAATTGCTACCTTATGACGCAATGGATTAATATGAAGGTCAAGGCGGCTGTTGGCTCTGTTTTCCCTACTGAACCTGGCGCAACTTTTCACTGTCGGCCGATTCCAGAAGGATATGCTAGGGTGATGGTCGATGAAATAATGGAGGGATTTGAGGACCTCCAGCTTGACCACCCTACCGATGAAGGGGAGACTCGGCTGGGTTCTGCTCTGAAGACTCCATGCCTATGGCGGAAGGAGCTCATCAACCTTCCGAACTGGACGCCTCCGCCTCCTCCTCCTCCTCCGGCAAGTCAGGGCACTCCGCCTCCTCCACCGCCTCCTCCTCCGGCGTGTGACGATCAGGGCACTTGGCCGGCTCCTTCTCCGGTGCGTTGCGGCACTCCGCCTCCTTCTCTGCCTTCGTCGCCGTGCCCGAGCAGCCAGCCTCCTCCTTCTCCGCCTCGTCAGCAAGGGCGGAAGAGACCCGCCGCCGCTCCGGCTGCTCCGGCGCGTCATAGTCCTTCTCCTCCGCCTCGTAAGCAAGTAAAGAAGACAGCCGCTCCATCTGCTCTGCCTGCGTCTAGCAGCTAGAGGTGGGAGGACATACAGATTCGGTCCTTCTCTGAAGACTCCAGAGAAGTTACCATACGAGAGGACCCAGAGGAGAACGCCGAGATTGCGTGAGAAGAAGTGAGGAACTTCTTTAAAGGGGTGAAAGCAAAGAAACATCCACCTCCGGAGGAGAAGGTAGATTCGGTGAAAGCGAAGTGCACTCTGGCTGCCCTGACAAAACCACCCAAGTCTCTGTTGAAAGGCAACTATGATCGCATTATTCGAAAGGAATTTGCCAAAGCGGAGCGGTCGGGAAGTACTATCAGTGATCAAATGCTGAAGGAACGACGAGCTAGGAAACAAATTGCCCAGCTCGGCGAAAAAGCGAAGCAATCGTGCCCCCCGCTCAAGGTGCCTAGAGACATCGTCGCTAATGATCCAAGGATGGTGCCCGGTTATAGCAATCTTGGAGATTACCTGCCGGACGATGTACATTATGATTTCATGAAGGTGCAGATACAAAGATACGAGTACGGGAAGCCTCTCGTCAAAGATGAAAGATCTCTATCAATGATGATGCGAAGATTGCATGATTGGTACTTGAAAATCTGCAGAGAGTCTGGGGGGAGGAGTACTTTGTATGTGAGAGTTAAAAAGGAGCATGACCTCGTTGGAATTGAACTGTTGCCTGTTCCATTTGAGGAGTTCTTTCAGTTTTTCAATCAATTGGCCCTCGATAAAGCAACAGTCACCTGCTACTGTCTGTAAGTAGTAATACTTCTGTCATTAAGTCTCTCTATATAGCTCAACTCTTTCATTGCATGTATTTATAATTATCCTCACTATATTATGCAGATTGAAGATCGTCGAATTGAAGAAAAGACAAATCGGTGATATTGGGTACATTAACACAAATATCATAGATGCAACTCAGGTTAAATTTCATGCACAGATACCGAGGACAACTTGCTATGATCGTTGGTAATAAATGAAAACAAAGATATAATACTCTTTCCTTACAACTTCAAGTGAGTGTTACTGTCTTGTGCATATTCGGTTTCCCTTATATATTAGTCAAGGTTATAGTAATGTAATTGATGAGTTATGCATGCGTGTGTAGTTTCCACTATATTCTACTAGAGATTAAGCTTGTGCAGGGACTAGTAACCGTCTTAGACTCGAGACGAAAAGATCCCCAGGACTATGCGGACATCACTCAAATGCTCGAGAAGTAAGTTAAATCGATCATTATCCACCATATCAACAATGTTGTTCATTTCCTGATATATGAAGTAATTGTTTTCTTTGTCTGGCAGGGTTTGGAGAAAATTCACCCAAAAAGCTCCGGGACTGCCGAAGAAGGTGCAATTTAGACACCCGAAAGTAAGTACTATAGTAGCATGTTCCGCGCATCTCCTAGTGATTCAAGCGCTAGTTTCATCAATACCATTTGGCATTCTTGCTTATTAGTTTGATTGACCTCTATTTCTTGTAAAGTGGTTGTGGCAGGAACAAGGGAATGATTTCTGTGGATACTACATTTGGGAGTCCATCCGCCACACGACCTGTGAGCGGGGCTACTCTGACGAACAATATGAAGTGCGTAAATAACAACATTCACAATTTTATTTTATTACCATCATTTGTGTTGAGTTTCATTCATTCATATATATATGTATTGACCCCCTTCTTCAAATTAGATGTTTCGGAAGCGGGATGAACTCCTAGCACCAGCTCGCATGCGAGCAATTCAAGAGGAATTGGCGGCATTCTTTCATGACCACGTGATCGCTGAAGATGGAGAATACTATGTGGACCATGCATCCGTATGTTAGGAGATTATATTTGTAAGAGATAATTATTGTATATATGTAGCCGGTAGTGTCGGATAGATATACGAGAACTTGTTGTTCGACCAATCTCTCAGAGAATGAGAGGTGGTCGATATCACTTCTCTCTGTATGCATATATGTTCATGATGATCTTCTATTTCCTTCCTTTGCTTACTAGCTAGCTAGCGTGTGTGGTCCTCTCTATACGTATGTATAGTACGTAGCATCGACCAAGCACGGACATAAGAGAGGACACTTCTCTCTATTAATTATAGCTAGCTAACACAATATATGAAACACCTAAATTAACCCCCCAAAACCCCCAAACCTCCCCCCTTTCAAAAAAACAAAAACCCCAGCCACAGAAATGCTGACGCGTGGATGCCTATTGGTCCCGGTTGGTGCCACCAACCGGGACCAAAGGCCCTCCTGCCTGGGCTCCGCGCACAGGCCATGTGGAGGCCCATATATCCCGGTTCTGGATTGAGCCGGGACTAAAGGGACAGGGCATTAGTACCGACCCTTTAGTCTCGGTTCAGGAACCGGGACAAAAGGCCCTTACGAACCGGGACAATAGGCCCTTTTTCTACTAGTGTAGCCAGAGCCACAGACCAGTATGTAAGGGATGTACGGGTAAGCAAATCTGACGATTATATGTATCAGTAGCACCTAAGACTTGAAACACTTACAGAACTGATTTAAGGATCATCTATTGTGCAGGTTCTTACAAAGAAGAATACTCGACTGTCATAGGAGTTGGAAGAATGCAAGACCCAACTTCGGGCCGCAGTTGCCGCATTGATGGAACCTAAAAAGTACCCCGCTGGTAACATTTCTTTCAAAGAATGATAGGTACCATATAGCGTGCGGCATGGCTGCAGATCTAACAATAGATGTTGCAGATGAATCCAGAGAGAATCCGAAGGACCAGCATGTTGTACGACAGCTAAAGGCTGGCGAACGCGTGCTGACTGAGGTCAGGCGGGAGAAAAACAATCTCCATGACGCCAATACCAAGCTGAGCGTGGAACTGAAAGATGTTTGAGCCCAGCTTGCGGACTCTGAGAAGGAGAATAAGCGGCTTCGACGCAGGATTTTCAGTAAGTGCTTGAACGAACCCTTAAAAAAGGGGGCAGCGGAGAAGCCGGCTAACAGAGTTATGTCTGCAGGTATGCTGACGGGTCGTCCCGCGGAGGAGATGCCCGGATCTGCGGGTCATCTTCTATCCGAGCTCTCACAACTGCATGAACAAGTTCGGCAGGTGATGCAAGGTATTGCCCAGGCCTTGTGGCCATCCGTTTCCCTGCCAGAAGGCATTGGAGAGCTTGCGGAGAAGCCCAGGCCTAAGTGGGCCAAGACTGAGAATGATCTGGTTGATAAAGGGATCGAACCAAAGACAATTAACTGGCCAAATCGTTGCCGGACTTGGTTCTTTGGGGCTGGCGGAACCTTGGACCCTTTATCAGGGAAGTGCATTTGGACGAACGATCAAATGGAAATACCAGTCAAGAGTCTTCAGCAGTATATCGAAGCAGCGCAGCAAGGGACGTTCGTTCCAGATAGAGAGAACGACGAGCTCACAATGGCCCTCAGGAATCCTGAGCACCCTAGACGGACACGAGGCACGCCAAGCTCCATTCTGTGGAAGGCTGGGTTTCCTAATGCAGGCGGTTACAAATGCCACGAGAGGAGGAAGAAAGTGGAGCAGATCCAACTGCAGGCGCTGCACGCTAGGGTACAAGAGATAGAGGAACGAGAAGCAAATCACAGCAAACGAACTTACGAAGCTTCCCCCGAAGCTACCCCGCCATCTCAACGGAGAAGCAGCGTGGCTTCCACCAAGCTGCTTCAGCCGGAGCATGTCTTGACGGCTCCTGTCAGCTATCCCGTGGATGGCATCACGGAGTCTCAAAATTGCCACCTTATGACGCAATGGATTAATATGAAGGTCAAGGCGGCTGTTGGCTCTGTTTTTCCTACTGAACCTGGCGCAACTTTTCACTGTCGGCCGATTCCAGAAGGATATGCTAGGGTGATGGTCGATGAAATAACGGAGGGATTTGAGGACCTCCAGCTTGACCACCCTACCGATGAAGGGGAGACTCGGCTGGGTTCTGCTCTGAAGACTCCATGCCTATGGCGGAAGGAGCTCATCAACCTTCCGAACTGGACGCCTCTGCCTCCTCCTCCTCCTCCGGCGAGTCAGGGCACTCCGCCTCCTCCACCGCCTCCTCCTCCGGTGAGTGACGATCAGGGCACTTGGCCGGCTCCTTCTCCGGTGCGTTGCGGCACTCCGCCTCCTTCTCTACCTCCGCCGGCGTGCCCGAGCAGCCAGCCTCCTCCTTCTCCGCCTCATCAGCAAGGGCGGAAGAGACCCGCTGCCGCTCCGGCTGCTCCGGCGCGTCATAGTCCTTCTCCTCCGCCTCGTAAGCAAGTAAAGAAGACAACCGCTCTGTCTGCTCTGCCGGCGTCTAGCAGCCAGAGGTGGGAGGACATACAGATTCGGTCCTTCTCTGAAGACTCTAGAGAAGTTACCATACGAGAGGACCCCAGAGGAGAACGCCGAGATTGGGCGAGAAGAAGTGAGGAACTTCTTTGAAGGGGTGAAAGCAAAGAAAGATCCACCTCCGGAGGAGAAGGTAGATTCGGTGAAAGCGAAGTGCACTCTGGCTGCCCTGACAAAACCACCCAATTGTCCGCTGAAAGGCAACTATGATCGCATTATTGGAAAGGAATCTGCCAAAGCGGAGCGGTCGGGAAGTACTATCAGTGATCAAAGGCTGAAGGAACGACGAGCTAGGAAACAAATTGCCCAGCTCGGCGAAAAAGCGAAGCAATTGTGCCCCCCGCTCAAGGTGCCTAGCGACATCGTTGCTAATGATCCAAGGATGGTGCCCAGTTATAGCAATCTTGGAGATTACCTGCCGGACGATGTACATTATGATTTCATGAAGGTGCAGATACAAAGATACGAGTACGGGAAGCCTCTCGTCAAAGATGAAAGATCTCTATCAATGATGATGCGAAGATTGCATGATTGGTACTTGAAAATCCGCAGAGAGTCTGGGGGGAGGAGTACTTTGTATGTGAGAGTTAAAAAGGAGCATGACCTCATTGGAATTGAACTATTGCCTGTTCCATTTGAGGAGTTCTTTCAGTTTTTCAATCAATTGGCCCTCGATAAAGCAACAGTCACCTGCTACTGTCTGTAAGTAGTAATACTTCTGTCATTAAGTCTGTCTATATAGCTCAACTCTTTCATTGCATGTATTTATAATTATCCTCACTATATTATGCAGATTGAAGATCGTCGAATTGAAGAAAAGACAAATCGGTGATATTGGGTACATTAACACAAATCTCATAGATGCAACTCAGGTTAAATTTCATGCCGCAGATAACGAGGCCAACTTGCTATGATCGTTGGTAATAAATGAAAACAAAGATATAATACTCTTTCCTTACAACTTCAAGTGAGTGTTACTGTCTTGTGCATGTTCGGTTTCCCTTATATATTAGTCAAGGTTTTAGTAATGTAATTGATGAGTTATGCATGCGTGTGTAGTTTCCACTATATTCTACTAGAGATTAAGCTTGTGCAGGGACTAGTAACCGTCTTAGACTCGAGACGAAAAGATCCCCAGGACTATGCGGACATCACTCAAATGCTCGAGAAGTAAGTTAAATCGATCATTATCCACCATATCAGCAACGTTGTTCATTTCCTGATATATGAAGTAATTGTTTTCTTTGTCTGGCAGGGTTTGGAGAAAATTCACCCAAAAAGCTCCGGGACTGCCGAAGAAGGTGCAATTTAGACACCGGAAAGTAAGTACTATAGTAGCATGTTCCGTGCATCTCCTAGTGATTCAAGCGCTAGTTTCATCAATACCATTTGGCATTCTTTCTTATTAGTTTGATTGACCTCTATTTCTTGTAAAGTGGTTGTGGCAGGAACAAGGGAATGATTTCTGTGGATACTAAGTTTGCGAGTCCATCCGCCACATGACCTGTGAGCGGGGCTACTCTGACGAACAATATGAAGTGCGTAAATAACAACATTCACAATTTTATTTTATTACCATCATTTGTGTTGAGTTTCATTCATTCATATATGTATGTATTGACCCCCTTCTTCAAATTAGATGTTTCGGAAGCGGGATGAACTCCTAGCACCAGCTCGCATGCGAGCAATTCAAGAGGAATTGGTGGCATTCTTTCTTGACCACGTGATCAAGTTGTTAGCCAGAGTGGTCGACTAGGTTAGTGTTAATCAAGTTGTTAGCCAGAGTTACGTCGCCGGTGACGAGCCGAGACGGCGGACGAGCCCGGGGTCACTCCTCCGATGACCAAAACAGCGGCGAAGACTACCTACGCGAAGCCCGGGTCCGTGCGCATCCAACGGAGCAAACAGGGCGAGCTGGGGTGGCCGTAATCCTCGCCGGCGTCGATGTAACATCCCAAATTTGCAATTTGGAATGTTATACACTAGATCATCATGCATATCATATGTTCATGCATTTTGGTTGATCCTAGAAATTTCACGCAACTCAAGGACCTTCGGAGAGAGTTGGAGATTTCGTTATTTTCATATTTGAGAGTTTTCTCAAATTTGAAAAGAGGATCATTTGATTTATTTATTTCATCTTCAATTATTTTTCCAATATCAAAAACATGAGAGAGGGAATAATATGACTTTCCCAAAGTTAGGAAAAATGAAGATTTAATGAATAAATCAAAATTTTGTTTTCTGGTGTTTATTTGCATTTTATTTGGATAGGGAAAAAATGCGCGTTTTCAAAAAAATGCATTTTAGGCCCGGAGTAAAGTTCATTTTGTTCGACTCATTTTTTTAGGAGTTGGGGAAAATTTACTTTAGAGATTTTGGAGTTCGTTTAGATTTTCTTTCTTTTGTTTTTCTGCGCGCTTAACCGATTCAAAAAAAAAGAGCAGCGCCCCGCCTGGGCCAAGGGCCCAGCCGCCAGCCGCCCTACCCAAGCCCCCCCCCTCTCCTCCCCAAGCCGCCGCCGCCTATAGCTGCCGCCGCCGCCTAGCTGCCGACGCCGCCGCCCTAGCCGCCGCGCCGCCTAGCCGCCGCCGCCTTTGCACCCCGCCGCCGGAGCCCTCGTCGGAACCTCGCCGGAGGTAGCCGCGCAACCCCTCGCCTCGGTTCGGTTTTTCTTAAAAGAACCGTTCCGTTTCTTTTCCGTTTTCTTTTCCAGTTTTTGTTTCGGTCTTTTCCGAAACCCTAGATCGGTTTTTGTTCTTCTTTCGGACCGTTCCTCTTAATAAACGTGATCACCGATTGTTCCCGGTTAACGAACGTCCGTTCGTTTAACCGTTCTTCTCTTTCTTTTCGTCGGATTTATTACACGATCGTGATCTCAGATCCCATCTTCGTTCTAGTCTTTATTCTCGCTCGTTTATCGAAATCAGGTGATTCAAGCGCCTGGAGTTTTGTTTCGAAACCGCCGTTCCTTCTAATCAACTTGAACAAGTTTTTGCCCCGGTAAAATTTGACCTAGTTTCAACTTGCTAGAACCGAGTTGTTTTTTTCCGCCATTTGTTTTCCGTTTCTTTGTTCGGTTCGTTCTTTCTTTGCAACCGGAGTTCTTAAGTTGAACTTTCTGGTTCGTTCTCTTGTTCGAGTTTTACCTGTGCATTATTTGAGTACTTATTGTGTGCTTGTTGTTTGTCTGCGATAGATCACCCGGATTGCGCCGCTTGTTACTTCGAAACCCTAGGTCTCGCGGATCATCAGCAAGGCAAGTAACACTTTGATCATACTTTTCTACAACCCATGTTTTATTGCATTAGATCAATCCTCTCACATTGCATGAATAGGATCTAATTAAATTGTGGGATGGGAAGTAGATGAGGTAGTACCTATTACCTGTATTATTATGAAACCTTTGGGAGTTACTTCTACGTTTGCTTATTATGCCATGCTATGCTAGTAGACGTGGATTGGATGAGTGATATCCATGACAGATGTGAGTTGATAATTTTAATGGTTTATCTAAGGTGGCAACTTAAACACACATCTGGGTGGATTGAGGCACCTGATGTCTATCAGGACTTGCCTGTTTTATTTTGGACTGCCACCCAGGCTCAAAGGGATCATAAGATAATTCATGCTAGAAACTTCCGTGTGCAGCCACATGCTACTATGGGCTCTAGCATAGTTGACTAAGTTGTGCGAACTCTTACGGGGTGGACTAGCAGATGTAGGGGTTGTAGGTGGTACGGTCTATCCCACATGTAAGGTGCTAGCGCTTCTGAAAGACTATGTCTCGGTCATCCGTTTCTCAAACACCATGTAGTGCGAGAAAACAAACGGAGGCGATCGAGTCATGTGGGAAAAAGTGCGCAAACCTCTGCAGAGTGTACAAACTAATCATGATTAGCCATGTCCCCGGTTATGGACAACTTGAGTATCTAGTACTTGAATATCATGTGAATCTCAACATGTTACTTCTAATTAATGTTGTTGGGTTTTAATTGACCACTTAATTGGGATCGGAATGCTGTCAACCATTCTTGATGTTTAACAACTACCATGATAGTTAAATAAATTTATTCCTTTGCAGTAGGGAAAAACTGGCTTTACGCAAAACTGTAACCATAGAGCTTTCCACCAGCCACATATGCATGTAGTATAGCTGTTTCATTCCATTACTCTCTATGTGTTACATTGCCAGCATATTCCATGTGCTGACCCATTTTCGGGCTACAACTTCTCATGTTGCAGACTTTTCAGACGACGAGTAAGGTGCTTTTAGGTCGTGGTTCTATACTCAGTGATGCCGTTGGAGTTGATGGACCCATTTATCTTCCGAGTCTTCCGCTGTTATCGTTATTAGATGGCCTTAAGCCATATTTATCATAATAAGTTCTCTTTGAGACAACGATGTAATAAGTGTGTGATTGCCACTCTGCTATAAATCCTTCGATGTACTGTGTGGTGTCAGCATTACTGATCCAGGGATGACACCTGAGCACAGAGCACTTGATCCATTCGGGTCGGGTCGCTACAGAGATGGTATCAGAGCACACGCTGACTATAGGACACGACCACTAATTTAAAGCCATAGATCACCATTCTCATCTCATTTTCTAAACTCCTCATCTTTTCTACTCTTTTAGGATGATGAACGCGAAGATTAAGTACGCCCAACCGGATGAAGGCACACCATTTGGATTTCACCTAAAGGAAGTCACCAAGTACCTGAACATTGGATTACCAAGCTTCACGGGAACCTTCAACGCCACTCTGCCTGAAGAGGAGCGCTGGAAGATTCAAGCTCACGTTCCGGGAAGGACATTCGCGCCAATCATGAAGCCTATAGATAGTGTTTTCAATGCACCAACCTGGAGTCTGGGAAAGAGCATGGCAGCTCATATCACCATGGGACGCAATTGAGAAGTTTATCAAGAAGACCTCAAGGACACTATCTACCAGATTTGCGGACGCCGAGATGAACAATGGGAGTTAGTCAGCACCAAGAAGGATAGATCCATTGCATCTTTCATCCAGGAGTTAAACCAGCACATTCGACGCCACGAGAACCAAATGTGCAATGATATGATAGAGTTGAAGAATGCAAAGGCAAGGATCACCGAGCTAGAAGGAGAACTGAAGTCTACACGCAAGGACTACATGGACGAGATCGTAGCTCTAGCAAGACACAATGGCGATCTTAAGCAAGAGATTGAAGACCTCAAGGAGAAGTTAGCATCCAGGAAGGAAGACATGTACGTCACATGTCCGGACAACTACATCATCATCGACGACACCGATTCGCATCCAAGTGAACCCGACTTTGAAGACGAAGCTGGAGCAGATATCATGGAGTCTTCCACCGGTTCAAATTTCTAGATGACCACCAGATAGTAGTAGCATTTCCCCCATGTAAACACAATAGTTTGAGCACTTTTGCGATAGTTAGACCGTTTGTAAGCCCTTGTTTGATTGAATGAAGTGATTTTGTGTGCATTTGCTCATGTGCATTGGGGTAGTGTTTTCCCTTTAGACCTCACTCTATTCTTAATTCTCGTCTTTTCTAAACCCTCAGATGCCTCCGAGATGTGACATTGGATTCCCCCCGGAGCTCACTCAGTTGATCCAGTAGCAAAATCAGTTGATGCAGATGCTAGTCCAGAACCAACAGAACAACAACAACAACCCACCACCACGACCACCACCTGTTGACCACTTAGCCCGTTTCCTTAGGCTGAATCCGCCGGTGTTTTCCAGTAGCACCGAGCCAATAGTAGCAGACGATTGGCTCCACAAGATAGGAAGGGAGTTGACCACTGCAGGATGCACGGATGGTGAGAAAGTGAAGTTTGCCGCTCACCAGCTTGACGGACCCGCGGCAGCATGGTGGGAGAATTTCACAGCCACTTACCCAGTTGACACTGTCACATGGGATCAGTTTCAGCAAGCTTTCCGCACTGCCCATGTTTCAGCAGGAGCTATGGCCCTGAAGAAGCGTGAGTTTCGCAACTTACGCCAAGGAGGAAGGACAGTTGGCCAGTACGTTGACGATTTCAGCAAGTTAGCACGTTATGCCCCAGATGACGTTGCTACGGATGCAGCTAAGCAGGAGAAGTTTCTGGAAGGACTGAATGATGAACTAAGCATGCAGTTGATGGTAGCGAGTTTCAACAACTACCAGGAGTTGGTAGATCGCACCATCATGATTGAAGGGAAGCAACAGCAGATTGAGAACCGTAAGAGGAAGTATGGACAGGGGAAGTATAACTCTGGAGCCCAGCAGAAGCCCCGTTTTACCCCTAAACCGGGATTTCAGTTTCAGCACACCCATGGAGGAGGTAGCTCGCACAACCATAATGGCCACAAGAATGGTAATGGGAATGGAGGAAGCAACGGCCAGAACCGGACCACCCCATCGACCCCAACCAAGAGAGATCTGAGTCAAGTCACTTGTTTCAAGTGTTCCAAGACCGGACATTATGCCAATGACTGCCCTGAAGGCCAGAATGGAAATGGCAATGGAAGCTCAGGGAAGAAGCCGAACCCTTTTAACAGGGGACAGGTGAACCACGTTAATGTGGAGGAGGTTGAAGATCAGCCCGATGCAGTAATCGGTAAGTTTTTGGTTAAGTCATTTACCGCACTCGTTCGTTTCGATACTGGTGCATCACATTCATACATATCAAGGGGATTTGTGGATAAATATAAGCTGCCAACCCAAGCCCTTAGGTCACCCATGTTAGTAAGCTCACCAGGAGCGGAGTTTATGGCTAGACGATGGTGTGATCGGTTACCATTAAGGATTGGTAACTATGTGTTTCCCTCAGACCTAATAGTATTGGAATCCCAAGGATTGGATGTGATATTAGGCATGGATTGGTTATCAAAGTATGAAGGGAATATTGAGTGTGCTAGTAAGACAATTTTGCTTACCACACCAGAAGGAAGAAGGATCAAGTATGTATCCCGGCATGTGCCAAACAGGACACAAGTAAACTGCCTAACAGGAGTTGTGCAAGAAGAAGTACCAGTGGTAAAGGATTTTCCTGATGTATTTCCTAAGGAATTACCAGGCATGCCACCGGATAGAGACATTGAGTTTTTGATTGAGTTATTGCCAGGTACAGGCCCAATATCGAAGCGACCGTACAGGATGCCAACAAAGGATTTGGTGAAATTAAGAATCAGATTAAGGAGTTATTGGATAAAGGTTACATTCGCCCAAGTTCTTCGCCTTGGGGATCACCCGTACTTCTAGTGGAAAAGAAGGATGGATCATTAAGGATGGTTGTTGATTATCGAGGATTGAATGAAGTAACCATCAAGAATAAGTACCCACTGCCAATGATTAATGATCTGTTTGATCGTTTGCAAGGAGCTAAAGTGTTTTCCAAGATCGATTTGCGATCAGGGTACCATCAATTGAAGATTCGGGAGCAGGACATACCTAAGACAGCATTCACCACGAGATATGGACTGTATGAGTATACCGTTATGTCATTTGGATTGACTAGCGCACCTGCCTATTTTATGAACCTGATGAACAAAGTGTTTATGGAGTTTTTGGATAAGTTCGTCGTAGTGTTCATTGATGACATCCTGGTTTATTCAAAGAATGAAGAGGAGCATAAGGAACATTTGCGTTTGGTTTTGGAGAAACTAAGGGAACATCAGTTATACGCCAAATTCAGCAAATGTGAGTTTTGGTTGAAGGAAGTTGGATTCCTCAGACACGTTATATCCGGAGAAGGTATAGCAGTTGACCCCACTAAGGTTGAGACCGTAACCGAATGGGAATCACCAACAACAGTTGGAGAGATCCGGAGTTTTCTTGGACTCGCAGGATACTACCGGAGATTTATTGAGAATTTCTCAAAGATTGCAAAGCCTATGACTGAATTGTTGAAGAAGGATACTAAGTTCAATTGGACTGAGGAATGTGAGGCTAGTTTACAGGAATTGAAGAAACGCTTGGTTACCTCACCCGTATTGATTTTGCCAGATCAGACCAAGGATTATGAGGTGTATTGCGACGCTTCACGTCGAGGACTTGGAGCAGTGCTTATGCAGGAAGGAAGAGTTGTTTCGTATGCTTCACGGCAACTAAAGCCTCATGAGTTGAATTATGCCACGCATGATTTGGAGTTAGCAGCCGTAGTGCATGCATTTAAGACGTGGAGACATTTCCTCATTAGAAATCATTGTGAGGTGTACACGGATCACAAGAGTTTGAAGTACATTTTCACGCAGAAGGAGTTGAACCTCAGACAAAGGAGATGGTTGGAACTCATCAAGTATTATGACATGAGATTGCATTAGCATCCCGGAAAAGCTAATGTAGTAGCTGACGCATTGAGCCGTAAGAGCCATGTGAACACCCTAGTGACGGGGAAAATACCCAAGGAGTTAGCAGAAAACCTTCGTGAGCTATGTTTGGAATTAGTTCCGAGAGGCTATGTAGCAGCATTGGAGATCCAGTCAACATTGATGGATAAGATCAGAGAAGCTCAGAAATCTGACAACGAGATTGCAGCTATAAAAGAGAAATTGAGTGAAGGAAAAGAAAAGGGATTTCGTGAGGATGAGCATGATACCTTATGGTTTGAGGACCGTGTTTATGTGCCCAATGACACGGAGATCAGGAAGTTGATTTTGCAAGAGGCTTATGATTCACCGTATTCGATTCACCCAGGGAATACCAAGATGTATTTGGATTTGAAGGAAACATTCTGGTGGACCGGAATGAAGAAGGATATTGCGGCATATGTAGCAGTTTGTGACGTATGTCAGAGAGTAAAGGCAGAACATCAGAAGCCAGTAGGATTGTTACAACCATTGCCGATACCCGAATGGAAGTGGGATAAGATAGGCATGGATTTTATCACAGGACTACCCAGGATGAAAGCAGGCTATGACTTGATATGGGTAGTAGTTGATCGTTTGACAAAGGTAGCACATTTCATTCCAGTTAAGACCGCTTACACCAGTGCTAAGTTGGCGAAGATATACATGACTAGGATCATTTGTTTGCATGGAGTTCCAAGGAGTATCGTATCAGATAGAGGAACCCAATTTACTTCAAAGTTTTGGAATCAGTTGCATGAAACTTTAGGAACCAGACTGGAGTTCAGCACAGCTTTTCACCCACAGACGGATGGACAGACCGAGAGAGTCAATCAGATTTTGGAAGATATGCTGAGAGCTTGTGCACTAGATTATGGATCTAGTTGGGATGATAACTTGCCGTATGCGGAGTTTTCTTATAACAACAGTTACCAAACCAGTTTGAAGATGGCACCTTTCGAAGCTTTATACGGAAGGAGGTGCAGGACACCGTTGTCATGGGACGAAGTTGGAGACCGTCAGTTCTTTGGACCAGATTTGATTAAGGAGTCTGAACGGAAAGTTAAGTTGATTCGCGATAGGCTCAAGGTAGCCCAGTCCAGGCAGAAGAGCTATGCAAATTCTAAACGCAACGAGACAGTCTACGAAACCGGAGATAGAGTTTACCTTCGAGTATCCCCACTTCGAGGAGTTAAGCGCTTTGGAGTTAAGGGAAAGTTAGCACCACGTTCCATTGGACCGTATAAGATCTTGCAACGTATGGGAGAAGTTGCTTATAAGTTGGAATTACCAGAGGGACTGTCAAGAGTTCATGATGTATTCCATGTTTCTCAGCTGAAGAAATGTCACGCCGAAATGGCGGAGGTACAGCTAAGAGATACAGTACCGCTTGAAGCGATTCAGTTGAAGGACGACTTAACGTATGAGGAGAAGCCAGTTAAGATTCTCGATTATGCCAGCAGAGTTACCCGCAGCAAGGTTATCAAGTTTTGCAAAGTTCAGGGGAACCACCACTCAGAGGATGAAGCCACCTGGGAAAGAGAAGAAGATTTTCTCAAGGACCACCCTCACCTATTTTCTAGCCAACCCGAATCTCGAGGGCGAGATTCATCTTAAGGGGGGTAGGTTTGTAACATCCCAAATTTGCAATTTGGAATGTTATACACTAGATCATCATGCATATCATATGTTCATGCATTTTGGTTGATCCTAAAAATTTCACGCATCTCAAGGACCTTCGGAGAGAGTTGGAGATTTCGTTATTTTCATATTTGAGAGTTTTCTCAAATTTGAAAAGAGGATCATTTGATTTATTTATTTCATCTTCAATTATTTTTCCAATATCAAAAACATGAGAGAGGGAATAATATGACTTTCCCAAAGTTAGGAAAAATGAAGATTTAATGAATAAATCAAAATTTTGTTTTCCGGTGTTTATTTGCATTTTATTTGGATAGGGAAAAAATGCGCGTTTTCAAAAAAATGCATTTTAGGCCCGGAGTAAAGTTCATTTTGTTCGACTCATTTTTTAGGAGTCGGGGAAAATTTACTTTGGGAAAGAGAGCAGCGCATTTTCAGAAAAATGCATTTTAGGCCCGGAGTAATGTTCGTTTAGATCTTCTTTGTTTTGTTTTTCTGCGCGCGTAACCGATTTAAAAAAAAAGAGAGCAGCGCCCCGCCTGGGCCAAGGGCCCAGCCGGCCGGCCCAGCCGCCAGCCGCCCTGCGCGCCAGCGCCAGCCCTGCCACCTGCCTTGCGCCGCCCCCTAGGCCGAGTCCTAGTAGGACTCTAGGCCGGCCCCCCTTTTGCTTGTCCCCTCCCCAAGAAACCCCCCATCCTATATAAATACCCAAGCCCCCCCCCTCTCCTCCCCAAGCCGCCACCGCATAGCTGCCGCCGCCGCCGCCCTAGCCGCCGCGCCGCCTAGCCGCCGCCGCCCCCTTTGCACCCTGCCGCCGCCGGAGCCCTCGTCGGAACCTCGCCCGAGGTAGCCGCGCAACCCCTCGCCTCGGTTCGGTTTTTCTTAAAAGAACCGTTCCGTTTCTTTTCCGTTTTCTTTTCCGGTTTTTGTTTCGGTCTTTTCCGAAACCCTAGATCGGTTTTTGTTCTTCTTTCGGACTGTTCGTCTTATCAAACATGATCACCGATTGTTCCCGGTTAACGAACGTCCGTTCGTTTAACCGTTTGTCTCTTTCTTTTCGTCGGATTTATTCCGCGATCGCGATCTCAGATCCGATCTTCGTTCTAGTCTTTCTTCTCGCTCGTTTACCGGAATCAGGTGATTCAAGCGCCTAGAGTTTCATTTCAAAACCGCCGTTCCGTCTAATCAACTTGAACAAGTTTTTTCCCCGGTAAAATTTGACCTAGTTTCAACTTGCTAGAACCGAGTTGTTTTTTTCCGCCGTTTGTTTTCCGTTTCTTTGTTCTGTTCGTTCTTTCTTTGCAACCGGAGTTCTGAAGTTGAACTTTCTGGTTCGTTCTCTTGTTCGAGTTTTACCTGTGCATTAGTTGAGTACTTATTGTGTGCTTGTTGTTTGTCTGCGATAGATCACCCGGATTGCGCCACTTGTTACTTCGAAACCCTAGGTCTCGCGGATCATCAGCAAGGCAAGTAACACTTTGATCATACCTTTTCTACAACCCATGTTTTATTGCATTAGATCAATCCTCTCACATTGCATGAATAGGATCTAATTAAATTGTGGGATGGGAGGTAGATGAGGTAGTACCTATTACCTGTATTATTATGAAACCTTTGGGAGTTACTTCTACGTTTGCTTATTATGCCATGCTATGCTAGTAGACGTGGATTGGGTGAGTGATATCCATGACAGATGTGAGTTGATAATTTTAATGGTTTATCTAAGGTGGCAACTTAAACACACATCTGGGTGGATTGAGGCACCTGATGTCTATCAGGACTTGCCTGTTTTATTTTGGACCGCCACCCAGGCTCAAAAGGATCATAAGATAATTCATGCTAGAAACTTCCGTGTGCAGCCACATGCTACTATGGGCTCTGGCATAGTTGACTAAGTTGTGCGAACTCTTACGGGGTGGACTAGCAGATGTAGGGGTTGTAGGTGGTACGGTCTATCCCACATGTAAGGTGCTAGCGCTTCTGAAAGACTATGTCTCGGTCATCCGTTTCTCAAACACCATGTAGTGCGAGAAAACAAACGGAGGCGATCGAGTCATGTGGGGAAAGGTGCGCAAACCTCTGCAGAGTGTACAAACTAATCATGATTAGTCGTGTCCCCGGTTATGGACAACTTGAGTATCTAGTACTTGAATATCATGTGAATCTCAACATGTTACTTCTAATTAATGTTGTTGGGTTTTAATTGACCACTTAATTGGGATCGGAATGCTGTCAACCATTCTCGATGTTTAACAACTACCATGATAGTTAAATAAATTTATACCTTTGCAGTAGGGAAAAACTGGCTTTACACAAAACTGTAACCATAGAGCTTTCCACCAGCCACATATGCATGTAGTATAGCTGTTTCATTCCATTACTCTCTATGTGTTACATTGCCAGCATATTCCATGTGGTGACCCGTTTTCGGGCTGCAACTTCTCATGTTGTAGCCTTTTCAGACGACGAGTAAGGTGCTTTTAGGTCGTGGTTCTATACTCAGTGATGTCGTTGGAGTTGATGGACCCATTTATCTTCTGAGTCTTCCGCTGTTATCGTTATTAGATGGCCTTAAGCCATATTTATTGTAATAAGTTCTCTTTGAGACAACGATGTAATAAGTGTGTGATTGCCACTCTGCTATAAATCCTTCGATGTACAGTGTGGTGTCAGCATTACTGATCCAGGGATGACACCTGAGCACAGGGCACTTGATCCATTCGGGTCGGGTCGCTACAGTCGAGCTCAGCGGCTGCTGGACCTCGGGCGTTGGTAGAAACGGCGCTACAGTGCACAAGAGAGCAAGGAAAGCGGTTCTACCATGTACTGGGAGCACGTTGAGCATGATGGGATGCTCGTCCGCGAGCTGTAGCGGCTATGGCCACGGTGGCGCCATGGCCGAGGGGGCGAAGCTCTCGGGCGCAGTGGCTAGACTAGCTACGGGAGGCAAACGAGCTTGGGGAGAGAGGGGAAAAACGGTGAGGCTCACTGGGAGGTTGAAGCGCAGCTCGGTGGGCTTGGGGTCGACCTGGGAGCGGCGAATTTGTCGATTGCGTCCGGCGGCCGTGCAGAGAAGACGAGTTCGGGGACGAAGCTTCAGGGCGTCCGGGGTCTTGTGGTTTGGCGTAGCGGTGCGCGGTAGCGAGGCGGAGCTCTTGGGATAGCTAGCTGGGCATGGGGAGATCGGAGGTCACGACAAACGTCGATGGTGGCGATGGTGGCGCTCGGGCATGAGGTGCAGAGCGAGAGAGAGGAGGGGAAGAGCACGAGGAGAGTGAGGGAGTGGGACAGGGAGCTGCGTCGCGTCTTGAGGGCCTGAGGGGGGGAAAGGAGAGCTCGCCAGCGTGAAGCAGGAGCTGGCGCAGCCGGCGTCGTGCTCTGGTCTGCCTCTGCCTAATGGTACAGGTAGAAGACGGTCATGCCCCTATGGGCTAGGCCTCTACAGTGGCGGGCTGAGGTAAGTGGCCAGGTACTATCTCTCTCTCTCTCTCTTTTCCATTTCTGTTCAGTTTTTCTATTACTTTTATTCTGTTTTGAATTAGTAAAAATACTAATTCATTTTGAAAAATCTTGAAAATGATTGTGGCATATGTTTGGATTATTCCCAACAACTTTAAAATACTTTCAAGATTATCTGGACATTTAAAATTATTTATAGGATTTAAATGTCCAAATGCGAATACTTATGATTTAATTCAAAAATCCATAAATGACCTAGAAAGGTGTGCACAATTTTTGTCAGAGGTTCTAAACCAGTTCAAAAATGATGAACTTTTCTAAAGAACATTTCGGGTTCTTGAAAATGTTTTTAAGTTGAACCTATTTGTTTTGATTTTGGTGCTAGGGTTTGTTATCCCCATTTCACCATTAATTGAAAAATAAACATGATGCAAGGATGCTTTAAGGCAACTAATGGCAAGCAAAATCTAGGGCTGTGACAACTCACCCCCACTAAAACAAGAATATCGTCCCGAGATTCAAGACGTGAGGTAAGAAGACAGAGGGGACACAAAGCTAACACCATCTTCTCGATCCAATTGTTCTTCTCAAAGATGTTGATTCATTGCATCATATTCATCTTGACATCTTTGCTTCGAGAACTTCATCCAACATGGCGACAAGAGAGCAAGACAACCTCACAAGAGTGGATCATCGATCTTCATGAACACAAGATCAACTCACTGAATGCGACGTAGAAACATCCCTTGAGCTGAGACGCAAAACACAGATCAGAGATGATGGATGAGAAATATATGACAAAGGTTCAAATTGGTAGGCAACAATTCGGCGCTTAAACAGATGGTGAGGGGGGTTTCAAAGTAGCGAGGAGTTAAGTTTCCCATGATACCATAACGGGACACCTTAGGGAAAGGTGACTCGTAGAGCATTTCCCTTAAGTGGAAAAAAGAATTACTTTTGATACGAAGATCATTGAAACTCTTTATACCAGCCTCAGGCAATCACAAATGATCGTGTGAAGGAGCTCGAAGAAATGGCATACTCGAACTATAATGAATGATGTGGACTACCTGGTTGAAGACAACGCAATGGATGAATTTGCTTGCGCGTGCTCTCAAGAACTTGAGCATTTCCATATTCATCAAGGTTCTACCAACATCCGTATTGAGGATCCTGGCAACACATCTTACTACCTTGACGAATAGAGATGGACAGTGAAGATGCATAGAAAGACAACCCTTTCTCAGATTTCACCTTAGCGAGGCCAAGGAAACGGAATCTGGATGATCGACCGAGAGACATTTAGCACTTCGCTTCTAATGTTCTCCTTGATGTACTAGTTACTACGGTCATGCTTAAAGCATCAACATAGCCATCAAGTAGTGGTCAGACTTCGGAATACAAAGGATCCTTAAAGAACAACTTCTGGAGTAAATCCTACGAAATCCTTATGGGGAGGTGGCCAACTTCCTCAATCAAGATACTACAATAATAGGTCTTCCGGCTGGGTGTGTTGGCCATGACATCCACTTTATCGGTTACAGAGAGACCAACTTTATAGTTCTTGGAAAATGTTCCAACCATCATATCTGCCTGATATTTAGATCTCGTTGGTAACAGGATATTCCAGACCCATCGAGTCTAGAAGAAAATGAAAGTTTGCAACACAAATCGATGAGATGACATTGCGAGATTCTCGGGAAATGGACTATGATAGTAAGCTCCAAAACAGGAGCTTGTTCTGCTAACACATGTGAACATGTTGTCCCAGGCAAGCATGACCACGTAGTAGTCTTATAACAAAAACACTACTGAGTTCAGGTGGGGAACCATCATCGAGGATAACAAAGTCCTAACATAAGTCATGATCTTAAGAAGGAACTTCTTCTCCTTGAACAAATCAGTCAGTGGCTTGGTGTGCTAG
Organism: Triticum aestivum; assembly: GCF_018294505.1. Lineage (NCBI taxonomy): Eukaryota > Viridiplantae > Streptophyta > Magnoliopsida > Poales > Poaceae > Triticum > Triticum aestivum. The sequence goes on along the minus strand of NC_057800.1, from coordinate 202,188,227 downwards.
GGAATACATATGGAGTGGAGGTAATTAATCTACCAAACCATATAATACATTCGCACATGCAGAACTAACTTGGGATGGTACCAGAGGAAACAAAAAATCTTTATCAAACTCATGGCGGCAACTTGCTCCAAATGCACATGAATTTGAGGAAGTCACTTCTTCCATCCAAGCATAAGCTTCATGAACGGAACACGAAGGCATTGCTTACAAAGTTTCCAATACTAGGTTGATGTTCAACATGAATCATGGCGGAGACAAAATGCTACTGATGGGCTTAACAGCAACTCATCGGAATTTCCATATCACTGGACTTCCACCATCATGTGAACACGGTGATAGCATTGGTCAGACCAAAAGATGTAATGGTGTATGCTCGAGAGGTCAACCATGAGTAAGGCAACATTATAAACATCGTTGGTTCTGATTTGACTTGACGATAGCCCATACTCAAGTCAAAGTTTTGACAAGATGATAGACCCAGCAACTGATCACGAGGACCAATTGATGAAGATATCATCTTGCTTCAACAACTATCTAAACACAAGGATATCCCTTTGGGATGAACTAAATCGGACAAGCTATCATATTCCAACTCCCCAAGTTGTCATTTAGCTTAACCAACTATTTCAGGGTATCCAACACAAATTCTTGGAGAATGGGTGGTTTAGAGAAAAACCAACATGACCACGAACTCAACATAGCGATCAGGGAACAACCTGGTAATACTTCCGAGAAGATATTCGGAAAATCATGAACCACCGATATGTTATTTAGCTCAAGATCAGTCTTGCTTTTCAGGTCAAGACGATATGATCAAGGGAGTGAGGGATTGACACAATCCTAACTCATTGATCGAAGAGTGCACCAGGAAATATGGACTAGGTAGCAAGATCAATCTTAGAGTGGTAGTTCAATAACCAACACACTAAGAATGAGGATATTGTCCATTTACTACCAAGCAACGAGTTGCTCGGAGTATTGATTTCACACATCACAATTCACTTGTCGGCATTCCGGTTACAACAACACGAGGACCGAGGAATGAATGATGATGGTGAGAAGTATCACTGCATCAAGAATTCATAAGAGGTGGTGCAATTCTCATGACATTCCTGACATAAAGATGGTAACACTCCAAGGTAGAACAGAGCAAAAGCTGGATTGACATTTTGATCTGCGGAATACAATTGCTTTGACCCAATCCTAGATATGCATGAGGTTCTGGAGTTTGTTTTCTCCTAGTCATTCTGGAGTAGAATGGCTTGACGGACCACAAGAATAATAGACTTTGATAAACGAATGCAATGATATACCCTTGACTATCAATTGATAGACGAAGGACAGAAACAACTAAGGAGGGACAACTCAAGGAACATATATCTTTCTGAGTTGTGGATGCATAGATTAGTATGTCGAGCAAAGCTCAACATTTCTTCTGGATAACCCATGTAGAAAGGTAGAACTGGCAGATTCACAATGTAGAACGAAGAACTCATCAAGAGCACTCTTATTGTGATCTTTTGGTTCAAAAGAACTTCTGCCATAAGCAGTTCATGGTACTTGGAAGAAGAAAATACCACGGACCTCGAGGACTATCACAAAGGTTACTAATATTCTAAAGGAACTAGCAAACACTATCAACAGAAGGTAAGTGGAGTGAATCTTGGGTCAGGAACCCAAGAGTAGAATACCTACTACTAAATGGCATCACGAGATGCTTTTGAGAACAATGGCCAGAATCATCACACCGGGAATACAAAGCATTGCTAGATTACTAGGTGACTCTCTAAGACACCTAGGGTCATAATAATAGCTCCAACATATATGTCAAGGCAATAGAGTACCTCAACTCACTGGCTAGTGTGCTTATTCTGACCAAAAGGACATCGGGAACGGAGGGAGGATTTGCAAATGCATCAGATTATTTAGAAACCTGGAATGACTCGGGCAGCATAACGGCTGTAAATGCTCGAAAAGATTTGATACATCCTGCAAAATGGTGGCATAACCACTTAACATCGCAATATCAAGTTTCCAAGTCCAACTAACAACACACTGGAGTAGAAACTGGACTGAGGCTTAAATCCAACAATCCTAGGCAACTACGGTTTAGTAACACGTCATCCTGAGAGATAGAAGAGAAGCCTAGTTCTTAACCCCGTAGAAAAGATAAGATGACTCAGATCAGAAGGGCATAAGGTAAAGGAGTAAAAAGAGCCTTACGTTCCCATCCACAATCAATTCCCTTATATAACTAAAGCATTTCTAGACATGACTTCGACCGGTTTGGCTTGGTAATCCTACAGGCAGTCAGGCTCTGATACCAAAGCTGTCAGGACCCCGATTCTAAGTCACACTGATCTAGCTTGTAACACCTCATATCACTTTGCGGCCTCACACACGGTATTCCCACGGGTGTTTCCTTACCATGGCCCGGGACCATTTGCGCCTTTTGGCTCACGTATATGATAGTGTTGCTAGCATCCATATGATAGAGAACCCGGGCCGACATGACTAGCCTGTTGGGGAACGTAGCAGAAATTCAAAATTTTCTACGCATCACGAAGATCAATCTATGGAGTAATCTAGCAACGAGGGGAAGGAGAGTGCTTCTACATACCCTTGTAGATCGCTAAGCGGAAGCGTTCAAGTGAACGGGGTTGATGGAGTCGTACTCGTCGTGATTCAAATCACCGGAGATCCTAGTGCCGAACGGACGGCACCTCCGCGTTCAACACACGTGCAGCCCGGTGACGTCTCCTACGCCTTGATCCAGCAAGGGGAGAAGGAGAGGTTGGGGAAGACTCCATCCAGCAGCAGCACGACAGCGTGGTGGTGGTGGAGGAGCGTGGCAATCCTGCAGGGCTTCGCCAAGCACCGCGGGAGAGGAGGAGGGAGAGAGGCAGGGCTGCGCCATGGAGAGGTCAAAACTCATGTGTTGGCAGCCCCAAAGTCCTCAAGTATATATAGGGAAGAGGGAGGGGGTTGTGCCCCCTTTAGGGTTTCCACCCTAAGGGGTGCGGCAGCCCCAAACCCATCTAGGGTGGCGGCCAGGGGGGGAGAGGGGAAACTTGCCCCCCAAGCTAGGTGGAGGCGCCCCCTCCCCAAACCCTAGGTGCCTTGGGCCCTTGTGGAGGGGGGCGCACCAGCCCACCTGGGGCTGGTCCCCTCCCACACTTGGCCCATGCAGCCCTCCGGGACTGGTGGCCCCACTTGGTGGACCACCGGGACCCTCCCGGTGGTCCCGGTACATTACCGATAAAACCCGAAACTTTTCCGGCGACCAAAACAGGACTTCCCATATATAAATATTTACCTCTGGACCATTCCGGAACTCCTCGTGACGTCCGGGATATCATCCAGGACTCCGAACAACATTCGGTAACCACATATATCTATTCCCTATAACCCTAGCGTCATCGAACCTTAAGTGTGTAGACCCTATGGGTTCGGGAACCATGCAGACATGACCGAGACAACTCTCCGGCCAATAACCAACAGCGGGATCTGGATACCCATGTTGGCTCCCACATGTTCCACGACGATCTCATCGGATGAACCACAATGTCAAGGATTCAATCAATCCCGTATACAATTCCCTTTGTCTAGCGGTACGATACTTGCCCGAGATTCGATCGTCGGTATCCCGATACCTTGTTCAATCTCGTTACCGGCAAGTCTCTTTACTCATTCCGTAACACATCATCCCGTGATCAACTCCTTGGTCACATTGTGCACATTATGATGATGTCCTACCGAGTGGGCCCAGAGATACCTCTCCGTTACACGGAGTGACAAATCCCAGTCTCGATTCGTGCCAACCCAACAGATACTTTCGGAGATACCTGTAGTGTACCTTTATAGCCACCCAGTTACGTTGTGACGTTTGGCACACCCAAAGCACTCCTACGGTATTCGGGAGTTGCACAATATCATGGTCTAAGGAAATGACACTTGACATTAGAAAAGCTTTAGCATACGAACTACACGATCTTTGTGCTAGGCTTAGGATTGGGTCTTGTCCATCACATCATTCTCCTAATGATGTGATCCCGTTATCAACGACATCCAATGTCCATGGTCAGGAAACCGTAACCATCTATTGATCAACGAGCTAGTCAACTAGAGGCTTACTAGGGACATGGTGTTGTCTATGTATCCACACATGTATCTGAGTTTCCTATCAATACAATTCTAGCATGGATAATAAACGATTATCATGAACAATGAAATATATAATAATAACTAATTTATTATTGCCTCTAGGGAATATTTCCAACATAGTCGCGAACCCAAATTGGCACTAACTTACGGGAACATGCATACATGAATCAACATCGAGCATGTCGGTCAGCAGCGTGTGAATCCGGGCTGTAGCACTGGGCTAACAGGACTCCGGTGACCCGGGCTGTAGCAGGCTAGGCAGGACTCCAGATGTCACCGCATGACATTTCCCCAAAGGGACAGACACAGGAACGAAGTGAAACACATGCCGGCCAGTCCAGTGTCCTGAGAAGTAGTGCTGGGCTAGCAGGACTCCGATGAACCGGGCTGTAGCGGACTACTATGGCACATGGAAGCACAAGACTACATTTCCCCATAAGAGAGGCTACCAATGATAAGCAACTAGGTTGTCGGATCCCACACATACCAAGAATTTCAATCATACACACAATATGCTCGACATGTGTAAATACAACATGGCATCACAACATAACTCTACGACTCAAGTATTTATTCATTAGGCTCCAAGGAGCGAGATATTACAAACATGGGTCTCATGACCCAACATTCAGAGCATACAAGCAACAAGCACATGCAGAAGCTTAACTTGTCTGAGTACAGACAACTACAAATGAAGAAGGCTCAGAAGCCTGACTATCTACAAGACCCTCCCAAGGGTACAAGATCGTAGCTGAGGTAACAAGCTAAACATCGAAGTCCACGTGGAACTACTAGCGAGACTGAAGTCTCTCTTCAAAACATAAATTAAGCAAACATGAGTACAAATGTACCCAGCAAGACTTACATCAGAACTAACTACATATGCATCGGTATCAACAAAGGGGGTGGTGGAGTTTAACTTCAGCAAGCCAGCTTTGACTCAGTGGCTAACCTAAACTACTACTGCAAGTAACTCTTTTGAGGTGGCGCACACGAGTCCACAAATTCACCATACCAATACACCACTATGGATCTGCTCCCGTCTCCCTCCGAGAAGGCCATCCATAGCACTCACGCTTATCTTGCGCATTTTAGAGTATACACTTTCACTTGTCTATGAACTATGCAAGGGGTCCAAGTTTCCATATCCGAGGAATCCGGCTATTCGAATAGATAATGACAACCCTACAGGGGTGTACTTCTTCACACACGCTGTCGCCACTTATCGCCCTGTACACGTCATGTACCTCGGAAACCTTCAAGCAGAAACCGAGCGAGGGAGTCGGCCACGACCTGACTAACCAACAAGTCTCTAGTCCAGGTTTATCGCCTATTCGGGTTCCATCCGCAAGGAGATCCGGCCGGGGTGTCGCTCACGGCCCCAAACAATGTGTGCAGGGTTCCCAAGCCCACCATCCGGGTGCCACTTGGTACACGGGGCCACTGTGCCTATTCTGTCCCAAGCCCACTTGTACCGGGTGCCACTTGGTAGACTACTAACACTACCTACAAACACCAGAAACTAGTTGCAACTCCTGGACAGAGACCAAGTTGATTAATAAGTCAAGAGGGGCACTTAAGTATTCCAATGCGTGGTAGTAGTTGTTCATGGATCACAAACACAGAACTCAGTTCCTAAGGACGGCTACAATGAGACAACCCACCATGTACTCCTACATGGCCTCTCACCGCTACCTTTAACAAATTGTGTTCACACACTTAGCTCACACACAGTAGGACATGTTCAACACCATTCCAATTCATCCCTGATGAATCAGACCTGACTCAACTCTAAGTAGTAGCAGGCATGACAAACAAGCATGAATGAGTAGGCACATCAGGGCTCAAACAACTCCTACTCATGCTAGTGGGTTTCATCTATTTACTATGGCAATGACAGGTCATGCAGAGGAGAGGGGGTTCAGCTACCATAGCATGTAACAGTTGAAATGTTGTTGTCCTAATGCAGTAAAAGAGAGCAGGAGCGAGAGAGTGGGATTATATCGGGATGAACAAGGGGGTTTTGCTTGCCTGGCACTTCTAAAGATAGTATAGCTCTTCATCGGTGTCATCGATCACGTCGTCGGAAACATCGTCTACTAAGAGGGAACAACCACCGGCAACAGAGAGGAAACACAATCAATGCAATGCACAATATGATGCATGATCATGACATGACAATATGCTGTGATTTGGGCTAATGCAACAGGAAGTCATTTTGGTTGAAGTGGAATTCAAGGCTAGATCAAATTCCAACTCCAAATCTATTATCAAATTTGTCCTAATCATGTTTCATCCTAAACAGTGATGTTAACTTGCTCAAACATGCATGAAAACAGTACAGATAGATAGATTGGGTTTTTCTGATCATTTTTCATATATAAATAATTTCATTTGGAGTTACGGTTGAATTTCTATGATTTTTAGAAGTTTAAATTGTTTTCTGGAATTTCCTGTATTATTTTAAATCCAGAAATTCCTTTACTGCATCAGTACTACATCACAGTGACGTCAGCTGGTCAATCGGGCGGTCCAGGTCAAACTGACCAGTGGGCCCCATGTGTTAGTAACTAAACTAAACTAACTAGATTGAGTTAACACTAATCTAGGTTAGTTAGCAGGGCCGGGCCCACAAGTCATTGACCCAGTGGTCGACTAGGTTAGTGTTAATCCGGTGGTTAGCCGGAGTTACGTCGCCGGAGACGAGCCGAGACGGCGGACGAGCTCGGGGTCACTCCTCCGACGACCAAAACAGCGGCGGAGACTACCTACGCGAAGCCCGGGTCCGTGCGCATCCAACGAAGCAAACAAGGCGAGCTGGGGTGGCCGTAATCCTCGCTGGCGTCGAGCTCAGCGGCTACCGGACCTCGGGCGTTGGCGGAAACAGCGCTATGGTTCACAAGAGAGCAAGGAAAGCGGTTCTACGGTGTACTGGGAGCACGTTGAGCATGATGGGATGCTCGTCCGCGAGATGTAGCGGCTATGGCCACGGCGGCGCCATGGCCGGTGGGGCGAAGCTCTCGGGCGTGGTGGCTAGGCTAGCTACGGGAGGCAAACGAGCTTGGGGAGAGAGGGGAAAAACGGCGAGGCTCACTAGGAGGTCAAAGCGCAGCTCGGTGGGCTTGGGGTCGACTTGGGAGCGGTGAATTTGTCGATGGCGTCCGGCGGCCGTGCAGTGAAGACGAGCTCGAGGACGAAGCTTCAGGGCGTCCAGGGTCATGCGGTTCGGCGTAGTGGTGCGCGGTAGCGAGGCGGAGCTCGTAGGATAGCTAGCTGGGCATGGGGAGATCGGAGGTCACGACAAACGTCGACGATGGAGATGGTGGTGCTCGGGCACGAGGTGCAAAGCGGGAGAGAGAGGAGGGGAAGAGCACGAGGAGAGTGAGGGAGTGGGCCAGGGAGCTGCGTCACATCTTGAGGGTCTGAGGGGGGGAAAGGAGAGCTCGCCAGCGCGAAGCAAGAGCTGGCACAGCCGGCGTCGTGCTCTGGTCTGGCTCTGCCTACTGGCAGAGGTAGAAGACGGTCATGCCCCTATGGGCTGGGCCTCTACAGTGGCGGGCTGAGGTAAGTGGCCAGGTACTATCTCTCTCTCTCTTTTCCATTTCTGTTCAGTTTTTCTATTACTTTTATTCTGTTTTGAATTAGTAAAAATACTAATTCATTTTCAAAAATCTTGAAAATGATTGTGGCATATGTTTGGATTATTACCAACAACCTTAAAATACTTTCAAGATTATCTAGACATTTAAAATTATTTATAGGATTTAAATGTCCAAATGCAAATACTTATGATTTAATTCAAAAATCCATAAATGACCTAGAAAGGTGTGCACCATTTTTGTCAGAGGTTCTAAACTAGTTCAAAAATGATGAACTTTTCTAAAGAGCATTCTGGGTTCTTGAAAATGTTTTTAAGTTGAACCTATTTGATTTAATTTTGGTGCTAGGGTTTGTCATCCCCATTTCAACTTTAATTGAAAAATAATCATGATGCAAGGATGCTTTAAGGCAACTAATGGCAAGCAAAATCTAGGGCTGTGACACCTTTTCGCTTCAACCTCAGGACCCGATAGTCCGGAGTGTGTCCGCATACCCGCTCAATTATATAAGAATCGGGGTATGCGTGGAAACCAGGCGTAGGGGTCATTAGTGCTTGAACAGACAAGTGCCCAACTAGTTATGTTATATTACATGTGTAGTAAGAAACATCTTCCAGGGAGAATAGTTCCGTTAGGGGTTCCTTTCCCTGGGTACGCATGCCCTAAAGTGCATGTCCGGACTGCGAGCGAAGACGCAGGCAAAAACATCTGGGGGCATATATGGAAAATAAATAAAAATCATATTTTGTTCGCCGACCGAATATTCCCTTAAGAACGCTAGCTTTCGGCTTCACCCAGTCTGAGGTACACATCCGGCTGACCCGGTAGTAACAATCGCAGAGGTGCTCCCCTTATGCCCTAGCCGAATTAACGGGAACGTAGGGAATAAATACAAGAGCCAGGCAACCCAGCTTGGGCAAAACTTAAGTCATACCGATGCATATAATGGCGAAGAAAAGGTACATGCGGAAGAATAACACATGTGCAGGGCATGAAGCCCAGATAGATAATTAAGCGTCTGTGTAAGAAGCCCCCAGGTATAATGAGCGCGGTTAGTGCATCTATAGTGTGCAAGCGAGGCACAAGTTGGCCCTTGAAGGCCTTGAGAAAGAATAAAAGAAAGGAAGAGAAAAAAGACAGATAATGTATATGCAAAAAATGGACAGAGGAAGGAGACGAACATAGAGTCCGGCGCTAGGCGTAGAATCTTCAGAGCCTACTAGCTGCGTTCCACGGATTCGGCTCAAGTCGATTATTCGATGCATCCCGCAGACGGTATGATCCACTGGTTAGAACTTGTTCAATAATGAAGGGACCTTCCTATTTGGGCTCGATCTTGGACTTTTCCTTCTCCGGCAGGTGTAGAACTACTCGCCAATGTTATAAGCTTTGGCCCGTACTTCTCTGCTTTGGTATCTGCGAGCCTGTTGCTGATAGAATGCGGAACGGGCTTTTGCCACGTCGCGCTCCTCCTCCAGGGTGTCCATACTATCCTGCCGATCGAGCTCGGCTTCTCTTTCTTCGTACATGCGCACTCGAGGTGAGTCATGAATTATGTCGCAAGGCAGAACTGCCTCTGCGCCGTACACCATAAAGAAGGGTGTATATCCGGTAGTACGATTCAGCGTGATCCGCAGCCCCCAGAGTACAAAGTCGAGCTCCTCTACCTAGTGCGTGTTAGAATCCTTTAAGGACCGCACTAATCTAGGTTTAATGCCGCTCATGATAAGACCATTTGCTCGTTCAACTTGGCTGTTGGTTTGTGGGTGATAGACGGAAGCATAATCGAGCTTGATGCCCACATTGCTGCACCAGAGTTTTACCTCTTCGGCCGTGAAGTTCGTGCCGTTGTCAGTGGTGATGCTGTGGGGGACGCCATAATGGTGTACAACCCCGGATATGAAGTCTATCACCGGTGCGGATTCGGCTGTTTTAACAAGTTTGGCTTCTATCCATTTGGTGAATTTATCCACCATGACCAGTAAGTATTTTTTCTTATGGGTTCCCCCTTTAAGGGGTCCAACCATGTCAAGCCCCCAGACCGTGAAGCGCCAGGTAATGGGGATTGTTTGGAGGGCAGTGGGTGGCATATGGCTTTGGTTTGCAAAAAGCTGGCAACCGACGCAGCGTTGGACCAAGTCCTGTGCGTCTGCCCAGGCCGTTGGCCAATAAAACCATGTACGGAAGGCCTTGCTTACAAGGGCCCGGGCTGCGGCATGGTGGCCGCCGAGTCCGGCGTGAATTTCTGCCAAAAGCTTCCGCCCTTCCTCTTCGGAGATGCACCTTTGAAGGACTCCGGTAGTGCTTTTTTTATACAGCTCTCCCTCATGGACCATGTAGGCTTTAGATCGCCGCACTATGCAGCATACCTCATATTGGTCCTTGGGAAGTTCCTGCCTAGTTAGGTAGGCCAGGCATGGTTGTGTCCACGGGGCAATGATGGCCATTATTACGTGGGCTGAAGGTGTTATTTCGGTGGCAAAGCCTCCGATTATGTCAGAGTGTTCGGTATCGGACATTTTGGTCCGGACTATTGTTACTGGTGTCCCCTTCCCATACCACGGATGGCTTAAACAACCTCTCCAAAAAGATTTGGGGGGGGGGGGACCGCATAGCGTTTTGCACCGATGCGGGCGAGGATATCCGCCGCCTGATTGTTTTCCCGAGCCACATGGTGAAATTCGAGCCCCTCGAACCGAGCTGACATCTTTAGGACGGCGTTTCGATAGGCCGCCATCTTCGGATCCTTGGCATCGAAGTCTCCATTTATTTGGGATATTGCGAGGTTCGAATCCCCACGCACCTCCAGGCATTGAATGCCCATGGAAACTGCCATCCGAAGACCATGTAACAGGGCTTCGTATTCGGCTACGTTGTTGGAGTCTGTATACAGTATCTGCAGTACGTATTGAACTATATCTCCGGTTGGGGACGTCAGGACGACGCCAGCCCCCAGACCAGCCTGCATTTTGGAGCCGTTGAAGTGCATGATCCAATTGGAGTATGCGCCGTACTCTTTAGGGACTTCGGCTTCCATCCATTCGGCGACAAAGTCGGCCAATACTTGCGTTTTAATGGCTCGCCGAGGTTTGTATGTTATGTCGAACGGGAGGAGCTCAATGGCCCATTTGGCAATCCGGCCCATGGCATCGCGGTTGTTTATAATATCGTTAAGTGGCACTTCCAAGGCTACCCTAATCAAATACTCTTGAAAGTAGTGTCGCAGCGTCCGGGATGCCATGAATACCGCATAAGCTATCTTTTGATAATGTGGGTACCATGATTTGCATGGAGTGAGGACAGTGGATACATAATATACCAGCTTTTGAAGAGGGAATTTATGTCCGTCCGCTTCTCGTTCGACTATGAGAACTGTGCTTACAACCTGATGAGTTGCCGCAATGTACAACAACACTGGTTCGCCGATGTTTGGCACGGCCAGGATTGGGTTGGTTGGCAGTATGGCTTTTATTTCTTCCAAACCGGCTGTGGCAGCGTCCATCCACTCGAAGTGTTCGGTGCGCCGAAGGAGGCGATAAAGGGGTAATGCCTTTTCTCCTAAGAGGGAGATAAACCGGCTTAGAGCCGCCACACATCCCGTTAATTTTTGGATTTGTTTGAGGCCGTTGGGATAGCCAACTGTGACAGAGCTCGGATTTTGGCTGGATTAGCTTCAATTCCTCTACTGGAGACAATGAAGCCCAGGAGCTTTCCGGCTGGTACGCCGAAGACGCATTTTTCCGGATTGAGCTTGATGTCATATGTTCGGTGGTTGTCGAATGTGAGCCTCAAGTCGTCTATTAGAGAGTCGATGTGTTTGGTTTTAACGACCACATCATTTACGTATGCCTCTACTATTTTGCCGATCTGTTTCTCTAGACATGTCTGAATCATGCGCTGATATATTGCGCCGGCGTTTTTGAGCCCAAAAGGCATTGTGTTGAAACAGAAGGGGCATTATGGTGTGATAAATGCCGTTATGGCTTGGTCGGACTCCGCCATCTTGATTTGGTGGTAGCCAGAGTATGCGTTGAGGAAACACAATGACTCATGTCCTGCGGTAGCATCGATAATTTGATCAATGCGGGGGAGGGGGAAGGCATCCTTTTGGCAAGGCTTGTTGAGGTCCTTGAAATCGACACATAGGTGCCAGGATTTGTCCTTCTTTGGTACCATCACTAGGTTTGCTAGCCAGTCCGGGTGTTTTATTTCTCTAATGAATCCAGCCTCCAATAACTTGGCTAGTTCCTCTCCCATAGCTTGTCTCTTAGGTTCAGAGAAACGCCGAAGAGTCTGCTTCACCGACTTGAATCCCTTCAGAATATTGAGGCTATGCTTGGCCAGCCTGCGTGGGATTCCTGGCATGTCTGAGGGGTGCCAGGCAAATATGTCCCAACTTTCGCGCAGGAACTCTCGTAGTGCGGCGTCCATGGCGGGGTTTAACTGTTCCCCGATGGAGGCTGTTTTTGTAGGATGCGTTGGGTGGAATTGGAATTTGACTATTTCATCCGCTGGTTTAAAAGAGGTGGACTTGGATCTCTTGTCAAGTATCACGTCGTCCCTGTCCACTGTGGAGCGTAGTGCGGTTAATTCCTCGGCCAAAAGGGCTTCAGATAATGCCTCAAGGGCCAATGCGGCTGTTTTGTTTTCAGCACGGAGTGCTGTGTCCAGATCACTAGCGAGTGTGATGATTCCATTGGGCCCGGGCATTTTGAGCTTCATGTACCCATAATGGGGTATGGCTTGGAAGATCGTGAATGCCTCCCGTCCTAAAAGGGCGTGGTATCCACTACTGAATGGGGCCACTTGGAATGTAATTTCTTTAGACCTATAGTTCTCCGGCATGCCGAATACCACATCTAGTGTGATTTTCGCAGCACAGCGTGCTTCCCGACTAGGGCTGATTCCTCTGAAGGTTGTGCTGCTTTGCTCAATGCGGTTCCAGTCTATTTCCATTTTTTGAAGAGTTTCCTCATAGATGAGGTTCAATCCACTGCCTCCGTCCATGAGTACTTTGGTAAGTCAAAAGACATCCACAATTGGACTGAGGACCAGTGCAGCTGGTGCTCGGGCTGTCCAGAATTTAGGTTCGTCACTGGCGTTGAAAGTAATAGCCGTGTCACTCCATGGATTCATTGCTTCCACGTGGCAGATTTCGGCGAGGCTATGGAGTGTTCACTTGCGCCTATTAATTGATGCGAAGGTTTCAAAGACTGTTAAAAGCGTATTGTTATCCTCGGGATGGTGCTCTGTGGCATTTGGAATGAGAAGATCCTCACCACTTTTGGCCACCTGCCGGAGTATCCAACATGCTCTAGACGGTGTGTTGGTATGGTATCCGCTGTACTATGAATTTTGCAGGCTCCGTCAAGCCATCCCTCCAACACGGTTCCATGCCCTATAGAGGGTTTTTGTTTCTTTGTAACTAACTCGGGTGTCTTATGATAGTGCACCCTTTTACTTCAGACTGGGTGTATATTCCGAGTCGGATTATCCTAAAATTTCATTTCGGTTTTCCAGGCGCTTTCCATCGCACAGTACTTTCGTACTATGGACGCCAAGTAAGGGAAGTGTGATATGTCACAGTGACTTAAGGCGTTAAGGATTCCCTTGTCCGTGCAATTATTGTAGAAAAATGAGACTGCGTCTTCCTCGCGACAGTCCTTAACCTTGTTCATCACAAGGAGGAATCTGGCCCAATAATGATGTACTGTTTCATGGGGCTCTTGCCTAATGTGGGAAAGATCGTTTATGTCTAGGTGGGTGGGTGGATTTGAGTCCTAACCCCTACCCGATCTGAGACCCAGGGGCCGAGGAGTTTCCAATCTTGGAAGTTCGGATTCCGGAGTGTTGCCCGATAAGTATGGCCCGCTGCCTGACTCTAGGTTCAGGGCTTGGGTGATGTCCTCCCGTAAACGGGTATCTGGCTCGGAGAGCTCAGGAATCCGGACATAGTTAGTCCTCAAGATAGAGGAAGAATCGCCGCATTGTTCCTCCACTACCGCAATATGATGGGTGACCGGTGGAGAGTTAATCTCCCTTTGATCGGGTTTAAGCCCAATCCGATCATAGTCTGTAGCGACTCCCAAGGCGGCAATACGATCCAAAAGCTCGTTTAGGGAAGAGAGCTACATTGGATCCATCTGCTCGGAGAATTCCGAGCCGACCTGGAGGCTGTTTTTGATGACCCGAGAGGTCATCGTCGGTGCAGCGGCCGAACGGGCGGTCATGATGAAACTGCCAAGCCGGAGAGTTTGGCCGACAGCCAGGGCTCCCCTGGCGGTAATGTTGTTTTGAACAACGAGACGAGGCATCCTTCCTTACGGTGATGGCACAGTGGAACTCTGAATGAAAGCACCAATGTCGGTGTCAAAACCAGTGAATCTTGGGTAGGGGGTCCCGAACTGTGCATCTATGGCGGATGGTAACAGGAGGCAGGGGACATGATGTTTTACCTAGGTTCAGGCCCTCTTGATGGAGGTAAAACCCTACGTCCTGCTTGATTATTCTTGATAGTATGAGTAGTACAAGAGTTGATCTACCACGAGATCAGAGAGGCTAAACCCTAGAAGCTAGCCTATGGTATGATTGTATGTTGTCCTACGGACTAAAACCCTCTGGTTTATATAGACACCGGAGGGGGCTAGGGTTACACAAGGTCGGTTACAAAGGAGGAGATATACATATCTGTATTTCCTAGCTTGCCTTCCACGCCAAGGAGAGTCCCATCTGGACACGGGATGAAGTCTTGAATCTTGTATCTTCATAGTCCAACAGTCCGGCCAAAGGATATAGTCCCGTTGTCCGGAGACCCCCTAATCCAGGACTCCCTCAGTCCTTCCCAAGGTGGGGATAGCTTGTGCATGTCAGTTTGATCTTGGATGAGCCGGAGCACCAAATCTCCTTCTTGAAAGGTCCTGATTTTAACCCGGCGGCTATGATAACGACACAGATCTTGCTTGTAAATCGCCGAACGAGCCACCGCACGGTTATGCTCCTCATCCAACAGGTCAAGAGCATCCTGGCGTGCTTTTTCATTATCAGCTTCAACATAAGCCGCCACACGGGGCAAATCATGACGGATGTCACTAGGGAGAACCACCTCTGCTCCGTAAACCATGAAGAAAGGCGTGTACCCTGTAGATCTATTGGGGGTAGTATTGATACTCCATAGCACTGAGGGCAATTCCTCCACCCAACAACCCGGCGTCCTCTGCAAAGGGACCATAAGCCGGGGCTTGATGCCTCTCCAAATTTCTTGATTGGCTCTTTCAGCTTGGCCATTGGACTGGGGGTGAGCCACTGATGATACATGAAGATGAATATTCTCTCATTGACAGAATTCTTTGATAGCACCTTTGGACAGATTAGTTCCATTATTAGTTATGATGCTATGAGGAAAGCCAAACCGGAAAATCAATTTTTTGATGAACTGAACCGCTGTTGCCGCATCACACTTACTGACCGGCTCTGCCTCAACCCATTTTGTGAACTTGTCAACCGCCACCAAAAGATGAGTCTTTTTGTCTTTGGATCTTTTGAAATGTCCAACCATATCTAGCCCCCAGACTGCAAACGGCCAAGTAATTGGAATGATCCTCAATTCTTGAGTTGGCACATGTGCTCGTCTTGAGAATTTTTGACAGCCATCACATTACCGACCAAATCCTCTGCATCAGTATGAGTCGCCAGCCAATAAAACCCATGACGGAAAGCCTTGGCTACACGAGATTTAGAGCCGACATGATGACCACAATCTCCTTCATAAATCTCTCGAAGGATCTCAGGACCCTCTTCAGGAGAAACACAACGTTGAAACGCCCCTGAGATACTGCAATGATGCAACTCTCCATTGAAAATAGTCATTGACTAAGACCATTGGGCTGTCTGCCTGGCTAAAGTTTCATCTTCAGGTAACTCGCCCTGGGTCATATAAGCCAAATATGGAACTGTCCAATAAGGAATAGCATGAAGTGCCGCCACCAATTGTGCCTCTGGGTCAGGAATAGCAAGATCTTCCTCTGTAGGCAATTTGATTGAAGGGTTATGTATAATATCAAGGAAAATGTCAGGTGGCACCGGCTTACGCTTGGACCCTAACCGGCTCAAATCATTAGTCGCCTCATTCTTCCCGCGATTCGCATGTTCCACTTGATAACCTTTGAAATGACCAGCAATAGCATCAACCCCGCGGCAGTAAGCCGCCATGAATGGGTCCTTAGAATCCCATGTTCCTGAAACTTGCTGAGCCACCAAATCTGAGTCACCAAAACACCTCACCCGGCTTAGATTCATCTCTTTATCCATCCGAAGACCATGGAGCAAGGCTTCATACTCAGCTGCATTGTTAGTACAAGGGAACATCAACCTTAAAACATAACAAAATTTATCACCTCGTGGGGAAGTCAAGACAACTCCAGCCCCCGAGCCCTCCAACTGCCTGGATCCATCGAAGTGAATAGTCCAATATGTGTTATCTGGCTTTTCCTCAGGCATTTGCAACTCTGTCCAATCATTGATGAAATCCACGAGTGCTTGAGACATGGTAGCCGTCCGAGGCATATACTTGAAACCATGGGGTCCCAGCTCAATGGCCCATTTAGCTACCCGACCTGTGGCCTCTCTGTTCTGAATAATATCCCCTAAAGGAGCAGAACTAACCACAGTGATGGGATGACCAAGGAAATATTGCTTGATCTTTTGACTAGCCATGAACACCCCATATAATAGCTTCTGCCAATGTGGATATCTCTGCTTGGACTCAATGAGCACCTCACTGATGTAATAAACCAGCCGCTGAACCTGATACTCCTTACCTGATTCCTTCCTTTCCCCAATAATTGACACACTGATAGCTCAACTATTGGCAGCCACATATAACAATAAGGGCTCTATATCAATAGGAGTAGCAAGGATCAGCGGCTCAGCTAATTGTTTCTTCAAGGCTTCAAATGCGTGATCAGCAGCATCACTCCAGACAAAGTGATCTGTTTTCTTCATCATTTTGTACCGGGGGATAGCTTTTTCTCCCAACTGTCTTAAGGCTGCAATACAACCCACCAGACGCTGAACATCATTAATACATGCCGATTTAGCCAAGGAAGTGATGGCCTTAATTTTCTTCGGGTTAGCTTCAATGCCCCTTTTAGAAACCAAAAAGGCCAAGAGCTTACCTGCTGGTACACCGAAGTAACACTTGACTGGCTTAAGCATCATCTTGTAGATCTGAAGATTGTCGAATGTTTCTTTCAAGTCCTCTATCAAGGTTTCCTTCTTCCTAGACTTCACAACAATATCATCCACATAAGCATGAACATTGCACCCAATCTAACCGTGAAGGAAAATTTGTACACACTGCTAGTAAGTCGCCTGGGCACTCTTGAGCCCAAAGGGCATAGACACATGGCAGAAGGCTCCAAAGGGAGTGATGAAAGTTGTCTTCTCCTAGTCCTTAATTGCCATCTTGATCTGATGATACCCAGAATAAGCATCCAAAAAACTCAAACGCTCACAACCCGCTGTAGCATCAATAACCTGATCAATACGAGGGAGAGCGAAGGGATTAGCCGGGCAGGCCTTATTTAGGTCTATGTAATCCACACACATGCACCAAATACCATTTTTCGTAAGTACTAGCACCGGATTAGCCAACCATTTAGGATGAAAAACTTCAACAATGAACGCCGCTGCCAAGAGCCGAGCCACTTCTTCACCAATGACCTTACGCCTTTCCTCATTAAAGCGATGAAGGAATTGCTTGACCGGTATAAACTTTGGATCAATATTGAGAGTGTGCTCAGCGAGTTCCCTCGGTACACTTGGCATGTCTGAAGGTTTCCATGCAAAGATGTGCCGGTTCTCATGGATGAACTCAATGAGCGCGCCTTCCTATTTTGGATCCAAATTGGCACTGATGCTAAACTGCTTGGATGAATCACTGGGAAAAAAATCAACCAACTTAGTGTCATCTGCCGACTTAAACTTCAACAGAGGGTCATGCTCTATGGTTGGCTTCTTCAAAGGTGTCATGTCCGCCGGGTCAACATTATGTTTGTAAAACTTCAACTCTTCTGTCGCACAAACAGACTCAGCATAAGCAGCATCACCTTCTTCACACTCCAAAGCTATCTTCCGGTTCCCATGTACTGTGATGGTACCCTTATGACCCAACATCTTAAGCTATAAATAAATATAACAAGGCCTAGCCATGAACTTAGCATAAGCCGGCCGCCCAAACAAAGCATGATAAGGGATCTTAATCTTGACTACCTCAAAGGTCAACGTCTCAACTCTGGAATCATGATCATCACCAAAACCCACTTCGAAAGAGATCTTGCCCATTGGATATGCCGACTTACCAGGAACCACACCATGGAAAACAGTGTTGGACGGCTTGAGATCCTTATCAGTCAAACTCATATGACGAAAAGTTTCATAGTAAAGGATATTGATGCTGCTGCCTCCATCCATGAGCACCTTAGTAAACTTGTAACCTCCAACCTGAGGCGCAACCACTAAATCCAAATGACCGGGATTATCAACCCGGGGTGGGTGATCCTCATGGCTCCAAAGGATGGGATGTTCAGACCATCGCAAGTAACGGTGAATCGCCGGCTCAACTGCGTTCACCGCCCTTTTATGAATCTTCTGGTCCCGTTTACACAAACTCGTAGTGAACATGTGTTATTGTCCACTATTGAACTGCTTTGGATTACTGTGATAACCAGATTGCTGTTGCTGGTTCCCTTGACCAGACTACTGATTAAAACCACCTTGATTGTCATGGCCTTGGAAACCAGAGTTTGAACTGCCGCCACCAAAGCCAGGTCCGTGAGAGCCGGATCCTGAACCACCATTCAGGCCATGACTATTCTAGAAAAAATTGGAATCCCTATACTCCCTCATGATGGAGCAATCCTTCCACAGATTATTGGCCGGCTTCTCATGTGTACCATGCTTTGGGCAAGGCTGGTTCATCATGGATTCAAGGTTGAACTTTGGCCCTCCAAACCGAGGCGGCTTTCCCTTGCGACGCTGATTATGATTCTGCGTATTGGCACTAGCCACAAAGTCTAGACTGTTCTCCGCCTTACGCTTGCCATTGCCACCATGACCCGCCGTGTTATAGTGCTGTCCCTTCACACTACCACTCTTGTTTCCCTTACCCGCCTTTTCTTCATCGGAGTCGGGGTCCTTGGTACTATCAGAATCGGCATATTTGATGAGAGCCGCCATGAGCTCCCCCATGTCATTGGAGTGGCACTTAAGCCGCCCCAGTTTCTGCTTAAGGGGGAGGAAACGACAATTCTTCTCGAACACCATGACTGCTGAACCGACATTGATACTATCCGATGAATGTATAACAGCTGAGATCCGGCGCACCCAATTGGTTGTTGACTCGCCCTCAGCTTGGACGCAGGAATCCAAGTCCAGGATCGACAGGGGCTGCATACACGTGTCTTTAAAATTTTCGATGAAATAGGCTTTCAACTCTGCCCATGATCTGATGGAGTTAGCGGGCAACCCTTTCAGGCAAGTACGAGCTGGCCCATCCAACATCATGGTGAAGTACTTAGCACATGCAGCATCACTAACATCCAACATCTCCATGGCCATCTTATAACTCTCAATCCAAGCTTCAGGGGGCTGATCTGTTGTGTAATTAGGCACCTTATGAGGGGCCTTGAAATCCTTAGGCAAACGCTCGTTGCACAGAGACAACACTAAACATGGCACACCCAAAGTTCTAGATGTCACTCCCGCCTCCACAGATGTTGCCGGATAAACTAGAGGTTGCTGTTGAGCCGCCAGCTCCACCTCCCAACGCGCCCTGCACTAATCCACCAATGTCCGAGTATCAACACCACCGTGCGCCGGGTTATGCCTGATGACCCACAAGTATAAGGTGTCTATCGTAGTCCATTCAATAAGTAAGAGTGTCGAACCCAACGAGGAGCAGAAGGAAATTATAAACGGTTTTCAGCAAGGTATTCTCTGCAAGCACTGAAATTATAGGTGACAGGTAGTTTTCTGATAAGATAATTTTTAATGAGAAACAAGTAACAAAAGTAAATAAAGTGCAGCAAGGTGGCCCAATCCTTTTTGTAGCAAAGGACAAGCCTGGACAAATTCTTATATAGAGAAAAGCGCTCCCGAGGACACATGGGAATTATCGTCAAGCTAGGTTTCATCACGATTATATGATTCGCGTTTGGTACTTTGATAATTTTGTATGTGGGTGGACAGGTTCTTGGGTACTGTCCTTACTTGGACAAGCATCCCACTTATGATTAACCACTATTGCAAGCATTTGCAACTACAACAAAAGTATTAAGGTAAACCTAACCATAGCATGAAACATGTGGATCCAAATCAGCCCCTTGCGATCCAAATCAGCCACTATTTTGTCCAATTATACATTTTGTAACCTGTGCAAAAAACAGAAAATAAAAAAATAAAAAAACCTAATGTTCATACTAATGGCGCATCACATCACATTGCGCCATTAGTATGCCAAAGGATACTAATGGTGCATCATTAAACAGTGCGCCATTAGTATGCCGAAGTTACTAATGGCGCATCTTGTTGTTGTGCGCCATTAGTATGCCAAAGCACCTGGGTATACATGGCCCCCTGGGAGGCATACTAATGGCGCACTGTTGTATATACTAATGGCGCATCTGAGGTGCGCCATTAGTATACCAGATACTAATGGCACACCTATGGTGCGCCATTAGTAAAATATACTAATGGCGTGGCACTAATGGCGTGGCACTAATGGCACACCACTAATGCGCCATTAATGGCCAAATTAGGTGCGCCATTAGTAGGCCTTTTCCTAGTAGTGAGCAATGCATAAACTAGGGTTTAAACTTCTGTCACTCTAGCAACCCATCATCTACTTATTACTTCCCAATGCCTTCCTCTAGGCCCAAATAATGGTGCAGTGTCATGTATTTGACGTTCACATAACACCACTAGAGGAGAGACAACATACATCTCATCAAAATATCAAACGAATACCAAATTCACATGATAACTAATAGCAAGACTTCTCCCATATCCTCGGGAACAAACATAACTACTCACAAAGCATATTCATGTTCATAATTAGATGGGTATTAATATGCATATAGGATCTGAACATATGATCTTCCACCAAATAAACCAACTAGCATCAACTACATGGAGTAATCAACACTACTAGCAACCCACAGGTAACAATCCCAGACTTAGAGACAAGAATTGGATACAAGAGATGAACTAGGGTTTGAGAGGAGATGGTGCTGGTGAAGATGTTGATGGAGATTGACCCCCTCCCAATGAGAGGATCGTTGGTGATGACGATGGCGATGATTTCCCCCTACCGGAGGGAAGTGTCCCCGGTAGAACAGCTCCGCCAGAGCCCTAGATTGGTTCTGCCAAGGTTCCGCCTCGTGGCGGCGGAGTCTCGTCCAGAAAGCTTGCTTATGATTTTCTTCTCATCGAAAGACTCAATATAGCAGAAGATGGGCATCGGAGGGCCACCAAGGGGCCCACAAGGCTGGGGGTGTGCCCCCACCCTCGTGGCCAGGGTGTGGCCCCCCTCTGGAACTTCTTGCACTCAGTATTTTTTATATATTCTGAAAAGTGCTCTCGTGGAGTTTCAGGACTTTTGGAGATGTGCAGAATAGGTCTCTAATATTTGCTCCTTTTCCAGCCCAGAATTGCAGCTGCCGACATTCTCCCTCTTTATGTAAACCTTGTAAAATAAGATAGAATAGACATAAGTATTGTGACATAATGTGTAATAACAACCCATAATGCAATAAATATCGATATAAAAGCATGATGCAAAATGTACGTATCAACTCCCCCAAGCTTAGACCTCGCTTGTCCTCAAGCGAAAGCCGAAATCGAAAAATATGTCCACATGTTTAGAGATAAAGGTGTCGATAAAAATAAAATACGGACATGAGGGCATCATGATCATTCTTAGAACAGCAATTTATATTATTATTGTCACATGATCTCTTATGATAAAGTAACAATTCAATCACAATTTAAGTATGAATTCATAAACTTCACTGAAACCCAGCAAACTCTAATCTCAGTCATTGAAGAAATTGCAATTTATCATAACATAGGAAAGAGTCAATATAAGAGCTTGTCAGCAAGTCCACATAGTCAACTATCATATAGTCTTTCACAATTGCTAACACTCAAACAATACTTATGGGTATGGAGTTTTAATCGGACACAGAGAAAGATAGGGGCTTATAGTTTTGCCTCCCAATGTTTTACCTCAAGGGTAATGTCAACAATAATAGTTCAGAAAACTCACATTCAATTAGCCATATATACCAGCATCTTTCCAACATATTGTGCTTGCCAAAAGATAAAATGTAAAAAGGAAAGGTGAAGATCACCAAGACTCTTATGTAAGGTAGGAGATAAAAGTAAAAGATAGGCCCTTCGCAGAGGGAAGCAGAGGTTTTCATGCGCTTTTATGGTTGGATGCACAAAATCTTAATGTGAAAGAACGTCACTTTATATTGCCACTTGTGATATGGACCTTTATTATTCAGTCCGTCGCTTTTATTTCTTCCACATCACAAGATCATATAAGGCTTATTTTCTCCCACACTAATAAGTCATACATATTTAGAGAGCATTTTTTATTGCTTGCACCGATGACAACTTACTTGAGGGATCTTACTCAATCCATAGGTAGGTATGGTGGACTCTCATGGCAACACTAGGTTTAGGGATGTTTGGAAGCACAAGTAGTATCTCTACTTGCTGCAAAGAATTTTGCTAGCATGAGAGGGAAAGTCAAGCTCAACATGTTGGATGATCCAAAACAATATAACTTCTATTCAGATATAAGAAAACATAACCCATTATGTTGTCTTCCTTGTCCAACGTCAACTCTTTAACATGTCATATTTTAATGAGTGCTCACAATCATAAAAGATGTCCAAGATAGTATATTTATATGTTAAGACCTCTCTTTCTTTATTACTTCCTATTAATTGCAACGATAACCAAAACTATGTTTTTCAACTCTCAACATCTTTTATTCATAATTCTCTTTACATGTGAGCTCATTACTCTCCATAAGATCCATATGATCTCTTTTATTTTCTTTTCATTCTTCTCTTTTCTTTTATTCACTCAAGATCATGGCAAAATAATCAAGCCCTTGACTCAACACTAATCTTTATTATATAGCTCACGGACTCGATTACATAGAAGGATCATAAGGAGAAACTCACAACTAGATCATTCTAAAACTTTATGCTACTAGATCAAGATATTACCAAAAGGATCAAACAAAGAAAAACGGTAAAGATAGGAGTGATGGTGATACGATACCGGGGCACCTCCCCCGAGCTTGGCAGTTGCCAAGGGGAGTTCCCATGCCCATGTGATTATGTCTCCTTCTTTGTTGGTGAAGAGGGTGTTGGTTTTGTTGGTGGCGTAGGCTTCTTCCTTAATTTGCGCTTGAGGACAGAATTTTGATCCGTTAGGTCATCGATCTCCTGCTCAGGGCTTAATATCTTCTTGCATAATTCCAGTTTGTTTTCCTGCAAGAGGCGAAAAGGGATAAACTTGATCTTAGGTTTCTTTGCTCTATCAGGTAGGCTTGACTTTTTGAACTCCACATGCATGTCCCCAAGTTGAGGTAATGGGACTTCATCTTCATCTAAGCTTGTCTCCTCCTTTCCCTTGGGTTCATAATCCTCTTCGCCTTCCGTAGTCCAACCACAATTCTCCACGTCCCCATAGACCTTAGGATCTACAAGATAATCAACCACATAGCTTTCTCCTTCCAAATCCTAGGATGACATATTGCTCTAATCTGTAGCAGGAACAACTCGAAACAAAGACAGAGGATATTTGCGTGATACAGGAGTTAAAACTCTCGGGAGATTATATAATGAATTGTTACCGACCAAAATACATAAGGTGTAAGAAAAAAGAGTCCGGAGAGCGCATGAGGTGCCCACGAGGCAGGGGCGTGCCCAGGGGGGTAGGACGCGGCCTCCACTCTCATGGAGCCCTCGTGTCCTTCCCGGGCTACTTCTTATTTTTCTATTTTTCTAAATATTCCAAAACGAAGAAAATTTGCCATTAGAACTGTTTTGGAGTCAGTTTACTTACCATACCGGAAAGTGTCCCTTATGTATTCCGGGAAGGACACGAGGTCTGAAAGTGTCCCTTGTGTCCTTCTCGAGGTCTGAAACGTTCCGGAAAGTGTCCCTTATGTATTCCTCCAGGGTTACAGTTTCTATAACATTGGTTTCAACATTTATAGGATTCCTGAGATATAATGTTTGATTCTTTGACCGTTCACCACCTTCGGATTTGTGCCTTCAAAGTTGTTGATTTTTATGGCATCGGAATGATAGACCTCCTCGATAACGTAAGGACCTTCCCATTTAGAGAGAAGTTTTCCAGCAAAAAATCGTAAACAAGAGTTGTATAGCAATACATAATCACCTACATTAAACAAACGCTTTTGTATTCTTTTGTCATGCCATCTTTTAACTTTTTCTTTAAACAATTTGGCATTCTCATAAGCTTGTGTCCTCCATTCATAAAGTGAGCTAATGTCAAATAACCTCTTCTCACCGGCAAGTTTGAAATCATAATTGAGCTCTTTAATAGCCCAATAAGCCTTATGTTCTAGTTCGAGAGGTAAGTGACATCACTACAAAAAAAGACACATCCGTGACATTTTGGGCCGAACGAAAAAAAAATTGTCATACATATGACACGTCTATAACGATAATTGTGACAAAACCCGGTATCATCATAGATGTGGTGGGCTCCTACTTCTATGACAGAAAATCATGACAGAAAATGGGCTTTTCGTCCTGGGCAGGCCGGAGACGCAACTGCATGACATTCTTTGTGCCGTCGATGACGGAAAAAACCATGGTAGAAGCGAGGGGGAGGAAAATTTCGGGGAGTTCCTGGTTACGGTGGGAGGTCGGGGGCCAAGCGATGCGTGTTTCTCTCGTACACGTACGCGCGTGTGTGCGAGGCGTTGGCTCTAGCTGAACCCGAGCGAGGCATTGGGCTCTAACTGAACCCGAGCGATTGCACTGCAGGCTACGCGTTACTGAACCCGAGCGATCGATCGATGGCTGTTAACTGAACCCGATCGAGCGATTCCTTGGCTACTGCTGCTAATTGAAGTCGATCGATGGGATGAAAAGTGAGCATTGCGGGGGGGGGGGGGGTTGGATGAACAGTGAGCGGTGGCATTGCCTCTGGATGAACAGGACCCCGTTGTGTGGTGGAGGGCTGGATGAACAGTAGACGGTGGAGGGGTGGCCATGTAGGGGTGGATGAACAGGACCCCGTGGTGTGGAGGGCAGGATGAAGAGTAGACGGTGGAGGGGTGCCCGTGGAGGGGTGGTTGAACAGGACCCCGTGGTGTGGAGGTCTGGATGAACAGTAGAAGGTGGAGGGATGGTTGAACAGTAGCCGGTGGAGTAGCGCGCGATGGAGGCTGGATGAACAGGAGCCCGTGGAGGCTGGAGGAGATCGACGGTGGTTGAACAGTAGCTCGTGGAGGCTGGAGGGGGTCGACGGTGGAGATGAGCAGTATCCCGTGGAATCCCATTTTGTGGTACGCCACACCCCTCCCGATGAACAGGACCCCCATTTCGACCGTAGCGCTCCAACACAAGTCCGTTTCCTCCATTTTGCGGTACGCCACACCCCTCCCGATCAACAGGGCCCCCGTTTCGACCGTAGGAGGTCCGTTTCCTCCATTTTGCGGTACGCCACACCCCTCCCAATCAACAGGACCCCCGTTTCGACTGTAGGAGGTCCGTTTCCTCCGTTTTGCGATACGCCACACCCCTCCCGATCAACAGGACCCCCGTTTTGACTGTAGGAGGTCCATTTCCTCCATTGTGCGGTACGCCAGGCCTCGTTTCCATCGCCTCTTCCATCCAAGCCCTCCCGATGAACACGACCACGCATTCTGTTTCGACCCATGAACACGACGACGACGAAGTTTCTCCGTTCCGACCTAGCCATGTACACGATCCCTCACCGTATGTATGCGCGAGTAGGTGTTCGAGACCCCGCCCGTATTTACACATACGTGGCCGTATTTTCTTTCTTGCACCCTGGCTGTTGTACGTACGTGTACATGCTATGTGCCCGCCTCTACTACGACACGTGCGCGCCTCTACTATGACACGTGCGCGCCTCTACATTCACTAGTATATATGTGCGTACACGTTCGCGACCAGAATGACAATGCTACGTACGCTTCGACCAGGTGGGTCCCGACTGTCAGGCACTTCCTTGCCTGCGAAGATGTAGCTGGTGGGTCCTAGCAGTCAGGGGGCGAATCATTTTTTTTGCCCGGATGCACTTCCTTGCATGCGAAGATGTAGCTGGTGGGTCCCAGCAGTCGGTGGGCTGGTGGGTCCCAGCAGTCCGGGGGACGAATCGTTTTGGTTTTTTTTGCCCAGACGCACTTCCTTGCGTGCGAAGATGTAGCTGGTGGGTCCCGGCAGTCAGGGGGGCGAATCATTTTTTTTTGCCCGGACGCACTTCCTTGCGTGCGAAGGTGTAGCTGGTGGGTCCCAATAGTCAGGGGGAAATGTTTTTTTCGCGAAATACGGTGGCCCGTCCGATAGGTCCCTGCTATCAGGTGGAGGAAACATTATTTTCCGCGTAATAAGGAGGCACTTCCTTGCTGCTGCCGTGGACCCAGCTGTCAGCCTCTCCACGTACAGTCCACGTCCGATGGAACTTATTCCTTGACCACGTTGACCACGCCGCGCCGAGAGCACCAGGGCAGTGGACGACGGCGAGGCCTAGGAAGGGGACGACGTGGAGCCGGGGAATACACAGCAGTGGAAGCCCGCACGGAGAGGAGTACGAGGGTTCACTGGTTCGGCTGCGGTGTGAGGCTGTCGTCGCCGCAGAATAACAGGGGGTGTGGGTGAGTAGAGGGATGGCCTGGCCAGTGGTGGGAGTAGTACGGGGCGGTGAGGCCTCCGCGGCATCACAGCCGACCACGGGAGGCAGGAGCACGCGACACAACCGGCGCTGCTTTGGGCGGCTGGAGTAAGAAGACCAGAGGTTGAAGAAGCACTACGGCCGTTGGATGGACATCGTACGATCACTGTAGCTAGAATCGTTTATATTGACTAAGTTGACAAAGCCCTTGGTACGCGTCAACTTAGTAGGCCCACAACTCGGATTTGGCAGAGAACATATAGGCCATTTTCGATTTGTAAGAATGTACAGCCCATTTTTTAATTCTAATGGAATTTACTATAGCCCATTTACATTTTGTTAAAAGTACGGCCGAACTTCTAGCTAGGACAACGATTAATAATTTGAAACAACCGCTCAAAACAGAATTCAAAAAAAATTCCCACATTTTGATGGGATCCGAAATATTTTTATCCGAAATTTCTAGTCAGGTTAAATATAATTTCAAAATAAAGTTGTATTACGTTAAAATCCAACGAAATATTGCGCGCGCAACAAGTAATGAAATTAAAATTTTCAAATTCCAAAAATAATATATTTTTCAAACTAATTACGTGTTTGGTGCATAGTAATTGTCCAGTTATTATAATTACATCCCATTTATTATTTTTTAAAGTCCATTTTTTGTTATGCCTAATGCATACCTCCTAGGAAAGTTTGCAGCCTAGCGGGGCGGAGAATAACAAGTTGACCCGGATATTGTGTACAACTGTCGGCCCAGTTGCATTGCCGATGTTGAAAAAAAGCTATTTTTTATACACACATTTTAAAAAAATTGTATAGATAAGGAACATTTTTTATACACACATTTAACAATTTTTAAATACATGATTAACACTTTTTAAAACATATTTTTTAGTCAACAGTGGGCCCACAGCGAGCGGAGGAGGTCACAATACACATATTTTTTAAATACATGATTAACACTTTTGCAAAAACAATTAGCCCACAACGAGCCAAGTAGCTCTAGTCGGCCCAAAGTGGGCCGACAGGACCCAATCAGCCCATAGTGGGCCGACAGGGGCCAGTCGGTCAGCTGTAGGCCGACTGGAATCCAATCGGCCGGCTGTGGGCCGACTAGGCCCAGTCGGCCTGCAGCGGGCCGACGGTGTATTATTTTTGAAAAAAATTACCCAGCGTAATATTTATGAAAATTAATAAAAAATGTATTATTTAAAAAATAGCGAAAAAGGCCTGTGTAGTACAGTACAACCTAACATGGTTACTCAGCCCACATTCAGCGACGCCAGAAAGGCCCAAACAAGGCTTCTGTACAACTTTTTGAAGTCACTAAGCTCAATTAATAACTTAAAAAAAAAGTTAGATTATAGTGGAACCTAATTAAAAGCTTTCACGAGAAAATAAATAATTCAACGGGTCCCTCTTGTGCGTGTGTGTGTGTGTGTGAGAGAGAGAGAGAGAGAGATAGAGATAGAGACCCATCGGCCGATGCTCGTAAATACATCTTTCAGCCATATGCATTGCTGATGCTCAGTAAAAACTTATATAGTTGACACAATCATATAGAACATCATAGCACACTGAACTTGCATACAAAAATTTCACGCAGGCGGCACAATCAGGATGGAAGCAGTGGATCGCTACGGGAAGGGCTATGTTGAAACCAACGAAGTCGTACATAACGGTTCATTGTCTTTATCGATGACGGAGAAATATCTTGAATGTTGTGCAAAGAAAACAGACAGACAACACAATAAGTTCTGCTAGCACATTAAGTTGACGTACAACCCTTTCTAAAAAAAGTTCAGGTACAAAATTAGAACAGGTCACAATCAAATGTACTGGCATATCAGTGCTTCACACCCATAGCTCGGATTTAACTAGTATCTGACAAGATTCAGTTGTTACCTCAAATTAGAGCACATCCAGGCAGCCAGCCCTGCCTCTTCTCCCAAAGAAGCAGTGGCCTCCGCCGCGCGATGGAGTAGGCCCTGTGCCATCCATCGTTCCGAGCAACACGGGGAAAGTCTGACGTTGACTCCTGTAATGGACGTCGTCGACGGACCCTGGCACCAGCGGCGGCGGCAGGACTTCGATTGATGGATTGACCACTTCTTCGACATGCACGAACACTCGATACAGGTACATCCCTAACGTGGTCCGCGGCGGCCTTGGTGGCGACGAATAGTACAACCCCGGTTCCTGCACCGGTATCTCAACACCAATCACCTTCGGTATGGTGGACGGCTTCTTCATCCATGCCATAACCGTCAGAGCCCAGCTGTCTGGAGGAACAAACATACTTACGAGCTCACCTCCAAGGTCGTTGATAAGCTCGTTCATGGACTCGCTGTTCCAAGCACGTCGAGGCATGCCGTGGAAGGTAAGCTTTGTTAAAAACTCAAGCTCAGAGGGCACCGAGCCCCATCCTGGGTGCCACCGATCAAAGCTCACCAGCGCGCCATCGCAGAACAAACGCCGGGAAGATTCGAACACACGACTGCAGTCGAAAGTTGTCCGGAACCTGACGAAGAAATCAGCCGGTGGCGGACAGACTTCGACGAGCAAGTCACTTATTTGGATGCCGTGCGCAATGCCAAGAGCTTTGACAAGGTCATCCGGCGAGACGGGAGGCCGGTCGCCGTTGATGGTTACCATCAGCACTTTGCCGGCAAACTGGTCGTCAAGCGCCGCCATGCCACTGTTGAGCGACAGCACGCAGCGACCGAAGGCAGGACGGACCTCAGGATCTCCGGCTCGGAGATCCGCGTTGACCGGCGACATGATAGTGCGCTTGAGTACAGGGAGTACAGGAGGGGGATTTGGGGGAACTGGAGTAGGAATCGAGATTCCAGAGGTGGGGGAGGGGCGGGAGACTGGGGATGAAAAGGTAGCATGAATTTCGAGCACGCGCCAATATGCTCTCGGCGCGCAAGCGCACGAAAACACCGGTGGCGCCCACATGTCGGCCTAAGAGTCCTTATTCTTTCTTTTTTGGAGAGCCCGGCCTTTTTTTCAGGATCTTTTGAGAGCCCGGCCTGAGAGTCATAATTGACCTGTTTGGCATTGCGTTACTACTCGGCCCATATTCAACGACACCTCACTGGCCCAAACAAGTGTACATCATCGAAAAGACACTGAGCTCAAATTATATAACTTGAAAAAAGGAGATATACTCTGAACACTGGAGAATGGTGATGCCCTCATTTAGCCCACCAGTAGTTCGAGACAATAAACAGTTCGAAACAACGATATATACAACATTCAAACACTGACTAGTGACTACTACTGACATAAACAGCAAGACATGATAGTTCATAAGAAGTCTTGCTACACCACCAAAACGCACCCATCTGCAGCGCTCAGACTCTCGTGATCCAGACGAGAATGACATTCTAAACAGAAGCAACTATTACATAGTAAGAGTGACATAGACGAGGATGACCAAATGACAAGGAATATGCATAACAAAAGAAAGAACTACCCATCCAGAACCAGCAGCAAAGACAACAAAGTCATTCGAAGAGATGATCCAACACCATCATAATTTGCAGCCCCGCTTCAGCGACCAGTGATCCGGAGACACCAGTACTCCACCCTTTCGATGCAACAGCCCAATTACCTATCAACCTGAAGGCTCGAACCACATCACTGCCTGTCGTAATTGAGACATCCAAGGATCAAAGTTAATCCGGATGCCTTTGTCATTCTCACCTTCTTTTGGCTGCAGGCTGTATCGTTGACAATCAGGGGAGTTTGCTCCCGAACTCCTAGGGCTCGCCGTGTAGACACAGTTTTCCATAGCAAACAGAGCCTCTCTGCCATCAAGGTCCTTGCCAACGGTGATCTCCTGGTTAATCGGATAATTGAGTCCGAGAAACAGAGAGTGTGAACCAAGGCTGTTTACCCGCCTCCAACTAAAAAATCCTAAAGGCCCCAACAAGCTGGTATCCTGCTCATAGACGTAACAGCCACTGTCCGGATACTCACGTATTACACGGTGCTTGTATACAGTGGGGTTTTTGCAATATAACTTTTCCGGCTCATGTGTCCGAATGATCATCAGTCTTTTGTCGTCGTCTGATCGAGCGAGGAACCAGTTGTGCTTCCCTGTTTTTGGCAAAGGTGGTGTGATTACAAAGGGCAGTAACTGTAGGGACACTGCATCATATCAAAAAGGACAGGCATTGTTAATGTAAGATCAGCATTGTTCAGAGTATGAGTAGGATAATGCAAGAAACAACATTGATATGTCCCTGTTGGAACTGGGAGGAAAATACAGGGAAATGTATACTGGGTTCGAAAATATAGAAGTGCCATGCATGGTTATACTCATGTTATCTCGCAATCGATTCTTCACAGGAAACTACCATGTCATGCATGTTATGTAATCATGTTCTGTCCTCACAAACAAATTCTTCAAGGTAACTAACAGACCATGCATTGTTATATACTCGTGTTCTGTGGGCAAAATTTTGTGAGGATATTATTCTAGCCATTGATTGCTGAAGGGCGAATATAGGTATGTACACATGGTAAGCATTGCAGGATTTCACTACTTCCAAATATAGAGTTCTCCATATGCACAATTACTTCCCTAATGTATGGTTAGATGAAACCAACAGTGTGGTGCATGTTTCTACATCATGAAAATGAGGAAACTAACATGAGAGGAAACAACTTACACGCGCCGTCCCAGCAATACGTGGTGCCATCTGCTTTGTCGATCGCGTAGATGATGCCATTGTGTTCAATAGCATCACAGAAGTGTGTATCAGCTTTGACGATGATCCACTGCGAGCCGAGTTGTCTCCAGCTAAAGAAGGCACCGGCGTAAAGATAGGCGAGTCCGCGGTCGAACAAGGCAATTAGCTTGAAGTCTGCGTAATTCGCATGTCGTGTGGGCACTTGGCAGATTACAATCTTCTGCAAAACAAGGTCCGTCCAACTGACGTAGTAATCTAGATGACTTGGACCGCGATGGTAATACTCTATATAATCCAACGGAGGAAGGATAATCTCATGGGAGGTCTGGAAGTTCACGAGCACCAACTTTTTACCGTCTTCTCTGAAGGCAGCCATCCAGTGGGAGTTCATGCCGACCCAGTACATACCTGCCAAGAAGTTTCGGGCGATGGTGATCGGATCGATGTCGAGGGAAATGATGTACGGCGACCCACTACATACCTGCAAAGAAGTTTCGGCTAATGGAGATCGGATTGAAGTCGAGGGGCATCATGCACGCCTCCGTATCATGGTGAGCGAATCTCGCAAGACCAGATAGCAGCAAGCAGGGTGTCTTGAAAAGCTTAGGCCTCGCTTCGACGATGGCCGTGTGCATGTCCCTCGAGCATGCAGCCAGCCGCAGGGCGCTCAACATATCCATACACGAACAACAGAGGTCGAGGATGTCACTGGGGAGATTGCTCCAATCATGGCTCATATGGATGCTGTGCGGTTCGCGTTCGGCCATGGTGGAGTTTGGAAGGGGGCTTGATTTACGGGGGAGAAGGATGTCGGTGCTAGAGCGGCTAGCGAGGGAATAGTGGTATTGGGGAGGCGACGGTACACGGGGGCACAGTGAGATGGAGATGGAGAAGGAGATGGAGATGGAGTGGTGCTATGGGAGGGGAGAGGGAGACGAGGCGAGGCGCCAATGTGCTGTACAACGGCGATGACAGACTGCACTGTGCACAGGGTGAGGCTGACTTTGGTAACCCGAACACGCCGCGTGGACTAGTGTCAGGCATAGGGTGTTGTCACTTCACTGTGAGGACCGGGTGAATAGTATTTTGACCATTAAGTGTACCATAGCTGTACTACTACTACTAGTACTCATGTAGTAGGTACATGAGTACTCCAGTATTGTATAGCGTAAATAGGTCTCCCGTGCTAGCATGCCTGTTCACTTCATCGTTCAGGTATCATCCATATTGCAAGCAGAACCAAATTCTCGTGCATGCCCAATCAACGCTCTGTCGCGATGCATGCAGTGGTCATTCTGGTGCATCAAGGACGGCATGCAGATTGTTCCATACTTGAGAAGAGGAA
Source organism: Triticum aestivum (assembly GCF_018294505.1). Classification (NCBI taxonomy): domain Eukaryota; kingdom Viridiplantae; phylum Streptophyta; class Magnoliopsida; order Poales; family Poaceae; genus Triticum; species Triticum aestivum. The sequence continues at coordinate 202,155,438 of NC_057800.1, read as the reverse complement.
AAATGGAAAGGTAGAACGCGGCAGCAGAGGAAGAGAACGCTGGCTAACAAGGCTGGGAGGGGATCGAGCAGGAAGTTAATGCTCCACGCCTAAAGGTTTTGGGAAAACCTCATTTTCATGAGGTGACTTATACTCACCTAAACGGAGGGAGTATTCCTTATCCAGCGAATGTTGTGTCTCCCACTCACGCGCTCAAAAAAACTATGACACATTTTTTTATCTGTTTACATAGGTCCCACCTATCAGGAAGGATGGGCACATACACGAACAGGTACGACTCATCAGTCTACCCACATAGCCTTTTCGTTTAGTCTACCTAGCTGTCTAATCAACTGCCTGCACGCCACTTCTCCCATTTACTCCTTCTCCATCGGGAACTGATTCTCCTCAGCTTCTTCACCTCCCCTCCGTCTTCATTTGCATCCAAAGCCCACTATGTTCACATTGTTTTAACCTCTTTAAATAATCATCTACTACTTCAGTTAGACTAGCCATCTAATCCTAATTCTCCAAACCATAGCCCTCCGTTCCAGCGGTTCCAAATGGCGAAAGAGATCGAGATGCAGGTTTTTAGCATCCAACATGTCCTCGTCGAAGGCTCGATGCGCATAGTTGCCACCGTCACCGTCCACCCAAGGGTTGTTCGGCAGTGGATCAACAATGTATCCAACTCCCTCGAAAAGGTAGAGACGAGGGTCATCGGTCTCGACGCAGAGTACACGGAGCGTGCCCCTGGGAAGATCCAGCGCGCCGCCGTCCTTCAGCTGTGCCTCGAAGATGATGTTTTGGTGTACCACATCATACACTCGCCCTCCATACCAGGTGAGCTTCATGATTTCTTGTCTCGGGAGGACGTATACTTCTGTGGGGCAGCCATCGAAGGGGACAAACAGAAGCTGGAGCCGTACAACCTTGATTTGAAAAGCATCGCTAACCTACAAACCAGAATCAAAATTCCTGTAGAAGTTTGTGATAAACAGACACCATCCCTATTCGACGTAGAAAATTTTGTGCTCGGTACAAATCTTCAGAAGGATGATGAGACGGTGGCATTAAGGTCGTCTGGATGGGAGAATTATCCCTTGACGTATGAGCGGATGAAATATGCTGCCCTCGATGCCCGTGTGAGTTTCGAGATAGCTGCAAGGTCCAACGAGCTTGTTGCGAAGCCGTCTCCCACAGAGAATGAGAACAAGAAGAAGAAGAAGAAGAAGAAGAAGAAGAAGAAGAAGAAGAAGAAGAAGAAGAAGAAGAAGAAGAAGAAGAAGAAGAAGAAGAAGAAGAAGAAGAAGAAGAAGAAGAAGAAGAAGAAGAAAAGGCTGCACCAGCAAGAGGGCATTATGGATGGATGAACTATTTCCTCTCTTGTAAAAATATTATTCCCTCTCGGTGTATATTGATATAGATGGACTATTTCGATGGTGTGCATGTATTTGGAACAGAGTAGTAGCATGGGTCTGCTTGACTATAAGGAACTAATTATCCGCATATATAGCTTTCTCTGCTACTCCTTCCAGTGATCGGTATGCAGTGCATGCGTCCGTAGACATGACAGCTTGTCCATGGAAGTTCAACTATGGTGACCATCACGTTTCATCTCGCGATTCCCACGACGCCTCTCCAACCCACGGCACCACGCCCCTGACATGCGCCTCACCCCTCTCGGCCGCACGCCCCTCTGCCTTTGTGTGCATGACATGTGGGCCACCTAAAATGCGGCGAGCATCAAGTTTCTACCATAGCCACCCACGATTCCCACGATGCCGCATGAACCCATGAAACCACACGTCCCCCGACATGCGGCTCACCCCTCTTGGCCCCACTGCCCCTCTGCCTACAGGAGCATTACATGTGGACTAGTCACCTATCGGGTCCACATGTTATTGACTCAAAGGTAGGTGTAGTAAGGCGCTGAAGCTCAGTCCCAACGACCCTGAGAGGGAAATGTAACTCCTGCGCCAGGGCTTGTGATGCTCCTGCAGCACGAACTCATGCCAAACTCGAGATTTGTTTCTTTACTATACATGCACGCAACTATTTAATGGACGTTGTAATCTCAACATGTGATGGGGAGCTCTAAATTTGAATTTGAAACTTACAAAATGAAAAGATTCAAAACAAATAAACTGGGAGAGAGGGAGTATATCATAGGATGTGTCCCATACAAAATAAGTCCCCTGGTTTGCCACCGCGAAGATGCGGTTAGAAAGGAGCACATCGTCTTCCTACTCGTACGGCAACAAATCGGCCGCAGACAGCATGGTCCGCCTTTGACCGCCATGTGCAAGGTTCTTGCTTTCTTATTCAATCTCACCGTGGTTCCATCGTACCAATTCATGTGGTGGCCCGTTGCATCGCTGATCCCAATGTTGGACAAAGGTTCTACGGGAACGGTGTCACCGTTGTAAATGTTGTCCAAATTGATGTTGGTACCTGCCCATACATATGCAAGCCAATCTCCACTCGCACCGAGCCTAACCTGTGAAACAGTGGGCAGGGGGAGAATTAGGAAATGGACACGGAAGTAGTCTTTAGAATGCATTTACTACATGATCAAACTCATCTTACCTGCTCATCGGAGGAAATCTGAGTGCCCCTCAACGTCGGCATCTCAAGGGGCATCAACTTGCAACTACGGCCACGCCGCGCTAGAGAGACCCCCAAGGAAACATCCTCGTGCATTCCATGGAACATCAAGATGCATTTGTATGAGTAGTTTATCTTGTGAGAGAAAAGGATGAACGAGGGAAGGCCTCTAGAGATAGAGATGGGCACTACTACTACCAATGTGCTGGCCCGTGCGTTGCAATGGATCCAAAGTAGTAGAATAATACTTGTTCACGTGCTTGAAATATAAACACTCTGGTTTTGATATACAAGTCTCAACAGACATGACAGCTTGTCCATGGAAGTTGAACCACGGCAACCATCACGCTTCTTGTTTCTACCACTGCCACACCCACACGCGATTCCCACGACGCTGCTCCAACCCACGGCACGACATCCCCCGACGTGGACATGGATCCTCTGACATGGCTATCACTGCCTTGCCCTACCTTTCCTTCGCTGACAGATGGGACCCACGCTTATGGGTCCCACATGTCAGTGACAGAATGGTAGGATTGTTCGCGTCAGGGGATCCTCATCCCCCCGACGTGCCCCTCTTCCCTCTCGGCCCCACCGCTCCTCTGCCTTTGTGTGCATGATATACTCCTAATATATTACTCCCTCCGTACCTAAATATTTGTCTTTTTCGAGATTTCAAATGGACTATCACATACGGATTATATAGACATATTCTAGTGTTTCTAGCAAGATGCATGCGCGTTGCACGAAGTTGATGGAAAAGGTAAGCACACCTTATAAATTGATGGATAGAGTACTAGTTATAGTGATGCATATAATTAAGCTAAGGGATCGCACATGTCAGTATTGACTGGAACGACAATGCAACAGCACAATAAGAATTAAGGCCACGATGATGCGTTCGCAGTGGTGGTTAAAGAAGGCAAGAAGAAAGATGGATCCACGAACATACGACCTCCTCCTCCTCAACTTAGTGCGCCGGGTCACCGACCGGCGGCTAAGGAGCGGCACCTTTTGTGGCGAGGTCGAGGTGCTTCTCAGCAAAGGCATCCAAGGCTTCTAGTCGGTTGAGGAAGGCCAACCTCGTAGCGTCCTCACTGACATTGTAGATACCTATGTACACGATTTGCTCATACACGTGGATGTGTAGGTCGACGAATTCTTGCAGGGCGAGGCGCCTCGCGGTGAGCGTGACCTCCAGGTGGACATTCTTCGTGGCGTCGGCGGGCAGTCGCAGGGCCACCAGTGCTTGAAAGAGGTTCCGGCCATGGAGGGCGATTAGGGTGGCAGGCAATGAGGAGCCCGGGCGCGCGGGCTGGAGGTGTACGGTGATGTCGTCCGCGAGCTTCTAGATGATGGTGAACTTGTTGCTGGTGTCAATGATCATCTAGTCCAACTGAGAGTCATAGTTGGCGTCGACGGCGGCCATCCACCAGCCGGTCTCCAACACCGTCTGGAGACGATCCTTGGCGCCATGCCGCAGGCCGACGTCGTGGACCATCTAGCGTAGCCGCTGGCCGCTCACGCGCATCGCCGCCATGGGTCTGAAGTGAGCTCTTTTGCGCTTAGTGTGGGTGCTTAGGCAAATGCTTAGGTGCGTACGATGTGGTAGATGCATTGGAATGGAGGGGCTCCTTTATATGGGGGCCATGAGGGCGAACTGCGTTGCATTCACATCGTGCAGCCTCTTTTCCAGGACCTCCTCCCATTACTTCCCTCATGCATTAATTGAGGAGAATGCATTGGCCGTTCAACATTTCGGGAACCGCTACTCCCTCCCTCGTCTGCATTAAAGCCCTATCGGGAATTGCGCCGCCTGCTTTCAAATCGAATACTCCCTCCGTCTAGGTGAGTATTAAGTCATCTTACGGAAACCAAATAGTAAACACATAGGCGTGGTGCATTAACTCTCACGTTGTTTCTTAGGCTAGCCATAGTGGGAGTAACTTAGGCAGTAACTTAACACATCCCAAGACAATTTTGCTTATGTGGCAACTATTTAATGAGGAAAGAGGTGCTTGTGGTAACATAATATGTTACTGTAACATAGAGGTTTAGTCGCTTCGAAAGAGACGCGAGAAGACGAGGGAGTCGGCTGCTGCAAACGTAGGGCTATGATTTGACAGTGAGTTACTGCTGGACAGGTGGGGCCCCGTGATTTGACTTTCCATTATCATTTTAACTGCGACGTTATGACCGGCGTGAGTCTCCCAGATTCCTGACCACCTCCATATAGGTGCCTCTCCCAATGCTCCACCATGTATTAGAGGCTGGCTCTTGCCTGAGAGCCCACTTCTCCACTTTTTCCTTGCCTCTATTTCCTCCACATATGCAAAAATGCCATGTAAAGCGCACTATTGTACTTACTTTTACTTGCTCCTACAGGTGCTTAAGCTTGCCACATAGGCATAAAGTCTGATGTGGTAGGTTATTCAAGAAGAGAGAGACTAGTTTGGTGACCCAAGGAAGAAATGGTGCTGAGCATGTGTACCTAGGTGAAAAGACAATTTTGAGTCTATAGCTAATTAAATGAAGCAAACTTAGCAACACCATTTCATTGGAAGAGGTCACTCCTTGGCAAATGCAATAAATACTAGTACTCCATGTGTCCCATAATATAATAACGTTTTTGGGACCACAGTAGTGTCAAAAACGTTCTTATATTATGGGACGGAGGGAGTAAGAAGAAAGAGATAGAGAGGAGTAAAAAATACACTTATAGCCAACCTTGTTGTAGTATGAGTGACTAAGTGATGACTATGTATAACATGCCAAACATCAGATAGCCTAACGCACCGTGTTAAATCTCCAAGGGCGCGATCGCACGAGCGACGCGACGGTCATGGTAGGCGCGACCACGATACGGGTTGCTGGCAGCCCTTGGATCTGAGATCAAACGGTCACATGCTAAGTTGCTGAAAATTTGTAGAATAACCCTCCAGGATAGGATATTCACCCATAGGTCTAGAATCACGCCATGCAACCGTTTGATCTCAGATCCAAGGGCTCTCGGAAGCCCGTATCATGGGAGAATGGAAAGCCACTACCCTGCCGTTCGCACGCTAGCAGTTCGCTCCTACTCGTCCCCGCACGTCCTTCAATACTACGGCGGTTCGCTCCTAGTCGTCCCGTACATTCACATTACGGCAGTTCCACTAATCCTAACCCTCCTCCCAAATCCATGGCGTCCCAAATCTCCAGGATCGGCGGTGAGTACAAGGTTAGAACCATCACCGGCGATGAGTTCGACGTCATCTACACCCATTCTTCCGCGATGGTGAAAGGATGCCTTTCTCGCTTCAGACGCATGTTCAAAAACTCAGATGATGAGTGGGTCGCTGGGCTAGATGTTGAGTATACCACAGTCCTGGGACGAGAGAAGGATCTAAAGGAAAAAGAGAGGAAGAAGCCCGTCGTGATCCAGGTTTGCATGCATGACTTATGGTTGGTCTACCACATATGCCATGCCGACGTTGAGTTCCAGGATTTTAAGGACTTCCTCGGGAGCAACCTAGTCAAATTCATTACTGTAGACTTTGGTAACGACAAAGAAGTCCTGCGTCGGGTAGGCCTCATTGTAGGCAACACCTTCGACCTCCAGAAGAATTGGCTGGTGTCCTCTCTTCAGCCTTCAATGCTGACTCTGGCAGGAGCCATGGTTCATCCTTCTTACGGTAAACTGGAGAAACCTTCATACACCTTTCATCGTCATGCATGGCAGCGGAATGTACTAGATATAGACCACATCCAGTACGCTGCAATGAATGGCTACCTTTGCTTCAATATCTACAAGGGTTGGATGAAGAGCAACAGCCAAGTGTGCGGTTAAAGCATTAAGTATCGGCCAAGAGGAAGAGGGACAAGGACAAAGTCGAGGACATGGACGAGGACTCCGAGTAAGGTGGCAGTGCCGTTGCTCATGGTGGTTCTAATGCAGTGTCTACCGGAATAGTTGCATAGTTTAATTTCAGGTGTGCTTAATTTAATTTGAGGGGTGTGTTGTGCTGAGCCCCCAGCAGAACTATATTATGTTTCTTCTTGTTACTTTAACTCTTCAGTACGTACATACAAGTATTTCTTACATTTCATGTTTTAGTTGGTACAGTACTACCACTCGTTTCATCACATTATATACGTACAATATATATGGCCAACATCATATAGCTAGCAGTTTAGTTGTCAAAGAATTTCAGGGTTCTTAGTTTTGTCAAAGAATTCCAGGGTGCTTAGTTTTATTTGAGGGGTGGGTTGTGCACTTGTGCTGGACACCTGTAACGCCCCAAGACCGGAGCTTCAGATGCCTTCCAGGGTTTCCGGGTTTCGTCGTGTGATTTGTTTGTTTCTTTGCATTCATCATTGCATCATGTCATCATGCCATCATGCCATTTCTTTTCTGAACTCAACTAAATAAATGGCATGGGTCTTTGATCCATTTAAACCGAGGGAATTCACTTGGTGATTCTCTTTATAACATATCCTCCCGATATTAGGGAGCTATATTAAATATTCCATTTTCGGAATCACCTATAACACACTTGCAAAATATTCCAATGCCTTTGTTATCTTAATTCTCGGTCTCCAACATGGCCATATTTTTTCTTTCATCATTTCGGAGCTCCACCAAAAATCCGAACATTTTTGGACACCTCTTATTCCTAGTCCTTGTTCAAACCATTTGAATTAAATTCAAATGACTTTGAATTAAATTCTTGCAATCATGTCTCCCCTAATTTTCGTGGACCGTGCACATTTTTACGAGTCCATGAAAGTTATCCCCATGCTCAAAATCCTTCCCTAACCCTCTCTTTCTTTCCTCTCTCTCCAATTTCTTTTCTGTTTAAGGTTTAAGTTTTCAAAGAGAGAGGGAGGAGAGAGTCCAGGCCATCAGCCCCGCAGGCCCATCCTAACCCCGCAGCCTTTTGGATCAAAGCCCAGCCTGCGCCCTCACACCTGGGCTGGCCCAAGGCCAAATCCACCTACCCCCATCCTAACCCTAGTGCCCCGAACCCACCATCTCCCTGATCCCCACTCCCTTCCCTCGACCCCAACACCAGCGCCGCCACCCCTCGTCCTTCCCGATCCCCCCTCGTCTCTCCTCTTGTCCCGCTGCTCGCGCCGCCAGGAAGGAGTGCCCGCGCTCGATGCCTCTGCCCCAACCCATCTCACGCTCGACCTCTCCCTTTCCTCTCGCTCGAGCCGCCCTCTAGCCACAGGCCCCCGCCATGGATGAACGGCTCTACCAAGCTCCGCCTTGCCTCCATTCTGCACTCATTCTAGCTGGGAATCGAATGGATCCGTCTTCCCTCGTCCGTCCCCAACCTATTCTCCGGCAAGGTCCGCTCTGCCGTCGTCGTCTAGGGCCATCCCCTACCCGGATACGTCCAGCCCGTCGCCTCCTACAAGCTGCAGCTGCTCGGCTTCCTCCATGTTGCCTGCCTCTACAATGGCACAGATGCAAGCGCCCTCATCGGTTGACTACGTGGTCAACTCATATAAATGGGTCGCCCTTCTCTGCTTCATCACGTGGGTCGCGCCCACTGCGCAGCTCGACAGGCCACGGAATCCAGGAATGCAAGGCCGCCTTCGGAGATCCCTTTTCGCCAAGTACCACACCCGGTGAAGACCAAGACAGAGACCTCCTCGAGCAGGAATGTTTTTGGGATCGTCAAGGCCACCTCAAGTTCGACTACGTTTTGCCGCCCCGACCGAGACCAACAAGTACCACGACGACGCGTCAAGTTCGTCTACCGCCGTCTTCGGAACTGCTAAGTACGGCAAGTACCTCGGCTAGTACCTTGATGCCCGATGCATAGAACAACTACCGTTGCCGATGACCCGAGTACCACTACCCTCGACCCTCGAAGACCCCGTGGATGTCAAGTTTCGTGTCATTGACCCCGAACCTCTACGAAAACATGTACGACTACTTCCTTCTCCGAAGAACCGGGTAACGGAACCGTCAAGTTCGTCTACCGCCTACATGTACAACTACCGTCGCCAAGATCGCGAGAACCTCTTCCGTCGACCCTAGAGCATGAGGGAACGACTACTTCCACTACGAACGTCCCGAGAACGTCTACTTCCCCTACACCACATCGAACTTCATCCGTTCCGACAACACACGCTTCGAAGGTATAACCCCGAGATGACTACCCGTGAACGAATGCATGTGTGATGTATGAGATGCTCGTGCTTGCTTCGTGCTCGAATTGTCGGTGCACGTTGCCCCTCTTTTGCGTTGTCACCATCGTCGACTCATGGGACACCCAGTATCTGGGAGTGCCCCACCTTCTTTTGCACGGATCCGCACACTTCTCCTTTGCATCGGTATCTCAATTGAGTTACCGGAACCGGAACGCTGCCGTGGCACCATTTTCGTATCGTTTCCGTGGCACCCCTTTTCATTTCCGCCACGATGACAAATGCTTCATTTTGCTCTTGTCAACTTTTAAATAAAAATTGCATAAAACTTGTTCATGTCATCCGCATCATGATAACAACAATTAAAATGTTTAAATTGTTGTTTGCATTAATTTACTAAGGCATATGGGGATTTACCGGATTCGTTATTTGTTATATCCGGCCCCATTTAAATTGTTTAGATGATGTAGTTTTGTTATGCCTCACCTCTTGCCATGTTTAACAACATTTAATATTGTTGAGTACCTAACCCGAGAGAGAACTAAATAATTGATGTGGTGTTCCGTCAATATGCAACTCGTTGCATATTGAACTCCACTTAATTTGTAGGATTGTTTGTGCTCTTTGCCATGCCATGCCTCTTTAATCCGGACATGCATCATACTTGGTTGTGCATCATGCCATGTTTATGTGTTGGTTGTTTACTATGTTGTTTGCTTCTTTTCTGGTGTTGCTTCTTCGGGTTAGTTCGGATAACGTCGCATTTGTGAGGATCCGTTCGTCTACGTCCATTTGTCTTCTTCATGGGATCGTTCTTCTTCCTTGCGGGATTTCAGGCAAGATGACCATACCCTCGAAATCACTTCTATCTTTGCTTGCTAGATGCTCGCTCTTTTGCTATGCCCATGCTGCGATACCTACCACTTTCTTATCATGCCTCACATGTTGTTGAGCCAAGCCTCTAACCCACCTTGTCCTAGCAAACCGTTGTTTGGCTATGTTACCGCTTTGCTCATCCCCTCTTATAGCGTTATTAGTTGCAGGTGAAGATTGAAGTTTGTTCCTTGTTGGAACATGGAGATCGTTCCTTGTTGGAACATTGTTTACTTGTTGGGTTATCACAATATCTCTTATTTAATTAATGCATCTATATACTTGGTACAGGCTGGAAGGCTCGGCCTTATGCCTGGTGTTTTGTTCCACTCTTGCCGCCCTAGTTTCCGTCATACCGGTGTTATGTTCCTGGATTTTGCGTTCCTTACGTGGTTGGGTTATAATGGGAACCCCTCGACAGTTCACCTTGAATAAAACTCCTCCAGCAAGGCCCAACATTGGTTTTACCATTTGCCACCTAGCCTTTTTCTTTCCCTTGAGTCGGCCGGCTCAAGGGTCATCTTATTTTAACCCCCCCGGGGCCAGTGCTCCTCTGAGTGTTGGTCCAACTGAGCGATGTTCGAGGCTAGCAGGGGCAACTCTGGGTTGGCTTACCCGATGTCTTGCTCATCCGGTGTACCCTGAGAACGAGATATGTGCAGCTCCTATCGTGATTTGTCGGCACATCTGGGTGGCTTTGCTGGACTTGTTTTACCATTGTCAAGATGTCTTGTAACCGGGATTTCGAGTCTGATCGGGACTTCCCGCTAGAAGGAATATCCTTTGTTGACCGTGAGAGCTTGTTATGGGCTAAGTTGGAACACCCCTGCAGGGATTTGAACTTTTGAAAGCCGTGCCCGCGGTTATGGGCAGATGGGAATTTGTTAATGTCCGGTTGTAGAAAACCTGAAGTTGACCTTAATTAAAATACATCCACCGCGTGTGTAACCATGATGGTCTCTTCTCGGCGGAGTTCGGGAAGTGAACACGGTGTTGGAGTTATGCTTGATGTAGGTTGTTCTAGGATCACTTCTTGATCATACTTTTATCAACCGTGCTTTTCCTTCTCTTCTCGCTCTCATTTTCGTATGTTAGCCACCATATATGATAGTCGCTTGCTGCAGCTCCACCTCATACCTTTTACCTTACCCATAAGCTTTAATAGTCTTGATCGCGAGGGTGTGAGATTGCTGAGTCCCCGTGACTCACAGATACTTCCAAAACCAGTTTGCAAGTGCTGATGTTACCGAGCAGGTGACGCAACCAAGCTCAAGGAGGAGCTCGATGAAGAACTTGTCCTTTGTTTTGTTTCGTTCTAGTTGATCAGTAGTGGAGCCCAGTCGGGACGATCGGGGATCTGTGTAGCATTTTGGGTAGTCTTCTTTTATTTTGGTTCCATAGTCGGACCCTGATTGTATCTGGTTGATGTAATGCTTTATTCATGTAATTGTGTGAAGTGGCGATTGTAAGCCAACTATGTATCTCTTTCCCTTATGTATTACATGGGTTGTGTGAAGATTACCTCACTTGCGACATTGCTTTCAATGCGGTTATGCCTCTAAGTCGTGCTTCAACATGTGGGAGATATAGTCGCATCGAGGGCATTACAAGTTGGTAATCAGAGCCTTCCCCGACCTTAGGAGCCCCCATTGCTTGATCGTTTTTAGCAGCCGTTGTTGAGTCTAGAAAAATGTTTTGAGTCATTTAGAAATTATATATCGGAGAGTTTAGGAATTCTTTTTTACTCCCCAGTCTCCTCATCGCTCTGGTAAGGCATCCTGATGTAGAGTTTTGACTCTTCTCTTCTCAAATTTCACTAAAAATATTTAGGATCACGCGGGTATCTTGGAATCGTTTCGATGGTTTTGTGATGAGAACATTGTTCTAGGTGCCTCCTGTCTTTAGGGGTTGTGGTAGTGTCCCGGGGAGTTGAGCTCCGAGGTGTTGTCGTCACAATTTTATCGTTGCAGTTCTAGAATACCTGAGTTTAGTACGCCAACACCGAAAATCTCTTTTATGCAGTTGTTGGTGAGATAACCTCGACGCCACCCAGTACTGGGGCGGGAGTTCAGGAGTATTGCCATAACTCGTATAACGGATGCTTTTCGAAGGTTGAGGTAGATGATTTCCGAAGGTTTCTTGGTTATGTGTTTAAGGATGGATACAGCTAGATGTAGGATTTGCTAGTTTTGGGTGAGATATTATGCTTCCCCTGTATCCCCAACACCTGATTGCATAACCGGAAAATTTCGGGAGTTTATAAGTGGGAATTCAAGTAGCTCTTAGGATTTCTTTCCGATAGATGTATGATATGAAATTGGGGTTCGACGTCTAGTGGTCCGCCTATCCACGGTTCGTTTTACAATGGTCTCGTTGTGTCTTAAAGAGTCCTTGGCTATGCCGACTCAGGGACGCTTCGTATGTCATGTGCACTGCCTTGTACATGATGGTGCTGTACGATTGAGCCCGTGTAGGCCCCACCACGAAAACTTCGGACGAAATCTCTATCATATGTTTGTTCCGGCTTATTCTGCAAGCCAATCCTTTGTTTTTGTTTTGAGTTGTGGTATCCGAGTTGCTTCGAAGTCAAATGTTGATTAGATACCCTTTCTAAGCGGTGTTCTCATATTTCTTTGAGAATACAAATCCTTCTCGTTTATTGAGATTGTCATGTCAATCCTTTTTCACCGGTGTGTTTCTCTTCAAGTGGATTCGATCATTTCAACAACTGCAAGATCAAGTATCAGTTCTTCTCAACGGTGTTTGTTTCATTCCCACAGGTCTTTCTCCAAGATATTTCAAATTCTTTTCATCATTAGCTCAACCTTCCCATTCTTCATTCGGAGTGCCTCAATAATTCATGGTGGTGTTTCTCATCGTCATTCTCAGATTGTCAAGACCGAAGAAGATTTTTCTCTCAGTCTTGCTCCATTCTCTTCAAGATTCGTGATTCTAGCTTGTTGCCATCCTCTTATAATTATTTTCGATTATGGGAATTCTTTTCACCCATCCGGAGCATTTCATGAGTTTTTTTTTCTTTTTTTCCATTTCTTTTCCCTGAAGGACATCTTTTCAAATATCACTCATTCCAGCTTGCAGCTCTCATACTCTAAATCATACCGGTGTCTAAATCAAGGATTCTCTAATCAGCTCGTAATCTCTTCGTTCTCATGGGTCTAAATCCTCTCAATTATCTTCGTGTGTTTTTATAATTCTTCCCGGTGATTCATCTCTTTCCATCGTTCATTTCCAATTCTTACGGTGGTTCGTTCAAGAGTTCCTCTTCCTTCGTTTATCATATCAATTTATTCGTTGGTTTCAATCCTACCGGTGGTTCGTTGAAGACCTTTTCCAAGTCGACTCTATGTCTATCTTAATTCTTTCTACAAGAATAAGTAGTATGCCAAAGCCATCGATTGTCATCAAGTTAATTGGTGAAGGATAAAGCATAATGTAATTCTTATTCTTGTTTCATCAAGTTTATTCAGTTTCTTTTCCGGAGTGGTTCATTGTATCACATTCTCAGTTCGAGATGCTTATCTTTTCTTTTCTGGAGTTCCATGTTTTCCGCATTATATCATCACGAAGATCCATCTAAATCATTGCAAGGATTCACCTTGTGTTTTCAATTTCTCCTTCTTTTTATTCTTTTGTTACCGGAGTTTCTTCATGGAGGCTATACAGGATGGTTCATCAAAGAAATAATTCCTTCTCCTAGCGTTCATTGAGATTCTTTTCAGAGGAGCTCAAGTATTCTTTATCTTGTATTTTAAAGTGCAATTCTTTCTTCCGTATCATTGGAGGTGGTATTATGTCATTCTTGATAATTTGAATTCATGTTTCATGATTCACATGTTGTCATGAATGAGATATTTTAAATCCATCAATCTCGTCATTGGAGTTATCTTGTGTCATGTTTCATCTAAAGCCTTTCCTAAGGATTGTTGCTATTTATGGTGCTCATAAATGACCCAAGTTCTTCATCTATCCTCCCGGTGTAATAGCTTTCTCGTCTCCTTGTTCATACCAATCCAATTCTTTTCCCGTGAGTGGTAGGTTGAAACCTCATAATTTGAGATGTATTCCATAAGACCATATCAAGCGTATTCTTTTCATTGTTGGTGTTCCAACAACTCCGTTCGACCCTTCTCCTAAAGATGCCTTTTCAAGCCTTTTGTGGCATAAGTTGACATTTTCTTCTCCATTCTCCTATTTCAATTATCTATCTTCTATTCTTTCGTTCCGGAGGCATTGCGATGTTGTTCTTTTCACCCATCATCTCGTTTTGTCAAAGATCATGTTCTTTTCGTGCCTATCCATTTAACCGGAGTGTTGTGCCCTTTTGCTCAAGTTCTTTTCGCCTTATCAAGTCTTACATCTCTTTTAACTAGAGTGCCATACGAATTTGTTCTTCCTTGTTCCTCTTTTCTAATGGAGTGTTTTCGACTTTGTTCACCTTCTTGTATTCTTTTCTCCAATTTGTTCAACCTCGCAAGGATCTTTGGTTTCACTCATTAGACAAAGAAGCAACTTAGTTTTACCTTTTTTTTCTTTCTCTTCCGTTTTTCCCTCCGGTGCCATTCTAGATCTCGGGACGAGATCCTCTCGTAGTGGTGGAGTGTTGTAACGCCCCAAGACTGGAGCTTCAGATGCCTTCCAGGGTTTCTGGTTTCGTCGTGTGATTTGTTTGTTTCTTTGCATTCATCATTGCATCATGTCATCATGCCATCATTCCATTTCTTTTCTTAACTCAACTAAATAAATGGCATGGATCTTTGGTCCATTTAAACCGAGGGAATTCACTTGGTGATTCTCTTTATAACATATCCTCCCGATATTAGGGAGCTATATTAAATATTCCATTTTCGGAATCACCTATTACACACTTCCAAAATATTCCAATGCCTTTGTTATCTTAATTCTCGGTCTCTAACATGGCCATATTTTTTCTTTCATCATTTCGGAGCTCCACCAAAAATCCGAACATTTTTGGACACCTCTTATTCCTAGTCCTTGTTCAGACCATTTGAATTAAATTCAAATGACTTTGAATTAAATTCTTGCAATCATGTCTCCCCTAATTTTCGTGGACCGTGCACATTTTTACGAGTCCGTGAAAGTTATCCCTATGCTCAAAATCCTTTCCTAACCCTCTCTTTCTTTCCTCTCTATCCAATTTCTTTTCTGTTTAAGGTTTAAGTTTTTAAAGAGAGAGGGAGGAGAGAGTGCAGGCCATCAGCCCCGCAGGCCCATCCTAACCCTGCAGCCTTTTGGACCAAAGCCCAGCCTGCGCCCTCACACCTGGGCTGGCCCAAGGCCAAAGCCACCTACCCCCATCCTAACCCTAGTGCGCCCGAACCCACCATCTCCCCGATCCCCACTCCCTTCCCTCGACCCCAACACCAGCGCCGCCACCCCTCGTCCTTCCCGATCCCCCCTCATCTCTCCTCTTGTCCCGCTGCTCGCGGCGCCACCCCTCGTCCTTCCCGACCCCCCCTCGTCTCACCTCTTGTCCCGCTGCTCGCGCCGCCAGGAAGGAGCGCCCGCGCTCGATGCCTCTGCCCGATCCCATCTCACGCTCGACCTCTCCCTTTCCTCTCACTCTAGACGCCCTCTAGCCACAGGCCCCCGCCATGGATGAACGGCTCTGCCAAGCTCCGCCTTGCCGCCCTTCTGCACTCATTCTATCCAGGAATCGAATGGATCTGTCTTCCCTCGTCCGTCCCCGACCTCTTCTCCAGCAAGGTCCGCTCCGCCGTCGTCGTCTAGGGCCATCCCCTGCCCGGATACGTCCAGCCCGTCGCCTCCTACAAGCTGCAGCTGCTCGGCTTCCTCCATGTTGCCTGCCTCTGCAATGGCGCAGATGCAAGCGCCCTCATCGGTTGACTACGTGGTCAACTCATATAAATGGGTCGCCCTTCTCTGCTTCGTCACGTGGGTCGCGCCCACTGTGCAGCTCGACAGGCCACGGAATCCAGGGACGCAAGGCCGCCTTCGGAGATCCCTTTTCGCCAAGTACCATGCCCGGTGAAGACCAAGATAGAGACCTCCTCGAGCAGGAATGTTTTTGGGATCATCAAGGCCACCTCAAGTTCGACTACGTTTTGCCGCCCCGACCGAGACCAACAAGTACCACGACGACGCATCAAGTTCATCTACCGCCGTCTTCGGAACTGCTAAGTATGGCAAGTACCTCGGCTAGTACCTTGATGCCCGATGCATAGAACAACTACTGTTGCCGATGACCCGAGTACCACTACCCTCGACCCTCGAAGACCCTGTGGACGTCAAGTTTCGTGTCGTTGACCCCGAACCTCTACGAAAACGTGTATGACTACTTCCTTCTCCAAAGAACCGAGTAACGGAACCGTCAAGTTCGTCTACCGCCTACATGTACAACTACCATCACCGAGATCGCGAGAACCTCTTCCGTCGACCCTAGAGCATGCGAGAACAACTACTTCCACTACGAACGTCCTGAGAACGTCTACTTCCCCTACACCACATCGAACTTGGTCCATTCCGACAACACACGCTTCGAAGGTATAACCCCGAGACGACTGCCCGTGAACGAATGCATGTGTGATGTATGAGATGCTCGTGCTTGCTTCGTGCTCGAATTGTCGGTGCATGTTGCCCCTCTTTTGCGTTGTCACCATCGTCGACTCATGGGACACCCAGTTTCCGGGAGTGCCCCACCTTCTTTTGCACGGATCCGCACACTTCTCCTTTGCATTGGTATCTCAATCGAGTTACCGGAACTGGAATGCTGCCGTGGCACCGTTTTCATATCGTTGCCATGGCACCCCTTTTCATTTCCGCACGATGACAAATGCTTCATTTTGCTCTTGTCAACTTTTAAATAAAAATTGCATAAAACTTGTTCATGTCATCCGCATCATGATAACAACAATTAAAATGTTTAAATTGTTGTTTGCATTAATTTACTAAGGCATATAGGGATTTACCGGATTCATTATTTGTTATATCCGGCCCCATTTAAATTGTTTAGATGATGTAGTTTTGTTATGCCTCACCTCTTGCCATGTTTAACAACATTTAATATTGTTGAGTACCTAACCCGAGAGAGAACTAAATAATTGATGTGGTGTTCCATCAATATGCAACTCGTTGCATATTGAGCTCCACTTAATTTATAGGATTGTTTGTGCTCTTTGCCATGCCATGCCTCTTTAATCTGGACATGCATCATACTTGGTTGTGCATCATGCCATGTTTATGTGTTGGTTGTTTACTATGTTGTTTGCTTGTTTTCTGGTGTTGCTTCTTCGGGTTAGTTCTGATAATGTCGCATTTGTGAGGATCCGTTCGTCTACGTCCGTTTGTCTTCTTCATGGGATCGTTCTTCTTCCTTGCGGGATTTCAGGCAAGATGACCATACCCTCGAAATCACTTCTATCTTTGCTTGCTAGTTGCTCGCTCTTTTGCTATGCCTATGCTGCAATACCTACCACTTGCTTATCATGCCTCCTATATTGTTGAACCAAGCCTCTAACCCACCTTGTCCTAGCAAACCGTTGTTTGGCTATGTTACCGCTTTGCTCAGCCCCTCTTATAGCGTTATTAGTTGCAGGTGAAGATTGAAGTTTGTTCCTTGTTGGAACATGGAGATCGTTCCTTGTTGGAACATTGTTTACTTGTTGGGTTATCACAATATCTCTTATTTAATTAATGCATCTATATACTTGGTAAAGGGTGGAAGGCTCGGCCTTATGCTTGGTGTTTTGTTCCACTCTTGCCACCCTAGTTTCCGTCATACCGGTGTTATGTTCCCGAATTTTGCGTTCCTTACGCGGTTGGGTTATAATGGGAACCCCTCGACAGTTCGCCTTGAATAAAACTCCTCCAGCAAGGCCCAACATTGGTTTTACCATTTGCCACCTAGCCTTTTTCTTTCCCTTGAGTCGGCCGGCTCAAGGATCATCTTATTTTAACCCCCCCGGGCCAGTGCTCCTCTGAGTGTTGGTCCAACTGAGCGATGTTCGAGGCTACCAGGGGCAACTCTGGGCTGGCTTACCCGACGTCTTGCTCATCCGATGTGCCCTGAGAACGAGATATGTGCAGCTCCTATCAGGATTTGTCGGCACATCTGGGTGGCTTTGCTGGACTTGTTTTACCATTGTTGAGATGTCTTGTAACCGGGATTCCGAGTCTGATCGGGTCTTCCTGCTAGAAGGAATATCCTTCGTTGACCGTGAGAGCTTGTTATGGGCTAAGTTGGGACACCCCTGCAGGGATTTGAACTTTCGAAAACCGTGCCCGCGGTTATGGGCAGATGGGAATTTGTTAATGTCCGGTTGTAGAAAACCTGAAGTTGACCTTAATTAAAATACATCCACCGCGTGTCTAACCGTGATGGTCTCTTCTCGGCGGAGTCCAGGAAGTGAACACGGTGTTGGAGTTATGCTTGACGTAGGTTTTTCTAGGATCACTTCTCGATCATACTTTTATCGACCGTGCTTTGCCTTCTCTTCTCGCTCTCATTTGCGTATGTTAGCCACCATATATGCTAGTCGCTTGTTGCAGCTCCACCTCATACCTTTTACCTTACCCATAAGCTTTAATAGTCTTTATCGTGAGGGTGTGAGAGTGCTGAGTCCCCGTGACTCACAGATACTTCCAAAACCAGTTTGCAGGTGCCGATGTTACCGAGCAGGTGACGCAACCAAGCTCAAGGAGGAGCTTGATGAAGACCTTGTCCTTTGTTTTGTTTCATTCTAGTTGATCAGTAGTGGAGCCCAGTCGGGACGATCAGGGATCTGTGTAGCATTTGGGGTAGTCTTCTTTTATTTTCGTTCCGTAGTTGGACCCTGATTGTATCTGGTTGATGTAATGCTTTATTCATGTAATTGTGTGAAGTGGCGATTGTAAGCCAACTATGTATCTCTTTCCCTTATGTATTACATGAGTTGTGTGAAGATTACCTCACTTGCGACATTGCTTTCAATGCGGTTATGCCTCTAAGTCATGCTTCGACACGTGGGAGATATAGCCGCATCGTGGGCGTTACAACACCATTATTTTGACAAGCCGTTTTAATAGTACTATATGCATAATTTGGCAACGAGCGCTCTCTATATGTACCACCTTTTTTTAATTTCAAGTTTTTCTCCATGGCACAATCCATCGATACTACTACTGTACAAAAGTGGAGCATATACATTTTTTAAAAGGCTAGAGGGCGGGGCAGTCTAGCTCGGTCGGTTTCACGATAGGCGAGGGCCTTTGTGATTTTACGGCTCATTACTGCTATCAAATTGAATAGTACTGCGCCGCCCACTGCACGCCCGGCGCCTCCATTAAACCCCTCCGTTAAACCCACATGCAAACCGAGAATCCTACTCCGGCCACACGTCCGTTCATGAGCGGGCCAGAATTAAATGCAACACCGGACGAGCTCCTCCCGTCCGCCGTTAGTTTAAACGTGGCCAGACGCCGGCCAAGCTCCTACCGTCCACCCTCTATTTACACAAGGCCAGACAGACAGCGGGCAAGAATCGCACCCCTCCGCCACTCCCCATCTCCTCCTTCACCATTTTCTCCACTCCTCTAATGGCTTCCGATGAGCCGTTCTCCGGCATATTACCCGGCTGGGTGGCCCACCGAGCCCTCCGGATACGGGCGAGGCCGCTCCGTGCTTCACCAACCTCGCTTGGCCCGACGGAGCCAGTTCCTGCCCCAAGCAGGAGCGTCGTTCAGCAACTCGCCGCTCAAGTTCAGCTCGATGAGGAGTGGCGAGTTGCTCCATACCGGCACGGCAGTGAGCATGCGGGTACGGGCGCCGTCGCTGTCGCGTCGTACCGCGCCACCAGTGTCTGCGGTGGCCGCGCCTCCCGTGTCTGTGGGCGCGCCTCCTGTGCCTGCGGCAGCGCCATGCAGGCAGAGACAGAAGCCGGGTGCATGGGGAGCAACGAGTCGGTGGCCAGCTTCTCCGTGTCCGCTGCCATCATCAAGGAGAAGTAGAACACGGGAGGCCGCCGCCACTTGGGACCCATGAAGGCCACCACCGAGGCGACGACCGCGGATTCAGGTGGTTTCTTTGCTGCTTTGTCTCTTCCGAGGACCTTCGTCGACCCCGCAAGTGTCTGACGGACATGAGGAAGACAAAGGGATCCGCGGGCGGCCATTTAGATTATGTACTCCCTCTCCAGCTGGCGGGGAATTTTTATTCTAAGAATGGATAAATTGTATGTATCTACAACTAAAATTAAGTCTAGATACATCCATTTCTAGGACAAGTATTTCTGGACAGAGGGAGTATTAATTATACAAGAGAGCCGGATTGGCACCTCGTAGTTCATGTAAATGTAATGAAATCCATGATGTTTATATGAAGATCCGGCTTTTTTATACGAAATCCTTCATGCTTATATGAAATCAGTCCGTGTTTGCATGAATTTCATCTGGTTGGTTAGAGTTGTAAAAAAGTATGCCGCTGGCGTTTGATATCGTCCTCCGCTTAAGGAAGCGGGAGGAAATTTGTCGGCTGCCGTTGTGGATTCTCTTTATACTGGAAACAATAGAGTGACATCCAATCGATTTGAGCTAATTTCCTGTATGATTGTCCCTCTATAAAAAGTTAATTGCATGCACAGTGTACACGTGACTTGCAGGGTGGCTACAGCTTCGTACAGAAAGTTAAAAAGAAACAAGTCCATCCTTAATCTTGTATTCTAAGTACTCTGTGGGTTCCACTATCAGTATAGTGGCGAAAGAAGTATATATCAAATAAGTAGAGTAATATGTAATATAAAAATATAAAGTTAAAAGACAGAATACGAACTCATGTCATCGCGTTGCGAGCATCCGCGGCTAACCAGCCCAGCACATTTTTGTTGTAGACCATGCTGGAGATATATCTCCATGTCTACTCTTATATATACTCCATTCGTTCCTAAATATTTGTCTTTTTAAGATTTCAAATTTGCTCCTTATATCTTTTCAGGAAGGGGTCAGATTTGTCCTTGATTTATTTATGAGGTATCCAGATGGCACTGCACCACCAAGAAAAGAGGGTAACATCAAAATTATGGACTACTTTTTTGAGTATGTTGGTAAGGTCCGGTCATAGTCACTTATTGAAACCTCTAAAAAGAGAAATACTCCCTGCGTCCGGAAATACTTGTCATCAAAATGGATAAAAGGAAATGTATCTAGACGTATTTTAGTTTTAGATACATCTCTTTTTATCCATTTTGATGACTAGTATTTTCGGACGGAGGGAGTAGAAAAAGAGTTGGTGATGATGGTGTGCGTGCCATCCTACAATATAGGCCGCCGGATTTATATCTAACGGATAGGAAAGAAACTATGGCAATTTTGCAAAATTATACCCACACGTCTCTCCACATTCGCAAATAAGGCCTTCCCTCGTTCAACCTTTTCTCTCACAAGATAAACTACTCATACAAATGCATCTTGATGTTCCGTGTAACGCACGGGCAGCTAGCTAATTTCTTTTAAAATAGTTGCTGCGATAATTGGGTTGAAGTGATATATTTTATGTCTGCCCCGAATGACTTCAGATTCACTAGTAGTAACAAAGAAAAGGTTGCCTTGTTAATTAACAGAAAACAGGGTGAAAACTATCACATGAGGCCGGTAAAAACAAGGCACACTGGGTTCAGCGTCATCGTCACTACAGCTGTTCGCGTGCGAGAAGTCTACATATCGAGGGGGCTACCGAGCGAGGCACCGAGACACAATGTTTGAGAGAGAAACCAATTGACAGATTATGATCAGATCGAGTTGTCACCCTTCTGCTATCATTGTTGGGAGGGGGAGGGAGAGAAAGATGTATTGAGAGTGTGTGCGGTAGACACAGAGGCACAACTAGCGAGTGTGTGTGTGTGTGTGTGTGTGTTTGAAAGAGGAGTAGATAGATTATTATGAAGATCGATGTGCCACCCTACTCCTTCGGTGCCGGGTAGTGTGTGTGTGTATGTTTGAGAGAGAAGCCAGTCGATAGATTAATATCAAGATCGAGGTGTCACCCTACTCCTTCGGTGTTGGGAAGTGTGGGTGTGTGGGGGGGCAGTGACACTCACATATCTCCACTCTTATAAAAAACAGAGTTGGTGATGATGGTGTTCCTGCCATCCTGCAATATAGGCCATCCGATTTATATCCGACGGACAGGAAGGAAACTATGGCAATTTTGCAAAAAGATACCCACACCCCTCTCCGCATTTGCAAATAAGGCATTCTCTCATTCATTCTTTTCTCCCACAAGATAAACTTCTCATACAAATGCATCTTGATGTTCCGTGCAATGCATGGGCATCTTGCCAGTAGGGAGAAGGAGTTTGTGTGACACATATCTAGCTATATTAAGGGATAGGTAGATAGCATATGTGTGAGAGACATTAGTGGCTGTGGGTGGGCGGAATTAAAGGGGTGGGCGTGTTAGACATAGAGAGCGTGTGTGTTTCTGTGTGAGAGACTTGTGTGATTCCGATGCCCACAGGGAAATGAGATATGTATGCGTGTGAGAAAGATTGCACAATTCATTGACGTATCACTATCTAGCGATCGTGGACGTGCATCGCTTGAACATAAGTCTATATCTACTTCGTATCGTGGCCAAAGGTACAATATCGATTCAACG
The DNA here is from genome assembly GCF_018294505.1 of Triticum aestivum. Classification (NCBI taxonomy): domain Eukaryota; kingdom Viridiplantae; phylum Streptophyta; class Magnoliopsida; order Poales; family Poaceae; genus Triticum; species Triticum aestivum. Next base: position 202,133,210 of record NC_057800.1, on the reverse strand, counting down.
CTATAAAGATTGGACACTCACATATCACATTTTTTCTATTTAAATAAACCTTTTTAGTTGTGCATGCCAAAGTTACAGTGATGTTTCTTCAAACAACCAATGTAGCTATCATGAACATGCACCATTGTTACTCTTGCATTCAAATTCATTAGTCTTGGATGATTTAAGTTTCTATTTTGAAGTAATATATGTAATATTCATATATGAATTCAACGGGTACACAATTTATGAAATGGAGGCTATGTAATCATATGAGGTAACACTTTTAAGTAGCTGACTACAATATCCATTTCTTTTTGTGCGCCTCTACACTAACACGTCAATGCATTATGTTTAAAGTAAATAACCAATGGCACTAAATTATCTATTTACACGAGAAATACATAGGCTGACCATTTGATCCCTTTTTTGTGAACGCGCCACTACACCCGTATGATTGGCCGCGCCCATGTGAACGTCCAAGTTATCGGCGCATCATCCCGAGTTATTGTCTTTTTTCTGGGGTGGACTTCACACCAGTTATTAACTACTGACGCATGCCCCGTGTACACAGTCTAGCATGACCTTCCCGCTAGCATGGTCCAAAATTAGTTGAAACTGGATACGAACGATCCCGCGAGCGGTAAAATCTCCCGCCTCCTTCTAAAATTTTCGCCACCTTAGTCTTTAGCATGCAAAATCCCCATTTTGTCCTTGGTGCATGGAGACGAACAGTTACAATACCGCCCTCATCAACATGATAGGTCAGGGCTGCTTTGGTAACTTCCGGTTCCCCCACTACACGGCACCCCCATTTCCTCTCCCCCTCCCGCAAAAATAACTAACTACACGGCACGCCATCCGTACTTCATCCCCCTTTCTCCCCTCCCCTCTTGAAGCCCTAGACTGCTCATCCACCGGCGTACCATAGCCCATTCACCGCCAGCGGCGTCCACCTCTCCGGATCTGCTTCTGCGGCCGCATCTACCCCTCCCACCTCCCCTAGAAACAAGTAGACTGCTCATCCACCACTGTACCACAGCCCATTCAGTGTCGGCCTTGTCCACGGCGCCGGATCTGCTTCGCCGGTACTCTCGTCAACCGCCGCGCATCAGCAGCGGCTCATTCGTACTCCCCACCGGAGACGCTTCATCCACACCCCCCGGAGCCGCCCCACCGTTGCCCCCGTCGACGGCCTCTGATCCTCTTCGCCGACACCTTCCTCAACCCTAGCGGAGCCACTTTGCCGACAACTTCCTCAACCCTACCGTAGTAGCTTCGCCTATACCATTCTCAACCCTACCAGGGCCGCTTTGCCAACTCACAAGTCCACGGCCCCAGATCCGCTTCCTCGCACCCTCATCCAACCTACCGAAGCAGCTTCTGACGCCCCATCCACGGCCGTAGAGCCGCATCGTCGACACCACCCTTAACCCAACCACGCGAACAGCTTCTGACGCCCCGTCCACGGCTGCTGATCTGCATCATTGACACCATCCTTAACCCAACCACCGGAGCAGCTTCACCTACGCCCTCATCCACGGCCATAGATCCGCTTCGCCCACACCGTAGTCCACCCTCCGGAGCCGCTCCACAAACACCCTACTCGACAGTTCTAGATCTCCTTACCGGACCCCGACAGCCAGCGCAGCGTCATCACCCTTGACGTTTCTAACATGATTCCCACAGTCTGGAGAGATGCCAAGCACCCGCCACGGCCTAGGTACTTGTCACCTTTAAACCCGTCTAGCATCACCTGCTCGATGTACGTCAAATATACTAACCGGTCGCTGTTACCTGTTATGCAGCTGGCAAAAACTACAAGGACGATGTTTCTTCTGGATCTAACAGCTTGGCCAACCAAGATCCTGGACTGAGGCATTGCTATGATCTTGTAAGCGCGTCTCTCTCTCTTGTATTGTTCTGTGCCTGCCAGCGTGCTTTGCTAGGATTTTCGACTAGTAATCCCTTTGTGCAGACAATGATTTCTACTACTGGCTGCTAAATTAGATATGTAGATGTCATACATGATACTACATCGTACCTCTGTTCCTAAATATAAGTCTTTCTAGAGATTCCACTATAGGCTACATACGGAGCAAAATGAGTGAATCTACACTCGAAAATGCATCTATATACATCTGTATGTGGTCCATACTGGAATCTCTACAAAGACATATATTTAGGAACAGGGGCAGTACATTACACAAAATCGTAGGTGGCATGTAGGAATTCCAGTGCACTACATTAGGCTCCCTTAGAGTGCCTGCTAGTCCAGCATACAGAGTCATGGCTAGTTTATGGTACGCACACAATCGTTAATTGGTGGTTTAAATATGCGCAAGGAATATGCAATGTAGTATCATGTAGAGATGTCTGAAATTAGCCGTGTCAACTTGCAGATAGGGTTACACAATGAAAAAGTACAAGATGTATGTGGCAATTTCATGGAACATCGCAAAAAAAAGGAGAGGCAGCGGTGGGCCTATACAGTGTGCTATGGTACATAACTCCTCCATTGCAATCATCGTGACATGTTATTTGTATGCTTAGCCAAGTTTCTTAGGGACAGTTATTATGAGTTATCCTAAGGAAATAAGCACCTGTGAATATAAGTTCCATGTAATAAGCCAACCAGTTCTTTTCATTGCGTTTTCAGCTTATCTTTGGTATGATGAGTGGAAAGTCTAGATTGCATTTTATTTTTTTCATTTTGCTGCCCATATGGAAATTAATTTGACTTGCAATCTTCACAAATTGTAACCAGTGCAGTAATTAATATGATAGGAAAATAGACCATCACTATTTGCTCAAAATGCAAATACAAAGATACCATCTACTTGGCACAATCTACTTTGGTCAATGTTTTCCATAGAGATCCCATTGCCTAATTTAAATGAAGAACGCATGACCCGCATTTAAATGAAGAACAATTATTTATTGAAATTCGATTGTCCAAGTGGCTGGTTATTATCGTATAGCAGCACCACCTGAAAGCATCATATAGCAGCAGCAGCAGCTCATAGCAACTCATCATACAGTAGCAGCAGTCTGCAATTCATCATATACCAGCAGCAGCTCATAGCAATTCAACATATAGTAGCAGCAGGAGCAACTCATAGCAATTCATCATATAGCAGCAGCAGGAGCAGCTCACAGCAATTCATCATATAGCAGCAGCAGGAGTAGCTTGTAGCAACTCATCATATAGCAGCAGCAGGAGTAGCTTGTAGCAACTCATCATATAGCAGCAGCAGCAGCTCATAGCAATTCATCATATAGCAGCAGCAGCAGCTCATAGCAACTCATCATACAACAGCAGCAGCTCATAGCAATTCATTATATAGCAGTAGCAGGAGCAGCTCATAGCAATGCATCATATGGCAGCAGCAGAAGCAGCTCATAGCAATTCATCGTATAGTGGATCAGAATGAAAATTTGGCAAAAAATCAGAGGAGATCCTCACCTTGTTGGATGAGCTCATCCTTCAACAGCACCGCAAGGCCATGGCCTGGGAGGAGGGGAGGGCGAATAAGGTGCCTTCTGCCGCAGTGTGGCATCAGCCATAGTTGTGCAGCGCCCGCTGGAGTAGTGCGTTGGACGAACCACAGTGGAGCAGCTGCTGGAGACCATGAGAATGAGGGGCGGCGCCAGAGGGAGGAGAAGCCAGGGAGATTTTCCCCTACCCGCCGGCCATGTAGCCTAGCTGGACATAGCATCGTCGAGGACAAGGCCAGATGGGACCAGTGGCGACGGCTCGCTGGAGGAACCCTAGTGCTGCAGGCAGGGGATCGAGGTAGAGGGAAAGGGGAGAGGAGATGCAAGCGGGCAGGGCAATGAATGCTTGCGTGTTTGTTTTTACTTGAGGGTCAGGTGTGACACGGGCGTCAGCAGTTGCATTTTGAGTGTAATATAGGCAGACAACAGAGTCATTTCACTATTCCCCTTCCCTTCAATTTTTAGTGAGGTTCTACCCGAAACCCCCCCCCCCTCCAAAGCGAAATTAGTTAAGCCCAAGCCCATAACTCAAAAATGACTTCTTTACATCTTTTATGGCTTATTTTGACAATATGCCCTGAAAAGGCGGAATTGAACTGGCCCTTAACCTGCAATTCAATTGTGTGTGCAATGATGAATCACTCATGCTTGCTATCTGTACATGTAGGCATCATCATACATGGCATAACCTAATACATGTGCATTCCATTGTAGAATCTGGAATATGCAATGTTTATGTTAGTTCATACGTTGCACATGATGTTTAAATGCCCCTTAAATCTGGTCAGTCAAGTGATGGTCTTTAAGCCTCCTTCTTTGCTTCTTTTGTTGATATGTAAGATTTGCTCACACTTCTGTTCAATTTCTTGTTTGCATCAGCCAGCCATACTAGGACTGTTTGCTTTGATTACTTGCTGTTCTTGACCTAACACTCTAACAGAGCTTGTGAACGATTTAAGCACTAAGGGCTGCTGTAGTGGGGCCTTGTCTAACTCATAGGTGACATAAAGGTTTGGCTGTACACTACATTAGGCTCTCCAAGAGTACTTGGAGATCCAGTTCAAAGGTATGCCTAGTTTTTACATAGTGCAGACATAGTAAATGCTCGTTTCATTGTGTGCAAGTGCAAGAGATGCAGCATGTTTCATTATGTGGTGTTGTTTTGTTATAATCTCATCCTTTTGTGTTCACAGACTGGAAAGTATGCATATTTATCTTCCAAGGAGACGAGTAACTAGTTTGTGTCACCTTGCAGAGGGGGTGCAATGAAGATAAGATTGAGGATTTCCAAGTACAAGATGTTAGGAAGGAGCCTTGCAAGAGAAGTAGGAGCTGCGCTGAGCCTCTTCAACCTGCTAAGGTAAGTCACTGTATGCAACTCAACAGTTCAATTCCTTGTTTGTTTCAGGCATAGTTAATTTTCTCTTTTCAATTGCTTTATTTGTCCTCAGTTAATGAGATGCCCAAATAATCATGCCTGATGTTCGGTACTTGTATCACTATTAGTTGACATAATTAAAGGCCTTACCATTTAATTACTCTGTCGAAGTGTGCCTGAAGCTTTGAAGTCTATTAACCAACTATTATTGCATGAGGCTCACAATCTAGTTTATACTACGCTAATGATTGCATAGTTTTGCCTGCTGTAGTATGTTTGTATGAAACCCTCTGATGTTCATTATGCTCCCTAAGACTTTAATTGAGGCACAGAATGGCCAACTGCTTGCTTACTTATACGCAATGTGCTGTCTAAATTTGTAACTTGTCTGTGTTTTCGATTGGGCCCCAACATCATGCTCCTCTGGTGAGCTAAGATGGATTTCTGTATGCAGGCTGCACAGACTATCTTTTTTGTAATTTTTAAAATATCACCTGCTTATGCTTCATGACGTGTAACATTTTTTTTAAAGTGACATGTAACATTATTGTTAGTCCTGTTTTGCCATGTCGTACAAAATAGTGTCTTGTTCGCTTCACTGTTGTAACTATATTTTTGCCCTAGTCATGTGTACTTATAGAAACATTTCAGGATGAAGTGACATCAACATAAAGATCTGCGAGCAGTGCGGCATGGCTGTTACCGAATGATTATGGATTGGAATTGGAATGTGCTGATGTTCTCGAGCATCAACTAGAGGTGGCAAGACAACGTGTACATGATTGTCAACATATAATCAACAAGTTGAGACTGGACATGCAGGTATTAGATGCAGGAGTCAAAAAATGAAACAAGACACTGAGGTAACCATGAAGGAATTGGAGATTTTGCAGACTGAAATTTGTGCTATCTGAATCCGGCCAATCCTATTTTCTGACGAGATTATAGTTCAAATGGAGTTGATGCACGTCCATGATGTATGAGCTGTATTTGCCCAGTGTATGTAATTTTCTGTTTGTGTATCTTTATTATCACCTATGCCGAACCATAATGCCCAGTGGGTATAATCGGCTGTAATTTCTTTATTGTATAGTGTAGGATTATTCTACCTTTCTATGCCTTGATCTCTTTGTTGTAATAGTGTAGTCTTTTTAGAGGTGATAGTATTGAGTAGGATAATTCTTTGAATATGCTATATCGTTCAAACGGGGGCCAATTCGCCTGACCATGGCCCTTCACGGGTCGTCGGATCCATGGGCCTTCTACGTCTCGTAGGATCCATGGGCTTTCTACGTCTCGTAGGTTCCATGGAGCCTTCTACGTCTCGTAGGATCCATGGGCCTTGTACGTCTCGTTGGATCCATGGGCCACCGGCACATTTATGGGTCTTGTACGGGCCTTTAATGGGCCATAGACGGGCCTTTAATAGAAATCGTACGTTTTATGGGCTAACCATAATGGGCCGTTAATAGGCCATATTTGGTGATGCTATGAAAATGGCCCAACAGACTAACGGTCCACAAACGGGCCAACTGTAACGATGGGCTGAATTTGGCCGACAAGTAGAAACTGATAGTAACAGGCCGTAAGTAACCAAATGCTGCAAATGAGCCCAAGAATAAATGGGCCCTCAGAAGGCCGAAAGTTAACCTGGGCTAGAAACGGCCCAACGAAATAACGGGTCGTTAATGGGTATAAAGTGATACACTGTTCATTACGGGCCATTTTCACCACAGGCCGTTAATGGGTGTAAAGTAATACACTGTTCATTACGGGCCAGTTTCAGCACGGGCCGCTAATGGGCCAAGAGTTACAAAGGGCCTCATATGGGCCGAAAGACGTCATGGGCTCTACATGGGCCAGAAGTGAAAACGGGATGGAATCATAGTGGACGGCCCAGATGACGCTACTGGGCCTAATTCGGATAGGGCGTAACGGGCCTTGGGTTAGTGGGCTGTAAATGAGCTATATGCGAACAGGCCGTTAACAGGCTTTCCATGGGCCGACCCGCTAGCTTTTGACCAAGTCAAACGGGTCGGCCCGCCAGCTTTTGACCAAGTCAAACGGGCCGGCCCGCCAGCTTTTGACCAAGTCAAACGGGCCAGCCTTTTCACAGGAATGGGCCACTGTTGGGCCGTGCCATGTGTCGACGTATCATAGGCGCCTATCTGACCCGCTGACGAGCTGACACGTGTTTCGTCCGGCCAATAAGAATTTTACACGTGGAAATTTCCCATTGGTCGGGGCTGTTAACGGGTTATCGGATCCAAAACCCGACCCGATAGCTTAACGGCGTTCCGTTACGGTGGATGCCATGTGTCGGTCACCCTTGACGAAAGTACTTCTATGACGCGCGATTTATCGTCATGGAAGTGGACACTTCCGTGATGATAATTTTGGTAATGTCATGGAACACTTCTACGACAGCAGAGGTATGACTATCTTGATTCTGTCATAAATTTGTCATGGATGTACATGCATGACAAAAAAGCTACCTACTGTGACAAACACATATCATCACGGAAGTGTTTTTTTTGTAGTGCATGCTTTTCCATAAACCATTTTATACGGAAACATACCCATTGGATGTTATATGCAGTTCTATAGGCCCATAATGCATCATCAAGTTTCTTGGACCAATTCTTTCTAGATGTATTAACAGTCTTTTGCAAAATTAATTTGAGTTCTCTATTGCTCAATTCTACTTGACCACTAGACTGCGGGTGATAAGGCGATGCAATTCTATGATTGACATCATACTTAGCATGCATTTTAGGGAAAGCACCATGAATAAAATGTCAACCACCATCAGTCATTAAATATCTAGGGACTCCAAACCTCAGAAAAATAACTTCTTTAAGCATCTTAATAGAGGTGTTATGATCAGCACTACTAGTTGGAATAGCTTCTACCCACTTAGTAACATAATCAACAACAACTAAAATATGTGTATACCCACTAGAGGCAGGAAACGATCCCATATAATCAAAGCCCTAAACATCAAATGGTTCAATAACAAGTGAATAATTCATAGTCATTTCTTGATGTCTACTAATAGGTATAAATTTAGCAACAATGTAATTAGCATAATCAGCATACCATGGACCAGCATGAGAAGCATTTATGACATTTAATTGTTCAAAAGGAAAGCTATCATCAATAGGTAGTGGGTCATCAAGAACATTTTCTAACCTAGACAAGTTATCTGCAGTGGGGTTCTCAGCTCCCTTTCTATCAATAATATGCAAATCAAATTCTTGAAGCAAGAGAACCATCTAATAAGTCTAGGTTTAGCATCTTTATTTTCCATAAGATATTTAATAGCAGCATGATCCGTGTGAATAGTTACTTTAGAATCAACAATATAAGGTCTGAACTTATCACAAGAAAATACAACTGCTAAGAATTCTTTTTCAGTAGTAGCATAATTTCTCTGGGCATTTCTAGAGTTTTACTAGCATATTGAATAACATTTTATTTCTTATCAACTCTTTGCCCTAGAATAGCACCCACAACATAATCACTAGCATCACACATAATTTCAAAAGGTAAATTCCAATCAGGTGGCTGAACAATAGGTGCAGAGATCAATGCTTTCTTAAGTATTTCAAATGCTTCTACACAATCATCATCAAAGACGAACGCTATATCTTTTTGTAATAAATTAGTCAAAGACCGAGAAATTTTTGAGAAGTCCTTAATGAACCTCCTATAAAAACCAGCATGACCAAGGAAACTTCATATACCTTTGATGTCCTTGGGACACGACATCTTTTCAATAGCATCAACTTTAGCTTTATCAACTTCAATGCCTCTTTCAGAAATTTTGTGTCCCAAGACAATACCTTCATTAACCATAAAGTGGCATTTCTCCCAATTCAAGACAAGGTTAGTTTCTTCACATCTCTACAAAACTCGATCAAGGTTGCTTAAGCAGTCATCAAAAGAGGATCCATAAAAGGAGAAATCATCCATGAATACCTCACATATCTTTTCACAAAAATCAGAAAATATAGCCATCATGCATTTTTGAAAGGTAGAAGGTGCACTACATAAACCAAACGGCATACGTCTATAAGCAAAAGTACCGAAAGGGCAAGTAAAAGTGGTCTTAGATTGATCATCAGCTGACACAGGTATTTGAGAGAAACCAGAAGAACCATCTAGAAAGCAAAATGTGTATGTTTGGATAATCTTTCTAGAATTTGATCAATAAAAGGTAAGGGGTAATGATCCCTTTTAGTAGCCTTATTTAATTTGCGGAAATCAATTACCATCCTATAAACTGTAATAATATTTTGCGGAATCAATTCATCTTTATCATTAGGAACGACACTAAGACATCCCTTCTTAGGAACACAATGGACAAGACTTACCCACAGACAATCAGCAACGGGATAAATTATACCCGCCTCAAGGAGCTTTAGTATTTCTTTCCTTACCACTTCTTTCATCTTAGGATTCAGCCGTCGTTGGTGATCAATAACTGGTTTGGCATATTTCTCCAAATTTATTTTGTGTTGACATAGAGTGGGACTAATGCCCTTAAGATCATAAAGAGTATATCCAATAGCAGCACAGTGCTTCTTCAGAGTTTTCAATAATTTTTCTTCCTCCTTCTCTGAAAGGTTAGCACTAATAATAACATCATATATCTTCTTTTCATCAAGATAAGCATATTTAAGAGTATCAGGCAATTGTTTAAGCTCAAACACGGGATCACCCTTGGGTGGAGGGGGATCCCCTAAGATTTCAACAGGCAAGTTGTGTTTCAGAATAGGTCCCTGTTTAAAGAACACTTCATCTATTTCCTTTCTTTCATTCATAAACATATCATTTTCATGGTCTAGCAAATATCATTTTCATTCATAAACAAGGCAATTCTTCTTCATGTTGTTGTCTAAGAAATTTAGAAAAGTTGCACTCATGAGATATATCACCTAAACCAATAGTAATAACATCCTTTTTGCAGTCTATCCTAGCATTAACAGTTTTCAAGAAGGGTCTACCAAATATAATGGGACAAAAGCTATCTTGTGGGGAACCAAGAACAAGAAAATCAGCAGGATATTTAGTTTTCCCACACAAGACTTCAACATCTGTAAAAATTCCCATTGGTGAAATAGTATCTCGTTGGCAAGTTTAATGGTCACATCAATTTCTTCTAACTCAGCGGGTGCAATATCATGCATAATTTCTTTGTATAAGTCAATAGGTATTGCACTAGCACTAGCACCCATATCACATAAGCCATGATAACAATGATATCCTATTTTAATAGAAATAACAGGCATGCCTACCACAGGTCTATGTTTCTCTTTAGCACAAGGTTTAGCAATTCTAGCAGTTTCATCACAGAAATAAATAACATGCCCATCAATATTATCAGCCAAGAGATCCTTAACAATAGCAATATTAGGTTCAACTTTAACTTGCTCAGGAGGTGTATAGGTTCTAATATTGCTTTTACGAACCACAATTGAAGCTTTAGCATGATCTTTTATCCTAACAGGAAAAGGTGGTTTCTCAACATAAGCAGTACGAATAATAGGATCATTATAAGTGATAGTCTTTTCTTCAACTTTAATAGGTGCAGCTACTTTTACTTCTATGGGAGGATGATATTTAAACCACTTCTCCTTAGGGAGATTAACATGAGTAGCAAAAGATTCACATAAAGAAGCTACTATCTCAGAGTCAAGTTCATATTTAGTGCTAAATTTACGGAAAACATATGTATCCATAAAAGATTTAACACAATCAAACTTAGGTGTCATACCTGACTCCTTACCTTCGTCGAGATCCCAATCTTTAGAGTAGCGTTTAATTCTTTCCAATAAATCCCATTTGAATTCAATAGTCTTCATCATAAAAGAGCTAGCACAAGAAGTATCGAGCCTGGTGTGATTGTTATCAGAAAGCCGAGCATAAATTTTTTGGATAATCATTTCTCTTGAGAGCTCATGATTGGGGCATGAATATAACATTGATTTAAGACTCCCCCAAGCTTGAGCGATGCTTTCTCCTTCGCGAGGCCAAAAATTATATATATAATTACGGTCACGATGAACAAGATGCATAGGATAAAACTTCTGATGAAGTTCCAATTTCAATCGTTTGTAGTTCCATGATCCCATATCATCACATACCCTATACCATGTCAATGCATCTCCCTCCAAAGATAAAGGGGAGACCTACTTCTTGATAACATCATCGGGCATACCCGCAAGCTTGAATAATCCACAAACTTCGTCCACATATATTAGGTGCTCGTCAGGATGTAATGTTCCATCTCCTGCAAAAGGATTAGCTAGCAGTTTTTCTATCATACCCGAAGGAATTTCAAAGTAGACATTTTCTTTTCCAGTAAGTTCAGTAGGTTCAGTGGGTTCAGGAGCAACTCTTTGCTCTACTGGTCGGGGTGAAGATACCCCGAACAAGCCCCTCAGAGGATTACTTTCCATACTAACAAGTGACAGTAAATTTCAGCACACTATATAAATTTTTCCTTACCAAATTCCACCTACCAAAGGCGCTGCACTCCCCGGCACCGGCACCATAAAAGATTCTTGATGACCCACAGGTATGGGGAATCTATCATAGTCCTTTCTATAAGTAAGAGTGTCAAACCCAACGAGGAGAAGAAGGAAATGATAAGCGGTTTTCAGCAAGGTATTCTCTGCAAGCACTGACATTATAGATGACAGATAGTTTTGTGATAAGATAATTTGTAACGAGCAACAAGTAAATAAAGTAAATAAAGTGCAGCAAGGTGGCCCAATCCTTTTTGTAGCAAAGGACAAGCCTGGACAAATTATTATATAAAGAAAACCGCTCCCGAGGACACATGGTAATTATCGTCAAGCTTGGTTTCATCACGATCATATGATTCGTGTTCGGTACTTTGATAATTTGGTATGTGGGTGGACCAATGCTTGGGTACAGTCCGTACTTGGACAAGCATCCCACTTATGATTCACCTCTATTGCAAGCATCCGCAACTACAACAAAAGTATTAAGGTAAACCTAACCATAGCATGAAACATGTGGATCCAAATCAGCCCATTACGAAGCAACACATAAACTAGGGTTTAAGCTTCTGTCACTCTAGCAACCCATCATCTACTTATTACTTCCCAATCCCTTCCTCTAGGCCCAAATAATGGTGAAGTGTCATGTAGTCGACGTTCACATAACACCACTAGAGGAGAGACAACATACATCTCATCAAAATATCGAACAAATACCAAATTCACATGACTACTAATAGCAAGACTTCTCCCCTGTCCTCAGGAACAAACATAACTACTCACAAAGCATATTCATGTTCATAATCACGGGGATATTAATATGCATATAGGATATGAACATATGATCTTTCACCAAATAAACCAACTAGCATCAACTACAAGGAGTAATCAACACTACTAGCAACCCACAGGTACCAATCCCAAACTTAGAGACAAGAATTGGATACAAGAGATGAACTAGGGTTTGAGTGGAAATGGTGCTGGTGAAGATGTTGATGGAGATTGACCCCCTCCTGATGAGAGGATCGTTGGTGATGACGATGGCGATGATTCCCCCCTCCTAGAGGGAAGTGTCCCCGGCAGAACAGCTCCGCCAGAGCCCTAGATTGGTTCCGCCTCGTGGCGGCGGAGTCTCATCCCGAAAGCTTGCTTATGATTTTTTTCCTCATCAAAAGACTCCATATAGCAGAATATGGACATCGGAGGGCCACCAGGGGCGCACGAGGCAGGGGGGCGCGCCCAGGGGGTAGGGCGCCCCCCCCCCCCCCCCGCACCCTCGTGGCCAGGGTGTGGCCCACCTCTGGAACTTCTTGCGCTCGGTATTTTTTATATATTCTGAAAAGTGCTCCCATGGAGTTTCAGGACTTTTGGGGATGTGCATAATAGGTCTCTAATATTTGCTCCTTTTCCAGCCCAGAATTCCAGCTGCCGGCATTCTCCCTCTTTATGTAAACCTGGTAAAATAAGAGAGAATAGAAATAAGTATGGTGACATAATGTGCAATAACAGCCCATAATGCAATAAATATCGATATAAAAGCATGATGCAAAATGGACGTATCAATGCCCCCGAGGCTGGTTATGTCGATGTTCACTGCTTGACACTGCAGGCGGCTCAGTATGCCTGCTATAACTCCGGCTTGGACGAGGGGTTGAGTGAATTCATTCACGGCTATACGAATAAGCCACCTGTTGAGACACAGCCGTCTGAAGAAGTTCTCTGGCCCTCTAGAGACTCGCCTTCAATTGGAAGAGCCGCCAATCGTGATGTCGCAGCAATTTTATTATCCAAAGGGTTAGAATAATGACCCGACAGTGTCGGCACATGCTGAGGCGGAGTCATATCCAAACGAGGCGGATCCATTGCACGCGGCTGAACCGGCGCTCCAGTCACGGGCGCCTCAACCGCCTGGTTCACCACGGGCGGGTTACTGGTCCCTGCCCCTGGCGTGTTGAAAAGGTTTCTCGCATCGTACTCCAGAGGCAAACGACTCTGGTGTCTTCTTCTCGTGACATCATTTGAAGCATTTTGATCCAAGGTGAGCCGGAAACAATCTGCCTAAATTTGTTGTGCCTGGGCATCCAAAGCAGCTCGCTCTGTGGCCATCCGAGCGTTCTCACCTGCCAGCTATTCCTTGGCTTGAGTTATCTCATCTCGTAACTTCGCAACATCCACCTTATGTTGTTCTTGAGTCACCGAGGTCACTTCTACCCCCATCAAAGTCGCCAAAGCCTCCAACAACTCTATCAGAACCTGAGCCGGTGGGTGCGCAGAGCCACTAGCACCAGCCATTGCCGCAGCTGTTGAGCTGGAGGTCATAGCCGCGGCAATCGATGAGTCGAGCACTTGCTGTGTACCGACCATGAAGATCACAACCATGTTTGGCGGCTCATAGGGGTCCGGAATACTGTCACCATCGGGACAGCCCCCAAGTCGGCCGTCTTGCACTTGATACATTGAATTGGTCTCGCCTGTGGATGATTCACCATCGGAGTAGATGGTCGTCTCACCACCAAACAAAGATCCTTCCTCAAATTCTGCCCCATGGATGAAACCAACAAAGGCGTGCTTCACGGCGGGTTGAACCTGGGCGGGTCATGCACACTGAGCCATCTCGATGATGTCGGTGCAGGTGTCCGGCTCAGGGCCCGGTTCGCCAATCTTGCCGATGAAGATGATGATTCCGCCGAAGGGGGCCCGGTACCTGTACTCGATTGAGACGGCCTTGGGGCCCCAGCCTGTTTCGTCGATGTAGAGCTTACCGCGATGACTCTTGGTCATCCGGCTCACAGTGTATCCCTTGATCCCTGGGAATCTGCCCTTCAAGAACTCAAAACCATCGTGCGTTGGCCCCATGGTGGGCGCCAACTATCATGGACTTGACACGGCAGATGTCCTAGCGCAAGGACTTAATCATGGAGCCATCGCAACTAGGTTAGCTTGAAGGGGTTAAGGAGGACAAAGGACACAGAGAGTTTACCCAGGTTCGACCCCTCTCAATGAGGTAAAATCCTACCCCTCTTTTGTGTTGTATTGCTAGGGTTTTGATTACCAGGGAGCGAATATGCTTGACCTAGCACTCGATTGTTGTTACTTGTCCTTAACTCGCTGCCGGGTCGTCCCTTTATATACATAGGTTGACGCCTGGCGGCTTACAGAGTCCTGGCCGGGTCATACACAACGTGTCCGGCTCGGTGACTAACTAATCTTGCCTTATACAATACAAGTTATACATGTGTGGTGGTTCATCCTCTTGGGCCTCAAGTCACATCTGGGTCTTGGAGCGTCAATGGGCTTGTATGATCCACCATCTTCATTGATAAGTCTCAAGTGGTATGACCCAGCCCCTCCTGGGCGGTTCATACCCAATAGTTATATCCCCAACACCTTATGTGTTTTTATTGGCTTATAAAAGGCAAATGATAGAATCAATCCATTTTCATGGCGTTCGTCTCTCTCTCTCTCCCTCTCTCTCTCTCTCTCTCTCTCTCTCTCTCTCTCTCTCTCTCTCTCTTCGCTCCTGCCATCCCCAAGCTCCAGCGCCCAGAGAGTAGAGCCCTAGCAAAGCCTTCTGATCCCCTTTTGAAGCAGTGCTTTAGGTAGGATAGTCAATTAGTGTGAAAAGTTTGTGTATTGGAATAAAATCAAAGAAGCTTAACAATATGTTGAAATAAAGATTAGGCTGAGGAAATTGTCATTGAAACGTAGGTTTGTACTGTAACTATTTAATTGTTAAATGTGGACGAAAGATAAAGTATAGAAAGTGATAAACACATGGCTATTAGTTAGAAGTGTCTAAGCAATGAAAGAGGGTGGAATCAATTGATGATCTGATGGTACATACAACTGAGATCCTTAGAAATGAGCTCTTAAGTGTAAATAAACAACATTATAAAGGAAAGCTTCTCGGATGGTAAACACAAATCCACTCCAGCGGTTCACTGGCCCAACATGAAACTGGAAGGAGAAACAAGACCTAACAAACGATGGTGAGGTCCAGTTGTTTTCATCAAAATAAGTTGTACCTTATCTAAATATTGACAAGTTACTAGGGCTGGTAGCCGTCAATGATCTAGGCAACATAACATGCATACTGAGTTATGTGTGTTGTGATTATGTTTCCCATAAAACAAGATCACACTCAAAATCAAGAAAATAATTAACACAACAGCCACCAAGTTTTGTCACCAAATCTGCATAATCCATCTTCCATTTTTAGAGACAACAAAGCCGATATTCAAATTCCTATGGGCAAAGATTGGACCATAAGAATTTAAGATAAACATACAAGGACTAAAGTATATGGGACGTCCTGCAAAATTTCAGTGCATGATTCAGAATCTTAGATCAAAGATCGCAGAAGCTAACATGGAGAGGCATGCAATTCCGGGGGGCAGAGTAGTTGTCATTACAACAAAGTCATTGCAGTATCTTCGAGAGCTCAGGAACACAATATATCTCTTAGCCGAGATAAATGCAGCAGCATTGCTTTTTATCAACAATGTCTCTAGTGTACAATAGTAAACCAAGCAGCCAGGTGTGGCCAGTACCATACAAAACAATTTTTGTTCCTAGAAAGTGAACTAACTGAGGTAAATACTTACGTTATGTTCCAGTAAATTGACTTAGATCCTATGGTCTAAAGACATGATTGACGAGCCTATTAGAAGGCATAGATAAAAAGAACTCTTAGTAGTACAATATATTACTTCTACAGTCCTTTGCTCTGCCCACTACAATGGACCAACCTATTAGACGACACAGATGGAACAAAGGAAGACTTTTTCAGATAATCTTGTGAGAAATGTTATATAACCCCTCTCACAAGCATCCACAACTATGAAAGAAGAATTAAGGTAAACCTAACCATAGCATCAAACATATGGATCCAAATCAGCCCCTTACGAAGCAACGCATAAACTAGGGTTTAAGCTTCTATCACTCTAGAAACCCATCATCTACTTATTACTTCACAATGCCTTCCCCTAGGCCCAAATAATGGTGAAGTGTCGTGTAGTCGACGTTCACATAACACCACTAGAGGAGAGACAACATACATGTCCTCGGGAACAAACTTAACTACTCACAAAGCATATTCATAATCATAATCAGAGGAGTATTGTCACATCCCTAGCTTGGTTGCTGCATCATGTCTAGATTTCTTTTAAACTTGAAATGGGGATGACAAACCCTAGCACTAAATAAAATGCAATTAGGATCAAAATAAAAATATTTTCAATGAACCCAGAATGCCCTTTAGAAAAGTTCATTATTTTTGTTAAAGGTGAAAACTCTGCCAAAAATGATGCACATATTTTTAGGCCATTCTGGATTTTTGAATTAAATCCTATTGTATTTGACTTTGGGCATTTAAATACTATAAATAATTTAAATGTTCAAATAAATGTTGGAAATTGTTAAGGGTCACTGAAATAATTCAGAAAGCACCCATAATTGTTTCCAGGATTTTATGAAATGGTTTGGTATTATTACTAAATCAAAACAAATAGCAAAAACTAGAAAACAGAAAGTAATAGAAAAACAGGAGAGAGAGGAAGCCTACCTGAGCCACTTACCCGCAGCCCACCTAGCGCCCCACCTGGCCCTGCAATGCGGCTGAGGCCCAGCCCACCTCCTCCTCTCTGTCGTCTTCCTCCCCCTCGCCCCGAAGCTGCTCGGTGGCGAGCGCCAACGCCGCCCCGGCCACCTCCTGCTTCCCCTAGCCACCTCCTGCTTCCTCCCCGAGCCCTCTAGCGACGCCACCGAGTCGTCCTTGACCGCTATCCCTTCTCTCTGCTCGCTCTAGCTCTCTCCCTCTCTCGATTTGGAGCACCACCGAGAGCCACCGGAGGGCGCCGCCGTCGCATCCATAGCCACTGGCCACCCCTCGCCCTTCCGCTCAGCTCAGGAGCTCCGCCTCGACCCTCTCTTCCTCTCCACCAACCCATGCCTCGCCGGACACCCTGCATCACCGCCCATGCCATCTTCCCCATCTCTGGCCGCCCGAGATCGCCGTCGTTGTTTCGTCGTCACCAAGCCATCCCCGAGCCCACTAGTCTGCTCTGCGAGTTCACCGTGAGCACCGGAATCTTTCCCCTCTCTCCCCTGCCTCGTTTGCATCACGTAGCTATCGAATCCGTCGGAGCCGAGAGCTCTTCGCCGCCGGCCATGTCGCCACCGTAGCCACCGTTGCCTAGAGCTGCAACCGAGCACGTGGCCGTGCTCAGTGCAACCCCAGGAGGTCGTAACACCCCTCCTTGCCTCCTGCCGTGCTCCCTAACACCGACCCCGAGCTCGCCCGAGCTCCGGCGACCGCCACGGTCGACGCCGGTGACGACTCCGGCCATCTTAGGCCCAGCCACTGCCACTACTCGACGCGGACGAGCGCCCGCGTCACGTACACGCTCTCCACCGGCCATTTGGTCGCCGGAGGAGGAAACCCGCACCCCTCCGCCGTCTCTGGCTCCGCCGACGACGAGCCGCGGGTCAACTCCGGCGAGTTGACCCGGGTTTGACCCCGTTGACTACTGACCATGTGGGCCAAGTGGACGCCCCTGACTCAATGACAGGTGGGGCCCAGCCCTGTTAGTTAATTAGGATTAGTACTAATTAAATTAGTTAAACTAATTACCCCTGCTGACACTGACAGTGGGCCCCGTGGCTATTAACTTGATTAGTTAGAGTTAATTAACTCTGTTAGTCACCTAAGTCACTGACCAGTGGGTCCCACTGGTCAGGTTTGACCCGGACCAGCCCCTGTTGACCTGCTGACGTCATGCCAACGTCATGCTGACGCAGTAATGTTTCTGGATTTAATTTAATTCTGAAAATTCCAGAAAATAGCTAAAACTTCAAAAATTCATAGAAATTCAACCGTAACTCCAAATTAAATAAATTATATATGAAAAATTATCAGAAAAATTCAAGGAATCCATCTGTATCATTTTCATGCATGTTTGAACAATGTTTGTCCTCTGTTTTGGACAAAACAAATAAAGGGCATTTAAATAATCATATATGGAGTTGGAATTTGAATCATGTATTCAAACCAACTTCATTTAAAACATAGCTAGGTGCATTAGCCCAAAACACATTCATATTGCCATGTCATGAGCATGCATCATATTGTGCATTGCATTAATTGTGTTCTTTCTTGTTTGCCGGTATTTGTCCCCTCTCGATAGACGTGATACCGATGATGTGATCGTTGACACTGATGAAGACTCAATGTTATCTTCAGAAGTGCCAGGCAAGCAAAACCCCCTTGTTCATTCCGATAAAATCCCACTCTCTCGCTCCTGCTCCCTTTTACTGCATTAGGACAACAACGACATATTTGATACTCGCTGCGGTAGCTGAACCCCTTTATCCTTTGCATGACCTGTCATTGCCACAGTAAATAGATGAAACCCACTAGCATGAGTAGGAGTTGTTTGAGCCCTGATGTGCCTACTCATTCATGCTTGTTTGTCATGCCTGCTACTGCTTAGAGTTGAGTCAGGTCTGATTCATCGGGGATGAATCAGAGGCATGTGAACATGTCCTACTGTGTGTGAGCTAAGTGTGTGAACACGATTTGGTAAAGGTAGCGGTGAGAGGCCATGTAGGAGTACATGGTGGGTTGTCTCATTGTAGCCGTCCTCAGGAACTGAGTTCTGTGTTTGTGATCCATGAACAGTTACTACCACACATTGGGCTCCGGGCGCTCCAAGCTCTCTCGACTTATTAATCAACTTGATCTCTGTCCAGGAGTTGCAACTAGTTTCTGGTGTTTGTAGGTAGTGTGAGTAGTCTACCAAGTGGCACCCGGTACAGGTGGGCTTGGGACAGACTAGGCACAGTGGCACGGTGTACCAAGCGTACATCCACCCGTCGAGGTGGGCTTGGGAACCCTGCACACATCGTTTGGGGCCGTAAGCGACACCCCGGCCGGATCTCCTTGCGGATGGAACCCGAATAGGCGATAAACCTGGACTAGAGACTTGTTCGGTTAGTCAGGTCGTGGCCGACTCCCTCGCCCGGCTTCCGCTTGAAGGTTGCCGAGGTACATGACGTGTACAGGGCGATAAGTGGCGAAAGCGTGTGTGAAGAAGTACACCCCTGCAGGGTTATCATTATCTATTCGAATAGCCGGATTCCTCGGATATGGAAACTTGGACCCCTTGCATAGTTCATAGACAAGTGAAAGTGGATACTCTAAAATACGCAAGATAAGCGTGAGTGCTATGGATGGCGTTCTTGTAGGGAGACGGGAGCGGATCCATAGTGGTGTATTGATATGGTGAATATGTGGACTCGTGTGCGCCACCTCAAAAGAGTTACTTGCAGTCGTAGTTCAGGATAGCCACCGTGTCAAAGCTGGCTTGCTGCAGTTAAACTCCACCACCCCCTTTGTTGATAATGATGCATATGTAGATAGATCTGATGTAAGTCTTGCTGGGTACATTTGTACTCACGTTGCTTAATTTATGTTTTTGCAGAGAGACTTCAGTCTCGCTAGTAGTTCCACGTGGACTTCGACGTTTAGCTTGTTACCTCAGCTACGATCTTGTGCCCTCGGCAGGATCTGGTAGATAGTCAGGCTTCTCAGCCTCTTTCATTTATAGTTGTCTGTACTCAGACATGATAGCTTCCGTTTGTGTTTTGATTTGTATGCTCTGAATGTTGGGTCATGAGACCTATGTTTGTAATATCTCGCTCCTCGGAGCCTATTGAATAAACTACTTGAGTCGTAGAGTCATTTTGTGATGCCTTGTTGTATTTGCACATATCGAGCATATTGTGTGTATGATTGAAATGCTTGGTATGTGTGGGATATGACTATCTAGTTGTTATCTTTAGTAGCCTCTCTTACCGGGAAATGTCTCCTAGTGTTTCCACTGAGCCATGGTAGCTTGCTACTGCTCCGGGACACTTAGGCTGGCCGGCATGTGTCCTTCTTCGTTCCTGTGTCTGTCCCTTCGGGGAAATGTCACGCATTGAGTACCGGAGCCCTGTTAGCCCGCTACAGCCCGGTTTACCGGAGTCCTGCTAGCCCAGTGCTACAGCCCGGACCCACTTGCTGATGACCGACACGTTTGATGTTGGGTCATGGATGCCTGTCCCTGTAAGTCTATGCCACTTTGGGTTTACGACTAGTCATGTCAGCCCGGGCTCCTTATCATATGGATGCTAGCGACACTATCATATACGTGTGCCAAAAGGCGCAAACGGTCCCGGGCAAAGGTAAGGCGACACCCGTGGGAATACCGTGCGTGAGGCCGCAAGGTGATATGAGGTGTTACATGCTAGATCGATGTGGCATTTAGTCGGGGTCCTGACAGCTTTGGTATCAGAGCTTGACTGCCTGTAGGATTACCAAGCCAAACTGGTCGAAGTTGAGTCTAGAAATGCTTTAGTTATATAAGGGAATTGATTGTGGGATGGAACGTAAGGCTCTTTTTACTCCTTATACCTCGTGGCCTTCTGATCTGAGTCAACCTCTTCTCTTCTAAGGGGATTAAGAACTAAGCTTCTCATCTATCTACTAGGATGACGAGTTACTATGTTAGAGACTTATAGGATTGATAGTTTCAAGCTTCAATTCAGTTTCTACCTCTGTATGCTAACTATTGATCTCGGAACCTTGATATTGTGCTTCTGAGTGGCTATGCCACCATTTTTGTGAATGTCTCAAATCTTTTCTGAGCATTTACAGCCGTTATGCTGTCCGAGTCATCCCAGGTTTCCAAAGAGTCGGATGCATTTGCAAAATCCTTTTCCTCTGGTTTCAATGTCTTTTAGGCCAGGTTAATCACACAAATTGTTGAGTTGAGGTACTCCACTGCCTCGACCTTTATGTTGGAGTTATTATTATGACCCTAGGTGTCTCAGGGGATCATCTAGTAGTCTAGCCATGTTTTGTGTCCCAGTGTGATGATTCTGGCTTTTATTCTCGAAAGCATCCCGTGATGCCACTTAGTAGTAGGTATTCTATTCCTGGGTTCTTGAACCCAAGATTCACTCTACTTACTTCATGTTGATAGTGTTTGCTAGTTCCTTTAGGTTATTAGTAACCTTTGCGATAATCCTCGAGGTTCGTGGTACATCCTTCTTCCAATTACCATGAACCATTCTTGGCAGGAGTTCTTCTGAACCAAAAGATCACAATCAGAGTACTCTTGAGGAGTTCTCCATTCATAAATCGTGACTCTGCCAGTTCTACCTTTCTGCATGGGTTATCCGGAAGAAACATGTTGAACTTGGTTCAACATACTAATCTATGCATCCACAACTCAGAAAACCATATGTTCCTTTGAGTTGTCCCTCTTTAGTTGTCTTCTGACCCTCGTCTATCAATTGATAGTCAAGATTATGCGTGCATTCATTCATCGATGCCTATTACTCTTGTGGTCCGTCAAGCCATTCTATTCTAGAATGACTAGGAGAAACAAACTCCAGAACCTGACCCATATCTAGGATTGGGTCAAAGTAGTTGTATTCCGCAGATCAAATGCCAATCCAGCTTTTGGTTCTGTTCTACCCTGAAGTATTACCCTCTTTATATTAAGGTTATCATGGGAGTTGCACACCATCCTATGAACTCTTGATACAGTGATACTTCTCGCCATCCTTTTCATTTCTCGGTTCCCATGTTGTTGCAACCGGAATGTCGACAAGTGAATCGTGATGTGTGAAATCAATACTCCTAGCAACCTTGTTGCTTGGTAGTAAAAGGGCAATAATTTCATTCTTAGCGTGTTGGTTCTTGAATCATCATTCTAAGATAGATTGTGCTACCTAGTCCTTATTTCCTAGTGCACTCTTTGATTGATGAGTTAGGATTTTGTCAAGTCCTCACTCATTTGATCATATCATCTTGCCCTGAAAAGCAAGATTGTTCTCGAACTTAGTAACATATCGGTGGTTCGTGATTTTCTGAATATCTTCCCGAAAGTATCACCAGGTTGTCACCTGACTGTTATGTTGAGCTCGTGATCAAGTCGGTTTATCCTGTAAACCACCCTTTCTCCAAGAATCCGTGTTAGATACCCCTGAGCTAGTTGGTTAAGCTATGCATCAACTTGGAGAGTTGGGAGATAAAAACTTGTCTGACTTAGTTCATGTTAAGGGATATCTTCTTGTGTGTGTGTGTGTTGAAGAAGGATGATATTTTCATCGACTGACCCTCGTGATCAGTTAATGGACCTATCATCTTGTCCAACCTTTGATTTGAGTGTGGGCTATCCTCAAATCAAGTCAGAACCAACGATGTTCGTAATGTTGTCTTACTCGTGGTTTTCCTCGAGCATACACCATTATATTCTTTGGTCTGACCAATGCTATCACCGTGTTCACTTAACTACGGAATTCCTTTTAAAAGGAAACCCGGATGAATTGTTGTTGAGCCCATCGACAACAACCTTATCTTCTCCATGATTCTGTTGGACATTAAGCTAGTGTTGGAAACTTTTGAAAGCATTTCTTCATGCTAGCTCATGAAGCATATGTCGGATGTAAGAAGTGACTTCCTCCAGTTCATGTGCATTTGATGCAAGTTGCCACTGTGGATTCGAGAAAGTCAATGTTGTTTCCTTTGGAATCATCCCAAATCAGTCATGCATAGGTGCGAAGTATTCTGTGGTTCGGAGACTTGCAACCTCCATTCTATATGTGTCCCTAGCACACCAAGCCACTGATTGATTTGTTCAAGGTTAATAAGTTCTAAGTGCTAGTCCCGAAGGTACCAGACGGATTTGTACAAAACTTCGATATCCTCGATGATGGTTTCCCTCCTGAACTCGGTAGTGTTTTATTATAAGACTACTGTGTGGTCATGCTTGTCTGGGACAACATGTTCACATGTTGTAGCAGAACCAGCTCATGTTTTGGAGCTTGCTACCGTAGCTCACTCCCCGAGAATCCCGCAACATTATCTCGTCGATTTGTGTTGCAAACTTTCGTTTTTCTTCCTAGACTCGATGAGTCTGGAATATCCTGACACCAACCAGATCTGAATCTCAGGCAGATATGATGGTTTGGAACATTTCCCAAGAACTGTAATATCGGTCCCTCGGAAACCGGTAAAGTGGATGTCGTGGCCAACACACCCAGCCGGAAGACCTATTATTATAATATCTTGATTGAGGAAGTTGGCCACCTCCCCATAGGGATTTCGTAGGATTTACTCCCTAGTTGTTCCTTATGGATTTTTGTGCTCCCGAAGTTCGACCCTTACTTGATGTTCTAGATACCAGACCATTTCAATAAATGGATTATGCTAGCACATTAAGGAGAGCATTAGAAGCGGAGTGCTAAATGTCTCTCGGTCGATCATCCAGATTTTGTTTCCTTGGCCTCGCTAAGGTGAAATCTAAGAAGGTGTTATCTTCCTTTGCATCTGCATCATCCATCATTAGCCATCATGGTAGTATGTTGTGTTGCCAGGATCCTTGACACGGATGTTGGTAAAATCTTGATGATTATGGAAATGCTCAAGTTCTTGAGAGCACGCGCAAGTGCTAGGTTTGATCGTCGGCATTAACTATATAGTGCTCTCAGTTTCCTCGGCAATGCTATGACCTTTTCAAACAGTGAATCCACTCTCTATTGTTGGGTTTTTCCCTAGTTACCAGAATCATTCCCAGCATTTGCATTTTGTTCCCAGCTTGCACCGCCAATGTGCCATTCTACCATGGGTCTCTTCCATTTCCGGTGATAAGCAAAAATCATCCATTGCGTTGTCTTCAACAAGGTAATCCACATCATCCATTCTAGTCCGGGTGTACCATTCCTTTGCACACCACCAAACGATCGTTTGTGATTGCCTTAGGCTGGTATAAAGAGATTCAATGATCCTTGTATCAAAGGTAATTCTTTTTGCCACTTAAGGGGATATATCTACGAATCACCCTCCTCCAAGATGTCTCGCTGTGGTATCATGGCAATTCAACTCCTCGCTACGTTGACAACCGATCACCACATTCTTAAGTCTGGAATTGTTGTCTACCTAGCGAGCCCTCGCCATCTGTCTCACTCCATTTCCTCAGATGTATGCTTCGTGTCTCAGCTCGAGAGATGTGACAATGTCTCATCCCATGAGTTGATCCTGAGTTGTTTGCTCTTCGAGAAGATTGATTCTTCCAGAGTTGTCCTTTTTCCTCTTGCTGTCATGCTAGTTGGAGTTCTCAGAGCAAGACGCCGAGACAAGATGATGATCGAATCAAGGTTTTTATGAAGTGCACCCTGGATCGTGAAGATTATACTAGTTTGCGTTTCCCCTTCATCTTACCCTATGCTTGAATCTCGAGACGAGATTCTTGTTTAGTGGGGGCGGGTTGTCACATCCCTAGCTTGGTTGCTGCATCATGTCTAAATTTCTTTTAAACTTGAAATGGGGATGACAAACCCTAGCACTAAATAAAATGCAATTAGGATCAAAATAAAAATATTTTCAATGAACCCAGAATGCCCTTTAGAAAAGTTCATTATTTTTTTTAAAGGTGAAAACCTCTGCTAAAAATGATGCACATTTTTGTAGGCAATTCTGGATTTTTGAATTAAACCCTATTGTATTTGACTTTGGGCATTTAAATACTATAAATAATTTAAATGTTCATATAAATGTTGGAAATTGTTAAGGGTCACTGAAATAATTCAGAAAGCACCCATAATTGTTTCCAGGATTTTATGAAATGGTTTGGTATTATTACTAAATCAAAACAAATAGCAAAAACTAGAAAACAAAAAGTAATAGAAAAACAGGAGAGAGAGGAAGCCTACCTGGGCCACTTACCCGCAGCCCACCTAGCGCCCCACCTGGCCCAGCAATGCGGCTGAGGCCCAGCCCACCTCCTCCTATCTGTCGTCTTCCTCCCCCTCGCCCCGAAGCTGCTCGGTGGCGAGCGCCGACGCCGCCCCGGCCACCTCCTGCTTCCCCTGGCCACCACCTGCTTCCTCCCCGAGCCCTCTAGCGACGCCACGGAGTCGTCCTCGACCGCTATCCCTTCTCTCTGCTCGCTCTAGCTCTCTCCCTCTCTCGATTTGGAGCACCACCGAGAGCCACCGGAGGGCGCCGCCGTCGCATCCATAGCCATCGGCCACCCCTCGCCCTTCCGCTGAGCTCAGGAGCTCCGCCTCGACCCCCTCTTCCTCTCCACCAACCCATGCCCCGCCGGACGCCCTGCATCGCCGCCCATGCCATCTTCCCCATCTCCGGCCGCCCGAGATCGCCGTCGTTGTTTCGTCGTCACCAAGCCATCCCCAAGCCCACTAGTCTGCTCTGCGAGTTCACCGTGAGCACCGGAATCTTTCCCCTCTCTCCCCTGCCTCGTTTGCATCGTGTAGCTATCGAATCCGTCGGAGCCGAGAGCTCTTCGCCACCGGCCATGTCGCCGCCGTAGCCACCGTTGCCTAGAGCTGCAACCGAGCACACGGTCGTGCTCAGTGCAACCCCAGGAGGTCGTAACACCCCTCCTTGCCTCCTGCCGTGCTCCCTAACACCGACCCCGAGCTCGCCCGAGCTCCGGCGACCGCCACGGTCGACGCCGGTGACGACTCCGGCCATCTTAGGCCCAGCCGCTGCCACTACTCGACGCGGACGAGCGCCCGCATCACGTAGACGCTCTCCGCCGGCCATTTGGTCGCCGGAGGAGGAAACCCGCACCCCTCCGCCGTCTCTGGCTCCGCCGGCGACGAGCCGCGGGTCCACTCCGGCGAGTTGACCCGGGTTTGACCCCGTTGACTACTGACCATGTGGGCCCAGTGGACGCCCCTGACTCAATGACAGGTGGGGCCCAGCCCTGTTAGTTAATTAGGATTAGTACTAATTAAATTAGTTAAACTAATTACCCCTGCTGACACTGACAGTGGGCCCCGTGGCTATTAACTTGATTAGTTAGAGTTAATTAACTCTGTTAGTCACCTAAGTCACTGACCAGTGGGCCCCACTGGTCAGGTTTGACCCGGACCAGCCCCTGTTGACCTGCTGACGTCATGCCAACGTCATGCTGACGCAGTAATGTTTCTGGATTTAATTTAATTCTGAAAGTTCCAGAAAATAGCTAAAACTTCAAAAATTCATAGAAATTCAACCGTAACTCCAAATTAAATAAATTATATATGAAAAATTATCAGAAAAATTCAAGGAATCCATCTGTATCATTTTCATGCATGTTTGAACAATGTTTGTCCTCTGTTTTGGACAAAACAAATAAAGGGCATTTAAATAATCATATATGGAGTTGGAATTTGAATCATGTATTCAAACCAACTTCATTTAAAACATAGCTAGGTGCATTAGCCCAAAACACATTCATATTGCCATGTCATGAGCATGCATCATATTGTGCATTGGATTAATTGTGTTCTTTCTTGTTTGCCGGTATTTGTCCCCTCTCGATAGACGTGATACCGATGATGTGATCGTTGACACTGATGAAGACTCAATGTTATCTTCAGAAGTGCCAGGCAAGCAAAACCCCCTTGTTCATTCCGATAAAATCCCACTCTCTCGCTCCTGCTCCCTTTTACTGCATTAGGACAACAACGACATATTTGTTACTTGCTGCGGTAGCTGAACCCCTTTATCCTTTGCATGACCTGTCATTGCCACAGTAAATAGATGAAACCCACTAGCATGAGTAGGAGTTGTTTGAGCCCTGATGTGCCTACTCATTCATGCTTGTTTGTCATGCCTGCTACTGCTTAGAGTTGAGTCAGGTCTGATTCATCGGGGATGAATCAGAGGCGTGTGAACATGTCCTACTGTGTGTGAGCTAAGTGTGTGAACATGATTTGGTAAAGGTAGCGGTGAGAGGCCATGTAGGAGTACATGGTGGGTTGTCTCATTGCAGCCGTCCTCAGGAACTGAGTTCTGTGTTTGTGATCCATGAACAGTTACTACCACACATTGGGCTCCGGGCGCTCCAAGCTCTCTCGACTTATTAATCAACTTGATCTCTGTCCAGGAGTTGCAACTAGTTTCTGGTGTTTGTAGGTAGTGTTAGTAGTCTACCAAGTGGCACCCGGTACAGGTGGCCTTGGGACAGACTAGGCACAGTGGCACGGTGTACCAAGCGTACATCCACCCGTCGAGGTGGGCTTGGGAACCCTGCACACATCGTTTGGGGCCGTAAGCGACACCCCGGCCGGATCTCCTTGCGGATGGAACCCGAATAGGCGATAAACCTGGACTAGAGACTTGTTCGGTTAGTCAGGTCGTGGCCGACTCCCTCGCCCGGCTTCCGCTTGAAGGTTGCCGAGGTACATGACGTGTACAGGGCGATAAGTGGTGAAAGCGTGTGTGAAGAAGTACACCCCTGCAGGGTTATCATTATCTATTCGAATAGCCGGATTCCTCGGATATGGAAACTTGGACCCCTTGCATAGTTCATAGACAAGTGAAAGTGGATACTCCAAAATACGCAAGATAAGCGTGAGTGCTATGGATGGCTTTCTCGTAGGGAGACGGGAGCGGATCCATAATGGTGTATTGATATGGTGAATATGTGGACTCGTGTGCGCCACCTCAAAAGAGTTACTTGCAGTCGTAGTTCAGGATAGCCACCGTGTAAAAGCTGGCTTGCTGCAGTTAAACTCCACCACCCCTTTGTTGATAATGATGCATATGTAGATAGATCTGATGTAAGTCTTGCTGGGTACATTTGTACTCACGTTGCTTAATTTATGTTTTTGCAGAGAGACTTCAGTCTCGCTAGTAGTTCCACGTGGACTTCGACGTTTAGCTTGTTACCTCAGCTACGATCTTGTGCCCTCGGCAGGATCTGGTAGATAGTCAGGCTTCTCAGCCTCTTTCATTTATAGTTGTCTGTACTCAGACATGATAGCTTCCATTTGTGTTTTGATTTGTATGCTCTGAATGTTGGGTCATGAGACCTATGTTTGTAATATCTCGCTCCTCGGAGCCTATTGAATAAACTACTTGAGTCGTAGAGTCATTTTGTGATGCCTTGTTGTATTTGCACATATCGAGCATATTGTGTGTATGATTGAAATGCTTGGTATGTGTGGGATCTGACTATCTAGTTGTTATCTTTAGTAGCCTCTCTTACCGGGAAATGTCTCCTAGTGTTTCCACTGAGCCATGGTAGCTTGCTACTGCTCCGGGACACTTAGGCTGGCCGGCATGTGTCCTTCTTCGTTCCTGTGTATGTCCCTTCGGGGAAATGTCACGCATTGAGTACCGGAGCCCTGTTAGCCCGCTACAGCCCGGTTTACCGGAGTCCTGCTAGCCCAATGCTACAGCCCGGACCCACTTGCTGATGACCGACACGTTCGATGCTGGGTCATGGATGCCTGTCCCTGTAAGTCTGTGCCACTTTGGGTTTACGACTAGTCATGTCAGCCCGGGCTCCTTATCATATGGATGCTAGCGACACTATCATATACGTGTGCCAAAAGGCGCAAACGGTCCCGGGCAAAGGTAAGGCGACACCCGTGGGAATACCGTGTGTGAGGCCGCAAGGTGATATGAGGTGTTACATGCTAGATCGATGTGGCATTGATTCGGGGTCCTGACAAGTATTAATTATCATTAAGGATATGAAAATATAATCTTCCACCAGATAAACCTTACAAGGAGTAATCAACACTACTAGCAACCCACAGGTACCAATCTGAGGTTTTGGGACCAAGATCGAATACAAGAGATGAACTAGGATTTGAGAGGAGATGGTGCTGGTGAAGATTTTGATGGACAATTACCCCCTCTTGATGAGAGGATTGATGGTGATGACGATATCGATGATTTCCCCCTCCCAGAGTGATGGTTCCCCGACAGAATAGCTCTGTTGGAGCCCTAGATTGGTTCTACCCAGGTTCCGCCTCGAGACGGTCGCGCTTCGTCTCGAAAGCTTTTCTTTGATTTTTTTTCCAGGTCAAAACACATCATATAGCCAAATATGGGCACCGGAGGCCTGCTAGGGGCCCACAAGGTCGGGGGCGCTCCCAGGGGTTAGGGAGCGCCCTCCACCCTTGTTTTTGGCTGGTGGCCCCATCTGGTACTTTCTTCGCCCAATATTTCTTATATATTCCAATAATGTGCTCCGTGAAGTTTCATGACTTTTGGAGTTGTGCAGAATAGGTCTCTAATATTTGCTCCTTTTCCATCCCAGAATTCTAGCTGCCGGCATTCTCCCTTTTCATGTAAACCTTGTAAAATAAGAGAGAATAGGTATAAGTATTGTGATATAATGTGTATAACAGCCCATAATGCAATACATATCAATATAAAAGAATGATGCAAAATGGATGTATCACTCCTCAGCAGCCTCCCTCCACTTGGCAAACTCATCAACTACCGCCTATAGTACTTGAATCGCTAGGTGACGAAGTCATATCCGACAGATCTTGGGTAGGGGGTCCCGAGCTGGTAGCCTCGACTTGATGGTAACATGACAAAGAAGTGACACGGTATTTACTCAAGTTCAGGCCCTCTCAAAGAGGTATAAAACACTACATCATGCTTGTGTTTTATTGACGAATGGTGTACGAGCACATGTTGGTCTACCTCGAGATCGTATGTGTTTGAGTCTATCCCTACCTCTATGGACTATGCCCCTCGGTTTATAAAGATGTAGGGGGGTACCAAGGTGAAAG
This sequence comes from Triticum aestivum, assembly GCF_018294505.1. Taxonomy (NCBI): domain Eukaryota; kingdom Viridiplantae; phylum Streptophyta; class Magnoliopsida; order Poales; family Poaceae; genus Triticum; species Triticum aestivum. Next base: position 202,103,228 of record NC_057800.1, on the reverse strand, counting down.
GATCGATACAGTCAACTAGAGTGGGGGTGAATAGGAGACTACAAATTTTAATCTTACTTGTCAATTTTAGGGTTAAGCGGCTAAATAGGGTTCATTGGAAATGAAAACAGGCGAACACAACCTATATCACAAGCAAGGTTCAGACTAAATATGTTAGGCAACAAACTAGATAGGCAGCCAACAAGCATACAGAGCAAAGTAAGTGCGGGAAAGGATTAACCACAAGTGAGATGAGGATGCAGATTTTATCCCAAAGTTCACTCTTCCTTGGGGAAGAGCAACTCTCCGTTTAGAGGGGTGCCAGAGCCAAAGCTTGTAGAACACCATCGAAGGCTCAGTGTGTTCTCTTTCCAGTCACCCCAATGGATGAGCCTCGAATCACTCGGGGTTGATCTTGAAGGTGACTACCACACCTCGGGGTTGATCTTGAAGGCGACTACCATACCTTTACAAACTTCCCCTGAGCACACCATAAGAAAGGAAGCTTCCGGAGGAACCTATAACCACCTAGGAGCTCAAGATCCAAGAGTAACAATTCAATGGTCGAAAAATATTGTGGGGAACACGAATTTGGTTTAGTCAAAATATAGATCGGTTCTTGCTCTCCCAATCCCCAAAGTTTTAACAAGTTTGGGTGGAGGGATTGAGATTATTGAGCAAAATGGAGTGTAGCAATGGTGGAGCTCAACAAGACATTAGGGTTAGGGATGCAGGTGGAAGAAGATGCCCTTTATAGTGTTATTGGTCGGGTGGGCATTTCTGCCCGTTCGACCCCATGCCCACGGGCTAAGTCAGCCCAGTTCGCATGGGGTACTCAAAGACTGAAACCCCACCTCGTGCGCATGGGGGTCAAAAGACCTCGTGCGCATAGGGTGTCCAGAAAGTTTAGCGGCACCCCATGCATACGGGGGTCAACACATGGGGTGTCCAGAGAGTTTCTGACCACCCCATCTACACGGGGGTGAAAGAACCCATGCTTGACCCCTGTGCAGACGGGGTGTCCAAAAAATATCTGTTGACTCTCTATGGACACCTCGACAAAGCACGAAAAAGACACAACAATGCTGGTAGGTGTAGGAGGGCTGGTGTATATGTTTTGGAAGTATACCCACACGACACAAATCCACGATGACCCCTCTTAATAGTGTGGTTTATCCTACAACTCAAATCGAACCATAACCAAAACCTTCGCGTCACAGGTAAACCACGTCTTTGACCTTTTTTAATTGGGGGGTCACACAACTCCATCATAATCTTCATGGAACCAATATCCTGAGATAAACTTTAGGAACCGATATTAGTTCCTCTAACCACATTGTCATCACACCAAAATATAATAAAGTGCCACATGCACTTTCACTAGGTTTACATGTAGTTTGATAACATCTGAGGATAAACATCCTGAAGATTGCATTCGTGCCTTGGAGTATACACTAAGTCTTCGGAGGGTTCCATCTTGATTACTCCATGGGACCTGACGAATGTGGCCCAGTAGTTGGTTGTTTGGGGGTCCTCGGCCTAGCCCATCTTTGGGAGCTGATGTGGTTAGCACCCCCTATGTAGGACACCATCAGTAGCCCCTGAACCTTTCTTCCAAGATGAGGACAATCCTCAAACATCTTGTTCTTGTTGTTGGACTTCAGCCCTATAAACTGTTTCAACACCTTCTTTGTGCATCTCCCTCCAAAGAAACCATCATTTTGTCGGAGGAATAGTATACCTCAGACCTTCGAGGATCCCCAACTGAGCTTCTTGAGAAGCACTTTTCCTTTTCATAGGATCCGAAGACACTTCCCACACCTAGCTATCTTAACGGCAAGGTTTTACTGTGCTGGAATGGGTGCAATGGTTGGGTCATGTTCTGTCAAGTTTCACCAAACCCAAACTGCCACCATGTACTACGGAGCCGAAAGGTCCCGTCAGTAGTCATTATGCTGTGTTTTAGCATAGCTCAAGGCCATTTGTATTGGCACTTCTTGTCAAATAAAGAGATCATGCCCTAGATTTTCGGCGACATCATCAATAAAAACCCCTCGATTCACATGACCACATAATGCATATCGCGTTAGAACTCGCGAAATTACTGGAACATAGTACACCCCTTAGGTGTTTTTATTGGCTTATAAAAGGCAAATGATAGAATCAATCCATTTTCATGGTGTTCCTCTCTCTCTCTCTCTCTCTCTCTTTGCTCCTATCATCCCCAAGCTCCAGCGCCCAAAGAGTAGAGCCCTACCAAAGCCTTCAGATCTGATGGCAGCTTGAAGCTACATCGGTATTTCCCCAAAGAGGAAGGGATGATGCAGCACAACGGCGGTAGGTATTTCCCTCAGCTATGAGACCAAGGTTATGAACCAATAGGAGAACCAAGCAAGAACACGTAAGCGTGTAAGTGCATCTAGTGCCACCCCTAGTTGGTTTTGGAGTATTGACGACAAACCTGGTTGAGGGACTAATGTGTTTGTGAGAATTGCAGAATAACACAGGTAGTAGTCCCTCATTGATTCGGTTTAACTACCAGAGATGACTGCTAAAAATGTGTGAAGACATTGAAGACAATGGTGGTCTGTGAAGAGTTTCACATTGAAGACTGTGACATGAGAAGACATCGTGTCAAGACTATGGATTGCGAAGACATAGTTGTCTGGTAGTTTCCTTTCCTTCTTTGTTGAGTCATAGGAACCACCGTACTATTAAGTGGGGTCCAAGTGAACAAAGTCAGAGTGACTAAAGTGATGCTCAACCAAATCCTATGTCTTCGAGCGAAGACAATGAGAGAAAATCTTATCCAGAGCTGGATGAGTCAGCTTTACTTGTAGCCCAACTCAAGCTTTCATGTGTGTTTGAAATCTGACCACTGGACACATGTCAGTTCCTTAGTGACCTAGGGTCATTCCGGACAAATCAGGTCGGGTTGCCTCGTGGCTATAAATAGCCCACCCCCTACACCATAAATTGGTGGCTGCTCAGAGTTAATGCACGACTTTTGTCGTTTGAGAGCAACCCACCTCGAAGCCTTTGAGAGAGAAATCCTTGCGAGGACAAAGCCCTAAACACCCAAAGCCAAAGAGTGTTAGGCATCACTAAAGTCTTTTTGTCGGCGTGACCTGAAGACTTGTTACACTTGAGGACTATGAATCCTCCAGCCAATTATGCGTCACGTTCTGAGCATCCAAGAGTCATTGTGGATCGCCGGTGAACAAAGTCTGTGAAGGTTTGGAAGTCTACCTTGAAGACTTACCAGAGTGTTTGGGCGAGGACTATGTGTTCTTAGCTCAAGGGGAATAAGGTGAAGACGCAGTCTTCTGAGTTGAATCTCAGCCTCCCTAAGCAGATGTAAAGTTGTCACAGCAACTGGAACTGGTCCAACAAATACATGTCCTCACCAAGCAACTAGTTCTATCCTTACCTCTCTCTTTACTTACAGTTTGTCTTCGTGAAGTCATTGTCTGCTTGCATGATCTGATTGACTTCACTGAGTGAAGACTATTGTTGATTGGCTTCATACTATCTTCCATCTTGATCCATTCTACCTAGCTGCTGATAGTCTTTGTACTTTCACTTCATTGCTTACTTGACTATGGCTTGTCTAGTGTAGTCTACCTTCTGCTGCATATTAATAGGTTCATTTCTATTGTTTGTCTTCAAAACCCCTGTGTTTTGAAGACTTTCATAAAAATCGCCTATTCACCCCCCCTCTAGTCGGTAACTATCACTTTCAATTGGTATCAGAGCAAGGTACTCCCTTGTTATGTCTGATTCGGTTTAACCACCTGGAGTTTTAGCTATGTCAACTTTAGGGATAATCAAAGTCTCCGCTGCATGCCCTGTCTTCGATGGCACCGATTACCCTTACTGGAAGAATAAGATGTGCATGCATTTGAAGCCATTGATGTCGACCTCTGGTATGTTGTCAAGAATGGCGTTCCTGTCGACTTTCTGGGAATGGGGGTCCCCATACTTCCCTTCTTGTGGCCCACGGCGTGGCTTTTCTAGCAGGCCTATATGACCCGTCTTCATCAACAAGGAATTCAAGACCTTCGCGAGGGGCCAAGCCTCGCGAGGCGGACAACACAAGACCTCCTTAGGAGCATCCTCGCTAGGCAGGCTCACGAGGGGAAGAGAGTTCAAGGCCAGCCAAACCTCGCGAGGTTCTCATGACGTGAGCCATGACGATCGAGACCAAGCGGGCGCCAGCGTGCGCAACGTCCTTGTTTCCTATTTAGTGCTAAGGGGGCAAGCGCGGATGCGGAGTATCGAGGCATCAAACAAAGGTTTCCATATTGGTGCAATAAGACCAAGACCATAAGGACGGCAACACGGAGGTCACCATGGAGCCCAAGGCGGCGTCACCAACAGAGCCTTTTCAGGCGAAGACCACTTTTGTCAGGATAAGCTGTACTAGCTGTCCCCTTTCAAATTGGTCGTTGTTGGCTCCCTTCCCGCTCAATATTTGGGGAGAGGACCAGAGCCTCTATAAATAGGACTAGCCACCACCGTAGAGGGAGGATATCTCATCTTGGACAGGATCCACACCACCAAGGCCACACACAAGTTCGCCAAGCACAAGAACACCTCAACCTCAGGAGGTTGTTCTTCCCCTTGTACTGTTCATCCTCAGCCCAAGAGGCAATCCACCACCACCACACAGGAGTAGGGTATTACACCACAATGGTGGCCCAAAGTAGTATAAATCTTGTGTCCCTTGTGTTGTGAGTTCGTCGAGTTAGGTCGTAAGACCTTAGCCGAGTTAGGACGCGGATCTGTAGGGGGGAAATCTTCACGCGCACCCAGAGTTTGAACCTTAAGGGTTTTGCCGGAACCCGTGATCCGACATTTGGCGCGCAAGGTAGGGGCGCGCCGAAGCTTCCCTTCCGTAGCTTCGTGTCACGTCGCTTCATTGTCTCCATAGAGGACGCACGCCGCTCCCGCGCCAAGCGTCGGGCTGCCCTCGCTACCCGCGTTGCTCAGATGGCTCCTGTCGGCAGGCCACCCCGTTGCTCTCCGTCGCTTGCCGCCAACGCCGCCACCGGCCTGACGGGGAACGAGCAGCAAGCTTCCTCACTGCACCCTTCGGTGCGACAGGATGGCCGCACCGCCACTCCATCATTGACTCCCGCTAGTTCATCATCTCACGCTTGTCGCGCTCCCACAGACGCACGGGCCGCGCTTCTCATGGCGCATGAGCTCATGTACTACCGCCCAGTTGACGACCTCTACGAGGACTGGCTTGACCGCATCGCCGAGCTTGTCTGCGCCGCAGGGGGCTCCCTTGCGCCATCGCACTCTCTGCCTCGCCCTCCGCCAGCCACGGGCGACGCAGCTCACGAAGCACCTCCACCAACTCTGCACCAAGACGACGCCCTAGCGCCAAGGCACGCGGCTCCACGGCGCGACCCATCGCGTCCGGCGCCTGCGCGTTAAGAAAGAAGCTGTCAAGAGGTCCCTCCACCGCAAGTGACCGCTCCGCCGCTCCTTGCACCGCCGTGCCAGGATCGTTTGCTGCTGCAAGGCCTCGCGCAGATTGACGTAGCAGCGCACGGGCGCCAATACCAAGTTCTACCTCCAAGGTGGGCCCCAGTGACCACGGCCGGCTGTCGTGCCTTCACCCCTGAGCTGTGTAGCATTGCCTGGCCGGGAAAGTTCAAGCCAGATCTGCCTCCTCGCTACGAGGGCACCCCTGACCCCGCGGAGTTCCTGCAACTCTATGAGCTGAGCATCGAGGCGGCCAACGGTGACGGGAAAGTCATGGTGAACTGGTTTCCCATGGCCCTTAAGGATGGCGCCCACTCCTGGCTCCTGAACCTGCCTCCAGGCTCGATTTCCTCCTGGGAGGAGATGTGCAACCACGTCATCGCCAACTTCTAGGGCACTCGCGACCGCCCCCCGGTCGCGGGTGACCTGCGCCGCATTAAGCAACAACCAGGGGAGACCCTGCAGAAGTACATACAGCTCTTCAACAGCATGCGAATCAAGATCCCCAAGGTGACCGACGAGGCCATCATCTCAGCATTCTCCGACGGCGTCCGCGACGTCAAGATGAAGGAGGAGCTCGCCATCCATGAGGAGTTGTGCACGACCTTGGAGCTGTTCAACATCGTGACCAAGTGTGCAAGAGCTGAGGAGGGGCGCCTCTCCCTCCTCGAGATCCCTGTTGCGGACCCAGAGGAGAAGAAGACCAAGGCCAAGGACGTGAAGCGCAAGGGAGCAGCCATGCTCACGGCAGAACCAAACACCAAGCGCGGTCGAGACCAGCCCGAGTCATCCAAGAGCAGCCGACCGTTCTGCGCCTTCCATAACCTGCATACCCACAACACTAGTGACTGTCACAAGCTCAGAGCCATTCGAGAAGGATGCTTCGGTCGATGCCCCGACCGCAGCGACCAGGGTTACGGCCGAGGAGGAGGACGTGGTGGCGGACGCTGGGACGATCGTGGCTCGCATGAGGAGTGGCGTGACTGGCCTCGTGAGGACTGCTGGCGAGATTAGCCTCGCGAGGGCGCCTGGAGGGACCAGCCTCGTGAGGATCGTCCTCAAGGCAACGCTGGCCTTCCTCCACTACCGTCACCACCCAGAAGAAATGATGACCACCATCAAGACGAGGGGCTGGGGGCTTCCAGGAGCCGCGCACTATCGCCTACATCTTGGGTGGAGCTCAAGCCCCAGCCTCGCAGCGTATCTTTAAACAGTTTGCTCGCGAAGTGAATGCACTTCTCCCCAAGCTTGAGGCCACACGCCCGCTCAGATGGTCCAGGTGCCCCATCACGTTCAGTTCAGCAGATCAGCTCAAGTGCGCAGCTACTGCAGGTGTCCTCCCAATGCTTTGTTCACTAGTCATCAGCAACGTGCAAGTTACCAAGACCCTCATCGACGGCGGCGCAGGGCTCAACGTCCTATCCGTCAAAACCTTCGACAGCCTCCAAGTGCCATATGACCAGCTTCAACCTACCAAGCCATTCTCAGGAGTGACCGACGGCTCTACTACCCCGATCGGGCAGGTCCGCCTCCCCGTTACCTTCGGAGAATGCAACAACTACCACACTGAACTCATCGACTTCGATGTCGCCTACATCCACCTGCCATACAACGCCATCCTCGGGTATCCAGCCCTAGCCAAGTTCATGGCGATGACCCATCACGGCTATAATGTCCTCAAGATGCCGGGAAGCGACGGAATCATCACAATCCCGTGCAAGGAAAGATACGCGGTGTGCTCCCTTGAGCGTCCCTTCCAAGCTGCAGCAATCGACGACCCCGACAGCCAGGGTGAGCGCCCTCCTGAGGCCACCCCCAAGAAGAAGAAGCAGTTGCGCCACGCAGGGCCTCAGGCAGGCGGCGCCTCGTCAGGATTGGCGCCCGCGCCTGGGGCGCCTCCCTCCATCGCATAGGAAAGCACGCCCAACACCCCTCTCGGGCAGGGCTCGGGGGCTCTCTTCTAGAGGGCCTCAGACTTTGCCAACATCACGAGGGAGGTGCTTGGGCACCACTTGGAGGTGTGCTTTGCGGCATGTTTCCCTCAAAATAACACAGGGAAAGGAGTGCCCACCGTTCAGGAGTTCATCACCAAGACCACTCAGGAACTGCAAGACGCAAGGGCCATGCGCGGCGACCGCCGCTCACCAGGTGCAGATCCCCATCCAGGCGAGGATGCTGGGCTGCGCATCTGCGGCGACGTCCTAGTGCTCAACCGGGCCGCCTACCAGGAGCTTTTCTGGCCTTCGCGCGAGGGACGCTGTGAGGGCCCACCTCACAGCTATGTTCGCATGCCTTTTGGCCTGCCGAGCGTGGCGACCGCCTATCAGCGCAACCTGCGGAGCATCCTGGCGGCTCAGGAGGCCAGGCACCATGTTGTGCTGACGGAGATGAAGACAGTCCTCAAGGAACCCCCCTGGACCCCCAGAGCCACCCGAGGCTCAGGGTCCTGGTGGCTCATGAAGAGTAGCCCCTTTGCCGCATACCTTCAGCTGCCCCCAACTCTCCTTCATCAACAGAACCAGGTGACATTTTCCAAGTTCATTCAGCTGGGAGCCCCCCAGGGCTTCATCATTCCCAGGCCGCGTGGGTCCGTCCCTGTGGCATGTATCTTTCCTTTTATGTCTTTAGCTTACCTTGCTGGGGGCGCCCCTCGGGCTACATCATCCCCAAGCCGCTCGGGCCGGACCTAGTGGCGCATATGGTTGTGCATTTACCTGAGCTAGGTTGCCTTTCATGCTTAATCTATCTATGACTATCACCTACTTGATCGCCACCCACCATGGGAGTCGCGCACCGCCCGTCTTTCTTCAGGACCCTTCGCGTTGTCTAACCACCTCGCATGACCAAGACAGCGAACAAGAATCAAGACCAGGCGCAACCCACCTTGAGGTTGGGCCTCGTGAGTCCTGCGCTGGCTCACGAGTGCCCAGGTACACCTCGTCTAGCCCTACCGTGTGAGCCACATGTCAGGGCGGGGCTGTACAAACCCCGGGGGCTCTCCGCGGTAGGGAGTCCCCTCTCATGGACCAGAAGCAAATTAGCAATCACCACGGCGACGGGTGCCCTTCCTCGCGGTAACTTGTAGGAACTTCCTGAGGGCCACAACAGGCGGTACCGTGGACTCTCCCTCTTCTCTCATGCGATTCGCTTGGGCCTTAAAAGGGGGGCTCCTGAGCATCACGCCTGGCGTACCAGCGGCGGCTGAGCTCGTTCAAGGGCCGGGACCTAAGGACACAGAGCGCCAAGAAGAACATGGAGGGGAGGGGGAGGCCCGTACAGGCCTGACCTAGCTACTCCACGGTGTCCGACATACGAGTTCGGCACGACTCGAGGAGCCAACCCCGGACAACCAAGATAAGTTCTTGCTCTGGATCCACCAGTTGCTACGGCACGAGACCCTCGCTCACTCCCTTCGCTGCCTTGCTGCAACAATGTTTTCTTCCTTTCCCATCCTAAGATAGCTGCTTGCACGCTAAAGGGGACCTCTTGAGCATCGCGCCTTATGAGCTCTTACTGGAACTCGGGTCGCTCACTTCCTGGCCTTGACCACGGCACGCGACCTGCCATACCAGCGACGGTTGCAGCCTACCTGGGGACCGAGACCTGTCAGCGTAGAGCACCAAGTCGCCGAAGGATTGGAAGGGGAGGCCAAGCCTCAGTAGGATATGCACACGCAAATCTTCATAATGAGGGCTATGTTGACAAAAGGCATTACAGACGCTTTACATGCCCCCACGGGGTTCATTTCTTGATTCCTCATGGGGAACAAAAGGGAAAGAATTCCTAGGAGTTCTATCTACATGCACCAGATGTCGCTGACGCCATCATCAACAGTGGGCCACGTGAGGCCGGCGCCAACCCCATCCAGATCAGCAGCGACGGCGGCTGGACGCCGTAGCCCTGCTCCGGGCTTGGCGGGAGCTCGGGGGCACGTAGCTATCGTCGTTCCTCTCCGGAGATTCCATGAGATCAGGAGAGTCGCTGGAACACTAGGAGTCACCGTTTTCGTTGGAGGAGCTGCAGGCGAGGCCTGCGGTGGGCCCAGCGCCCGCTGCAGCGTCGTCCTGGCGACCTCCTTCAGGGCAGCACTCCAGGCGGCGGCCTTCCTCGTCGAAGAGGGTGCCCTTCGTGTGGCAGACTCAGGCAATCTCACCCCAGCCTCGGGTCATGAAGATCTTCCCGGAGGCAATAGCACCTGACGGAGTCCTGGATTAGGGGGTGTCCGGATGGCTGCACTATACCTTCAGCCGGACTCCTGGACTATGAAGATACAAGATTGAAGACTTTGTCCCATGTCCAGAAGGGACTTTCCTTGGCGTGGAAGGCAAGCTTGGCGATACGGATATGCAGATCTCCTACCATTGTAACCGACTTTGTGTAACCCTAACCCTCTTCGGTGTCTATATAAACCCGAGGGTTTTAGTCCATAGGACAACATACACAACAACAATCATACCATAGGCTAGCTTCTAGGGTTTAGCCTCTCCGATCTCGTGGTAGATCTACTCTTGTACTACCCATATCATCAATATTAATCAAGCAGGACGTAGGGTTTTACCTCCATCAAGAGGGCCCGAACCTAGGTAAAACTTCGTGTCCCTTGCCTCCTGTTACCATCCAGCCTAGACGCACGGTTCGGGACCCCGTACCCGAGATCCGCCGGTTTTGACACCGACATTGGTGCTTTCATTGAGAGTTCCTCTGTATCGTCGCCGTCAGGCTTGATGGCTCCTACGATCATCAATGGCGATGCAGTCCAGGGTGAGACCTCCCTCCCCGGACAGATCTTCATCTTCGGCGGCTTCGCACTGCGGGCCAATTCACTTGGCCATCTGGAGCAGATCAAAAGCTATGCCCTTGGCCTTCAGGTCAGATTTGGAAGTTTAAACTACACGGCTGACATCCGTGGGGACTTGATCTTCGACGGATTCGAGCCACTGTCGAGTGCGCCGCACTGCCACGACGAGCATGATCTAGCTCTGCCGCCTAACAGTGCCCTGAAGGACGCACCCGCATTGTCTTTGACCCTTAATTCGGAGCCAACTGCGCCGATCAAGGATGGGTGGATGGACGCCGCCTCGGGGGCTGCGATCCTAGCGGCGATCGAGCCGAACACCAGCCCCGCACTCCGCAAGACTCGTGATTCCAAGGAGCCGGACTCCGAACCATTCGCGCCTGTGCCGATCGAATCTGATTGGGCGCCGATCATGGAGTTTACTGCCGCGGACATCTTTCAGCACTCGCCCTTTGGCGATATTATGAAATCACTAAAGTCTCTCTCTTTATCAGGAGAGCCCTGGCCGGACTATGGTCAGCGAGATTGGGATACGGACGATGAAGAAATTCAAAGCCCACCCACCACCCACTTTGTAGCCGCTATCGATGATTTAACCGACATGCTCGACTTCGACTCCGAAGACATCGACGGTATGGACGCTGATGAAGGAGACGATGAAGAATGAGCGCCTATTGGGCCCTGGAACACCACCTCGTCATATGACGTATACATGGTGGACGCACCAAAAGATGACGACGAGGCACAGAAGGACGCACCGAAGGCTTGTTCCCTCGAAAAGCAGTCAAAGCGGCGACGCAAGCGCTGCCCCAAATCCCGCCTCGACAGAAATAGCGATCACACAGACCCAGCGCTGGAGCAGGGCGAACCGCTGCCGGACAGCGGCAATCCGGATAATCAAACTGAACAAACAAATCCTATCAAGGATAAATGGTCCGGAGACATAACGCCGGACAGGCACTCGGAGCAGCAGACTGCCCGTAAAAGGCTTGTTGCCACCGCAAGGAGTCTGAAAAAGCAGAAGCAAAGGCTCAAGGCTGCGCAAGACACACCCCAAATCAGGTGGAGTAAAATACTCAACACAGCAGCAAGGTACGGCGACAATCGCCCCTCCAAGAGCTACCCAAAGCAGAAGCTGCTACCCGAATTAAATGAGGAGGCCTCAGACCCCCCACAACCAAATATCAAAGCAGCCACTTGGTCGGATAGACGACCCCTCTACCAACACAGAGCGGCACACAACGCTGCTCACAATACAACACGCGACCCATGCGAGGGCTCGCACCCAAAGGACGGTGCAACAAGATCCATCTACGGACCAGGCAAGCGCGCCCCAGCATACAATGCAACAAAACAAACTTCCGAATAAATGGTCACACCCCTATTTGCAATATAAGGGGCTCAACGCGCGCAGACAAGTGGCAATTTCTTATCATCTTGAATTATATATGGTTTCTTTAAAAACTATCTCTTTGTACGACAACTTTTTCACTTAACTTCCTCTCTTTTACAGACGATCATCGTGCTACACCCGTCCAGGATACGGCACAACAGAGACACGGGCGCATACGTGCAGCAGGGACCCGCTCCAAGGATTCTTTTTAGATTAAGACCCTGCGTAAACCTTTTTTACTGACTCTTGTTGATACATATCCACCGATGAGAAGGATGCTGACGTCTTGGCATGTGGCCACGCCAGAACGATGCACGTACTTGGACACAAGGGGCTTCTTACAAAGGCCATTATTTAGGCTCGGTTTATACCACAAAGACCGAATACCTTAGGGAGTGTTCGGCGTCGCGAGTTTGGCCCTATATGCATCAGCTTTGAATCATTGTCTTTGGTCAAATGTTGGGTTTTCCCGGCTCCTGTGTTTTGGTGCCTTACGTCCCGCTTTACCGGCTAAGGTAGCACCAGGAGAACTACTGCGATTGTGCACTGGTTCATCCGGACGAGCACCTCAGTAGAGAAAGCCGAAAACTGACTGTCATGATATAGCGTGAGACTGGTCAACTACTCGATGACCTGTGGGAATGTCAGAATTCCTCCGCCTTAATGAAGGGCCGTTTTCCGGCCAGGCATGTACGCACCCCGGAACCGGGAGAGTGCGGAGCCACTAGGGGCTATCTAGTAGTTCCACTGTCAAACTCCTATGGCTAAGTGAAAGTGCTAAAGCATTATAGTCCGGTTGCCTCGCTCGCTCTGCTATCACCTCCTTAATAGGACCAAGATGCTGGGTTAAGTGTGAACGCATGTTTTTGCGAGCACCTCCGCATTATATGCGAGGGGCTTGAAGCCGACGACTGCAATCTTTCAGGTTATACACATGTATACATAAAGAGCCGCCCAGGAGGCATCATATTACTTTCAGGCAAAAGTATAAAAATAGCCTTATAAAAATTTATCAAAGCATTTCGCTTACAATGAGATTACATGTCACTCAAACATAATATTTTTTGAGCACTGGGTCTCTATCAAACGGGCACCCTCAAGAACTTCTTCAAAGTAGTGCTCAGCAGCCTTTCGACCTATGGCCGAATCCCGCGCTGCAACAGTGGTAGCATCCATCTCCGCCCAGTATGCTTTAACACGGGAAAAGGCCATACGTGCGCCCTCTATGCATGCCGACCTCTTCATCGCATTAATGCGCGACACCACGTCAAGGAACTGCTGCACCAAGCTAAAATAGCTGTTCGGTTTTGACCTTTCCGGCCATAGCTGATCCACAACAGACCTCATGGAGAGTCCGAACAACCTATTTAGTTTGTCCCATTCAGCTAATTGGTCAGTCAATGAAAGCGGATGGTCGGGAGAATGGAGTTGTCTCCAAAACAACTGGTCTACTTCACGGTCCGTCTAACCCTAGAAATACTTGGCCGCATCGGCAGCGCTCGCAGCCAAATCCATATATACATCCTCCGAACTCCATAGCCGATCCAGAGGGGCATACCGTGGATCTCCGAACTTCCTCCGCAACATAAAGGATTTCCCAGCTACATTATCCCCGGCTTCCCGCAGCTCCTCCTTCTTTGCCCTCATAGCAGAGAGGAGGTCCTTTCTCGTCACAGCAGCCTTCTCAAGGTCCGATGCCTTCGCTTGGTTTTCCATTTCAAGAACCCGGCAACGGTCGGCGGCGGCTTTTAATTCTATGGCCTTCTTGGCCATCTTGTCTCGGCTCTCGCCATGCGCGGCCTTCTCGGCTTGCAACTCTTCGGCCGCCTTCAAAGCAGCCGCATTACCCAACCTCGCTTGTTCCTTGGCTCGGGCAAGTTCTGCCCGCAAGGCTTCAATAGTGGCAGCTCCATCTGCAGTCACAACATATTAAAGATGCTGGCATCATGCTGCTCTTCCTATTGTGGCGTTTACCGGATAATGACACTTACCCTATGCCTCGTCAAGCCTTTTGTTAACAAGCTCGATGTCAGCATCTGCCGCATCCAACTGTAATTCTAAATGGGCAAACTCCCTAGTCCGGCTAGCCACCGGAGCTTCCATCACCTGCACATAGAGGTAGTATGGTTATTACCTGGGAATATGATCCTCTGTTCGTCGTCGTTTCCGATCACAACCAGAGTCTCAGGGGCTACTATCTACACATGGCACACCTAGCATGTGCAGGACTATCATACATTCTTTTACGTACCTCAAAGCCTGTTAGTAGACTCATAAAAGCTTCATGCAATCCGCTTTCGGCGGACGATATTCTCTCCATCACCGTATTCATCAGCACACGGTGTTCGTCTCAGATGGCCGCTCGCCCCACCAACTCCCTCAGAACATTCTATCGCACACTAGACGGTGCCGAACTCTTTTGTCTGCTCTCTTCGGGAGCTGGACACTGGGTGCTTCGGAGGTCAATGGGATTATCTTCCGGCCTCACCGGACTCGGAAAGGCCCTCCGCGACGACACTTCAGGGTCGCCCGCTTCCGAAGCGGAGGAGTCTGGAGGAGGCGTTTTGCTCTCCATCATCTCTGGAGGAAGATCCCCCGAAGACGAGCTCATTTGAGAGGGCTAAGGCCCGAACTGCAAAAATATATGTGGTGGTTATTCTCTCAGAAGAAAAAGATGGCATATCTGTACTATTAAAGTATTTCGAATCACTTACGACTCACGGGAGAATTGATCCCCCCTCGGACTTTGTGCGCAACAGTGCCCCCCAAGGTAGGACCCTCTATGGGAGACTTCTTCTCCCGTTTGGAAGCTTCGGCTTCCGAATCTCCGGGTGCAGTCCTTTTCCTCTTCTGGTCGTCTTCCTTCATGGAGACGCTCGCTCCCTCGGTTAGAATGGGCAGCATTGGGGGCCCGCGTCCGCCCGTATTATCCTCCACAGTATCTTCCTTCAAGGGCTCCGGGCAAGGTGCGGTCTGGAGCATCTTTTCCAATACCGGATTTTCCAAACCCTCAGGGAGGGGGGCCAAACACCGAATCAACTTCTCCTTTGCTAGCCAGTCCTGGTCAAAAAGCAAACTCTCAGAAATAACTTCGTAACAAAGGAGAGATAGTATGTTCGGCCGGAAGATACCTTACCTGTTCGGCGGCGCGGTTACTACGCAGGCCCACGTCCTTGGTAATTTCCGGACACTCCACCCGAGGTCCGAAGAATGACTTGTACGTCTCCTCGTGCGTCAGGCCGAGAAAATTTTGAATGACACACGGTCCCTCGGGATTGAACTCCCACAGTCGAAGAGGCCGGCGTTTGCAAGGCTGGACTTGACGAACCAGCATAACTTGTATTACTGCAACCAAACTGAAATCTCCATTGAAGATATCTCGAATGCGGCTTTGGAGTATAGGCACATCCTTGGCTGGACCCCAACTCAGACCTTTGCTAATCCATGACATCAGTTGTGGTGGAGGGCCCGAGCGGAAAACAGGGGCGACCGCCCACTTGGCACTTCTAGGAGCCGTAATGTAGAACCACTCATTCAGACACCTCTGGTATGGAACCTTTGGGCCACGGAGCTCCAGTCATCTTGCGTATTAAGGCATCTCCACACGCTGCATGTTGCCCCTCGATCATCTTCGGCTTTACTTCAAAGGTCTTGAGCCACAGGCCAAAGTGAGGGGTAACCCGGAGGAAGGCCTCGCACACGACAATAAATGTCGTGATATGAAGAAAGGAGTCCGGAGCTAGATCATGGAAGTCTAGCCCGTAATAAAACATCAAACCCCTGACGAAAGGATCCAGAGCAAGGCCTAGACCTCGGAGGAAGTGGGAGATGAACACGACGTTCTCGTTGGGTTCAGGGGTGGGGATAGCCTGCCCTCGGGGAGGCAGCCGATGCAAAATCTCGGCGGTCAGATATCTGGCCTCCCTCAACTTTTTGATGTCTTCTTCTGTGACGGAGGAAGGCACCCATCGGCCTTGAAGGCTAGATCCGGACATGACTGAAGGTTCGGAGCACCTGACCTGAACTTCGGGTGTTTGAGCTTGAGGTGGGGGATGGATTCGATTGAGCACGGGAGGAAAAAATAAGAGCCTTGTCCCCTTTATAAAGAGGGTGAATATCAAGCGTCCTCTCCGTGTCCGTTTGGACTTGCCTATAATTTTGGTGTCCTAGAAGCGGTTGGGTTACCCACGCCCGTATTGATGAGAATCCCGGAATAAGGAGACACGATCTCTGCTTTAACAAGATGTGCCAAGGAAACCGCCTCGCATGACACGCTGAGGTGGGATAATGAAACGACTCGGATAAAGGCTTGGCCGTGGTGTGTCACACTACAGAATACGTCAGCAGATTAGATTTGTGTAAATATTATTCTCTCTATGGCAATATGTGGAAACTTATTTTACAGAGCCGGACACTATCTTTGTGTTCAAAATCTTCTATGAAGTACTTGGAGGAGGAACCCGCCTTGCAATGCCGAAGACAATCTGCGCGCCGGACTCGTCGTCTTTGAAGCCTGGTTCAGGGGCTACTGAGGGAGTCCTGGATTAGGGGGTGTCCGGATGGCCGGACTATACCTTTAGCCGGACTCCTCGACTATGAAGATACAAGATTGAAGACTTCGTCCCGTGTCCGGAAGGGACTTCCCTTGGCGTGGAAGGCAAGCTTGGCGATACGGATATGCAGATCTCCTACCATTGTAACCGACTTTGTGTAACCCTAACCCTCTCCGGTGTCTATATAAACAGGAGGGTTTTAATCCGTAGGACAACATACACAACAACAATCATACCATAGGCTAGCTTCTAGGGTTTAGCTTCTCCGATCTCGTGGTAGATCTACTCTTGTACTACCCATATCATCAATATTAATCAAGCAGGACGTAGGGTTTTACCTCCATCGAGAGGGCCTGAACCTGGGTAAAACTTCGTGTCCCTTGCCTCCTGTTACCATCCGGCCTAGACGCACAGTTCGGGACCCCCTACCCGAGATCCGCCCGTTTTGACACCGACAGCACCAATCTCCGCTCTAGTCGCTAGGGCGTCGCAGCCGGTGTGTTGCAGCCAAAGCTCGCGAAGGCCCCTCGGCGGCATCTCGGCTGCGAAGAACTGCGGGAGGCGAATCCAAGTGCTCGGGGGCATCGCCGCCCATAGCACAAACTCGCGCGAGGATCCGCAGCGTGGACCCCTGGGGCGACGGCGTGCGCCTCCGTGGCACGGCGACCAGGGCCCTAGCATGGTCGGCGCTGCTCACCGCTCCTCCCTCCGGAATCGTCGGCGTGAGCGTACAAGGGAAATGGGTACCCAGGAGGTGGCCTCTCATACAAAGGCCGCGACACCGCCAGCCTCACGACCATCTCGCAGCGATGAGACCTCCTGTTCTTCGGCGGGAGCAGCTCTGGCTCATTGAGGGGAGCCTTGCCCTTCTCTGCTGCCGAGAACCTCCGGATCGGTGCTATGTCTGCACAAGCAAGGAGTGGAGCTAGGAAGGAGAAGAAGCAGGAGAGGCAGACGAAAGATGGGTGATGGGGGCTCCGCCCCCCTCCCATTTATACCAGGAGAAGGCCAACCAGCACCCCCCACGATCGCAGGTAATGATGGTTTTCCTTGCATGTCGCAGGGATTGTCAAGTCGGGCAGTTGTCAAGGCAGCGTGGGGAAGTGGAGATGCCCACGACTAATCAACCGCCACGCGTCGACCAAGGCCGCATGCTATTGGACCCGTGGCGCTTCGCACTTGACCCTTGGCTTCGCCTCGAAGCCATGCCCGGGCGCGCCTTGGGCCTGGGGGCTACTGTCGGCATTCTGGGAATGGGGGTCCCCAGACTTGCCTGCCTGCGGCCCACGGTGTGGCTTTGCTAGCAGGCCTGTACGGCCCGTCTTCATAAACAAGGCATTCAAGACCTTCGCGAGGGGCCAAGCCTCGCAAAGCGGACGATGCAAGACCTCCTCAGGAGCAGCCTCGCCAGGCAGGCTCGCGAGGGGCGAAGAGTTCAAGGATAGGCAAACCTCGTGAGGTTCTCGTAACATGAGCCATGATGATCGAGACTAGGCGGGCGCCAGTGCACGCAACGTCCTTGTTTCCTCTTTGGTGCTAAGGGGGCAAGCGCAGGCACGGAGTACCGAGGCATCCAGAAAATGTTTCCATATCGGTGCAAGAAGACCATGACCAGAAGGACGGCAAGACGGAGGTCAACATGGAGCCCAAGGCGGCGTCACCACCAGAGCCTTTTGCATGCGAAGACCACTTTTTTTAGGATAAGCTGTACTAACTGTCCCCTTTCAAATTGGCCGTTGTTAGATCCCTTCCCGCTCAATATTTGGGGAGAGGACCAGGGCCTCTATGAATAGGACTAGCCACCATCGTAGTGGGAGGATATCTCATCTTGGACAGGATCCACACCACCAGGGCCACACACAAGTTCGCCAAGCACAAGAACACCTCAACCTCAAGAGGTTGTTCTTCCCCGTGTACTGTTCATCCTCAGCCCAAGAGGAAATCCACCACCACCACATGGAGTAGGGTATTACACCACAACGGTGGCCCAAACCAGTATAAATCTTGTGTCCCTTGTGTTGTGAGTTCGTCAAGTTAGTTCGTAAGACCTTAGCCATGTTAGGCCGCGGATCGGTAGGGGGAAATCTTCGCGCACACCCCAGTGTTCGAACCTTAAGAGTTTTGCCAGAACCCATGATCCAACAGTTCCCAAGGCCGTTGAAAGCGTCACCCCAGCTGATGTCAAGAAGTTCATTCAACTGGATTCTACTGCCAAGAACATCATCTGTGGTCATCTGACCAAAGGACAGTATGGTCGTGTGAGTGCTCTGGAAACTGCAAAGCTAGTCTGGGACTGGCTCTGCAAGGTTATTGAAGGCGTCTCAACCTAGAGAGACTCAAGGATCGGTGTTCTTCGCAATCTCTTCATCCGCTTCAAGAGAAATGACAACGAGAATGTTCAGCTAACGTTTGATCGCCTCACTAACATCACAAATGAGCTTCATGCACTCGGCGGCACTAAGATCACTAAGCATGAAATCGTCAAGACAGTCTTAAGATCACTCGACAGCTCATTTGACACCCTGGCCCCGATGATTCAAGAATGCCCTAACTTCAAGACTCTTGATCCGTCTGACATACTTGAAAGGCTCAACACACATGAGTTCCAGCTATCTGAGAAACGAGATATCTATGGTCCCAACTATGGTCGAGCTTGCGCTTTGAAGGCAAAGGTTGTTTCCTCATCTGAAGAAGATCTGACAGCAGTTTTGAGGATCCTGAAGACATTGGAAAGGAACTTGCCATGCTTGTGAAGAAATACCAAAGGTTCACCAGGAAGAAAGGCTCCAGACAGTCTTCAAGATCCAGCTCAAGAAATGATAAAGCTTCCTCCCGTGACTACAAGAAAAGAACGTGCCACAAGTGCAAGAAACCTGGTCACTACATCTCTTAATGTCCTCAATGGGACAATGGGAACAAGAATAAGAAGAAGAAGAAGAAGAAGAAGAAGAAGAAGAAGAAGAAGAAGAAGAAGAAGAAGAAGAAGAAGAAGAAGAGCAAGGAATATGATTTTGATGACAAGAAGAAGAAGAAGAAATCTTCAAATTCTTCCAAGTCTTCGTCGAAGTCTTCATCACACAAGAAGAGCTCATCTAGCAAGGGTCGTGTGTTTGTTGGCAAGGAAATGGATTTAGAAGAGGAGTCTGCATCTGAGGAGGTGGAGATGGAGTCTGAAGAGGAATCTGATTCAGGCATGGAAAGCCTGGCTTTAGCTTCAGCATACGTCACCAAGTCCATCTTCGATACTGAAGACGATGGCCTCTTCACCAACACTGATGCTAACGAGGATGACTCTGCTCCCACCTACTGCTTCATGGCACGTGGTGCCAAGGTAAAATCACGCGATGCTCACTATCAAACATCTAGTGAAGATGACTCTGAATGTAAATATAAGCCTAGCTACAAAACACTTGCTAAAATTACAACACAGCAACAGACTGCTATGGAACATATTCAAAAAATGTTAGACAAAAGAAATGACCTGTTGGACGTGGAAATGACTCGAACTCGGTCCTTAATTGAAGACATTAAAAATCTTCATGTTAAGTACGAAGAACTTGAAAGTCGTCATGAAACGCTCTCAACTACTCATGAAAACCTCTCCTACGATTATCTTCAAAGGAAGCAAGAACTTGAGAACTTGAGAGCGGCTCATGAAGATCTTCAAAAAGAGAATGAGTCACTTCGCGCTCAACAAATCAGTCTCGCTCAGGAAGGATTTGAACCACTATGTCTAAAATGCCTTGAGAGTGATAACGCTACTTATGTTGTTGGATGTTCTACTGCTACTACTATTGCAATATCCTCAACTGCTGATGTGGTAACTAACCCCTCTGCTGAGGATACCACTACTATTGCTGATGAGAATGCCAGGTTGAAGACATTGCTTGAGACAGGAATGTACAAAAGTCTCAAAGGGCATCAGACACTATGTGATGTCCTCAAGAAACAGATTCTGAACCGAAACCCTAGGAAAGAGGGTGTTGGGTTCGAAAGGAAAATGAATGTTGATGGTTCTTACTGGAAGCCTGAGCAGTACCCCAAAACCACATGGGTTGCTGCAAAGGGACCTTCAGTGGATCCATCTACCTTATCTGGCTTCACTTGTGCTAACCCGATTATCATTGATGAATCCTTTGATGCAAACTGTAAACTGTTTAAGAATCAGAATGGTGAATTGTTTGCCAGGTATATTGGTACTAACTGCAGGAATGGACCACCTTTGAAGAATATCTGGGTGCCCAAGAGTTGTCTTGAAAATCTTCAAGTGAATGTCATCATGACACCACCTGGGATGAAGACAAACCCCAGACCAAAGGCTTCACATGGTCCAAAGACTTCATACAGACAGAGGACTCACTAGAGTCACCCTAACATAAATGTTTTGCAGGGAAACCATACTCAGGACTATGAATATGAGCGTGTTTCATCAAACCGCCATGAGTATTTTTCACCTCCTACAAGACTATTTGCTAGGGCTCCAAAGCCAAAGTTCTTAGATGCTGCACTTAGACTCATTGCTTCGAAGCCACCCCTGAAGATGTGCGTGGTTAAGAAAACTTAACTCTCTTTTGCAGGGAAAGGTCTCTAGCCGGAAATCAAAGGCGTAGATGCTATTGCTGGGGACCTAAAACATCTTGTGGGGCGCAAGATAAAATTCCCAAATGGTCTTATTATGTATTTCATTCCTGAGTCGCTTGCCATTCATCCCATCAGTCCTAACCTGGATCTGAGCTTTCATAATCCACTTGCACGTCAAATGTTTATGCTTCACAATACTCTTCGTGAAGCCTATCCCCCTAACTGCACTGTAGGGTATGACACCAGCTACTTCAGAATGGATTATTGGTAGTGGATGCACTAACCACATGACTGGCGACCGTAGTCTTCTCATGGACTCAACCTTACGTCCATCTAACAAGAGTCATATCACATTTGCTGACACTGGTAAAAGCAAGGTATTGGGTCTAGGTAGAGTTGCAATCTCAAAGGATCAGCACATGGATAAAGTGATGCTTGTTGAATCCCTTGGTTTCAACTTAATGTCTTTCTCAATGCTTTGTGACTTGAACATGATTGTGATATTTGGAAAATATCATTGCCTTGTTCTAATGGAATCTGACAAGTCTCTAGTCTTTGAAGGGTACCAAAAAGGTGTTATGTACATGGTAGATTTCTCAGTAGAACCACAGTTGGCAGTATGTCTTCTAGCAAAAGCTTCAGAGTGCTGGCTCTGGCATCGGAGGCTAGGGCATGCTGGCATGAGAAACTTGTACGCTCTCGCGAAGAAGAAGCATGTCGTAGGCATTGAGGGCGTCAAGTTCAAAAAGGATCATCTGTGTGGTGCCTGTGAAGCCGGGAAGATGACTAGGGCCAAGCATCCTTCAAAGACAATCATGACTACATCACGTCCCTTCGAGCTGCTTCACATGGACCTATTCAGCTCTGCTCATTACTCCACCCTTACTACCACTGCTTGTCTCTATGGCTTCGTTATTGTTGATGATTACTCTAGATATACCTGGGTGCATATAATTCTCCACAAGACTAAAGTGCAGGATGTCTTCAAAAGATTCACAAATCGTGCCATGACGAAGACAATGATCAGCAAGAGCAAAATCTTCGTCCAGTTCATCCTCATGTTGCAAATGAAGTACAGATCGAGAAGATAATTGATAGCATCAATGCACCCGGTCCCCTTACTCATTCAAGAGCTACACAACTAGCGAATTTCTGTGGGAACTTTGCATTTGTGTCCATCTCTGAACCCAAGAAAGTTGCTGAAGCCTTCATGGATCCTGAATGGATTCAAGCTATGCAAGAAGAGCTTCAGCAGTTCGAGCCGAACAATGTATGGGAATTGGTCAAGCGTCCTGATCCTCGCAAGCACAATATCATTGGCACAAAATGGATCTATCACAACAAACAAGATGAGCATGGTCAAGTTGTAAGAAACAAGGCACGTCTCATTGCTCAAGGATATACTCAAGTTGAAGGAATTGACTTCGATGAAAAATTCGCTCCGGTGGCTAGGCTTGAAGCCATTCGCATTCTGCTAGCCTATGCCAACCATCACAACATCCTCCTGTATCAAATGGATGTGAAGAGTGCTTTTCTCAATGGCAAGATTGAAGAAGAAGTGTATGTTTGTCACATCCCTGCTTTTAGTCATGCATTAGGATTGGATGAACATGTGCATCATGTTTAAAAAAAATTTGAACTTGAAATGGGGGCTAATAAACCCCAACACCCCCCCTGAAAATGCTAAATTCCAACAATTGGAATTTCAATGAACCCAAAATGCCCTTCATAAAAGCCCACCATTTTTGGTCTTGACTAAAACCTCTGCCAAAAATGGTCTTGCAATTTATGGAGCCATTCTGGATTTTTGAACAAGCCATAAGTATTTGAATTTGGGCATTTTAAATGCTATAAATATTTTAAAGTGCTCAAATAATCTTGGAAGCATTTTTAGGCAGTTGAGAATATTCCCAAATGTGCCTCTGAATATTTCTAGAGTTTTTGGAAATGAAATAGTATTTATTCTATTTCAATACACATAGCAGGAAATAAATAAAAGCAAAACATAAAGAGAGAGAGAGAGAGTTAGACTTACCTGTCGCCTGGCCTGGCCCAGCTCGGCCCAGCCCACTAGCTCCCGCCAGTCATCCTCCTCCTCTCGCCAGGAGGACGAGAGGTGCATGGCCAGCGCCCGCAGCCACACGCCGGCCACCTCCTGCTCCTGCCGACGCCCAGGACGCCATCTACGAGTGCCACGCACTCCCCCTCGTCCCCCTCTCACTTTCCCCACTCTCCTGGTGCCCCTCTCCCCCCCTCTGGCTCTCTCCCCATCCCCTGCCGAGCGCAGCCATCGCCGCCGACAAGCACCACCGCGGCCACTGCCTCTCCCTCGCTTCTCTGACCGGCTCAAAGGCTCTGCCTCGACCCCCTCTTCCTTCCACCCCGAGCCACGCCACCACGGGAGCCCCACATCGCCTCCATGAGTCGTCTTCCCCGAGCACGGCTGCCGGCCTCCATCGACGGATTCGCCATCGCCAAGCCGTCTCCAAGCAAGTCGAGCCCCTCTTCGTGATCGTTGTGAGCTCCGCCACCGTTTCCCCCTCTCCCTGCGCCGTCCGTGTCCTCTAACCACCATGGCCATCGGAGCCGATAGCTCCTCGCCGCCGGCCATGTCGCCACCGTGGCCACGGCCGTGCAAGCTTGCACCCGAGCTCACCACTGCACTCAGTACATCCCCACGAGTCAAACGCAGCCACCCCCATGTCCTGTTGTGCAACCTAGCATGTTTTCTACCGAGGCCCGAACTCCGGCCGCCGCGGACGTGCTCGCCGCCATCATTTCCGGCCTCCTCGAGCTCCACCTCCACCACCAGACGCCGCGGCTTGTCCCGAGCTACTCGTAGGACCAAACCGCAGTCGATTTGGTTGGCTGTGGGCAAAACCCGAGCCCCTCCGCCGCGTCGGTCGTCGCCGGCATCAAGCCGCCAGCGACTTGACCACTTTTTGACCATGGACTGACGCATGGGCCCAGGTTGACTTCCCCCCCTAAGCCTATGACAGGTGGGGCCGACCTATTAATTAGTTTAGGATTAGTGTTAACTAATTTTAATTAGTTAAGTCGCTGATAGACAGGGCCCACCAGTCAGGTTTGACTGGCCCTGGTGCCTTTGACTCGCTGACGTCACAGTGACGTAGTGCTGACGCATTTATTCTTTTTCTGGATTTCTTTTTATATAGGAAATTCCAGAAAATAGCCAAAACTTCTAAAAATCATAGAAAATCAACCATATCTCCGAATCAAACAAATTATATATGAAAAATGATCAGAAAAATTCAATCTATCC
The DNA here is from genome assembly GCF_018294505.1 of Triticum aestivum. NCBI lineage: Eukaryota > Viridiplantae > Streptophyta > Magnoliopsida > Poales > Poaceae > Triticum > Triticum aestivum. The sequence goes on along the minus strand of NC_057800.1, from coordinate 202,079,148 downwards.
ATCTGTAATGGTTTCATGCATGACAAACCACTTTAACCTTGCTGTTTAGGTGAAACAAGCTAATACACTTTTTATGCATAAGAACTTGAACCTTCATTTGAATCTTTGATTCAAATGGACCCATTTCAACTTGTTTCACATTGCATTAGACAGGACACATCATTTTGCCATGTCATAGCATGCATCATATTGTTGCATATTGTCATGTGTTGATTATGTGTTGTGTGTCCTTCGTGGTAGGTTCTGCCTCCGAGGATATCTCCGAGTATCCAACTGAAGGGCAATACCCTAATATCACTCCATCAGGCAAGCAAACCATTGATCATTCCGATACAAACCCATGTTCTCGCTTCTGCTCTTGTTTACTGCATTAAGACAACGCGATTCAAACTGCCGTGTGCTACGGTAGTTGAGCCCTTATCCTCTGCATGACCTGTCATTGCCACAGTAACTAGATGAAACCCACTAGCATGTGTAGGAGTTGATTGAGCCCTCTATGTGTTTCCTACCTTGCTATGCCTACTATGCTTAGAGTTGTGTCAGGTCTGGTTCATCTGGGTGATGGGCTAGAGTGAAATGATTATGTCGGTAATGTGAGGGGTGTGTTGAACATGATTTGGTAAAGGTATCGATGACAGGCCATGTAGGAGTACATGGTGGGTTGTTTCATTGAGGCCGTCCATAAGAACTGACGTCTGTATGTGTGATTTAAGATTCAGTTATTACCATACATTGGGCCCGAAACCAATGGACCCTCTCGGCTTCTTATTCACCCTAGTACTCTGTCTAGGAGTTGCAATTAGTTTCTGGTGTTTGTAGGTTATGTGTTGGCGGCCGTGCTTAGCGCTGACCCTAGGGGTGCACTATGTTGCGTTATATACACCGTGGCACGGTGTACAGAGTCACCCGTTTGCTGTCTCAGGAACCCTGTTCACATCGTTCGGGGCCGTATGTGGAAACCTCGGCCGGACTCCGTGCGGATGGAACCTGGATAGGCGATAAACCTGGACTAGAGGCTTGAGTGTTTAGGTAGGCCGTGGCCGACACCCTCGTTGGGCTTCCGCTTGAAGGTTGCCGAGTACATGTCGTGTAAACGGCGGTAAGTGGTGAAAGCGTGTATGAATAAGTACACCCCTGCAGGGTATAAAACTATTTGAATAGCCGCGTCTGTGGTAAAGGACTACTTGGTTGCCTATACAGTTCACAGACATGTTAATGGATACTACTAAAAGACTCAAGATAAGCGTGAGTGCCGAGGATGGCCCTCTCGTAGGATGACGAGGGAGGATTCCCGGTGGAGTATTGTGTTGGTGAGTAGTGGACTCGTGTGTGAAAACTATTTTATTAGTGGTGTTCCGTAGGATAGCTTAGCCAAGAGTCAAAGCTGGCTTGCTGCAATAACTCCACCACCTTCTTGAGAATGAGCATGTATAGTAGGTTATGATGTAAGACTTGTTGAGTACCTTTGTACTCATGTTTGCTTAATTACTGTTTTCAGATGACAACACCGCCCCCTCCGATGGGTTTTATGTAGACCTCGACGTCGATGAGTGACTTGCCACCTAGGTGGTGATCCTGGCCATGGAGGGCCCTTTATAGATAGACAGGCTTCGAGAACCCTTCTTTCTTTCTAGTGTCTGTACTCAGACTATTTGCTTCTGCATGTGCTTGTATGCTTGTATGACTTGAGTGTCGGGTCATGTGACCCCTACCTGTATGAACCTGTTATGTATGGCACTCTGGAGCCTTTAATTAAAGTACTTGAGTTGTAGAGTTTTGTTGTGATGCCATGTTGTATTTACACATATCGAGCATATTGTGTGTATGATGAAATGCTTGGTATGTGTGGGATCCGACAATCTAGTTGTTTATCCTTGGCAGCCTTTCTTATGGGGAAATGTAGTCCAGTGTTCCTCGAGCCATAGTAGTCCGCTACAGCCCGGTTCACCGGAGTCTTGCTAGCCCAGCACTACTGCTCAGGACACTTGACTGGCCGGCATGTGTTTCACTTCATTCCTATGTCTGTCCCCTCAAGGAAATGTCACGCGGTGACTTCCGAAGTCCTGCCTAGCCTACTACAGCCCGGGTTCCCCGGAGTCCTGTTAGCCCAGTGCTACAGCCCGGATTCACACGCTGATGACCGACATGCTCGATGTGAATCATGTATGCCTGTCTCCATAGGTCTGTGCCGCTTTGGGTTCACGACTAGCCATGTCGGCCCGGGTTCTCTGTCATATGGATGCTAGCGACACTATCATATACGTGAGCCAAAAGGCGCAAACGGTCCCGGGCCATGGTAAGGCGACACCCGTGGGGATACCGTGCGTGAGGCTGCAATGTGATATGAGGTGTTACCGGCTAGATCGATGTGACTTGGAATCGGGGTCCTGACAGTGTTGGTATCAGAGCCGGACTGCCTGTAGGTTCGTTTAGCCAAACTGGTCGATGTCGAGTCTTGAAATGCTTTAGTTATATGTAGGGGAATTGATTGTGGGAGGGAACGTAAGGCTCTTTTACTCCTTTACCTTATGCCCTCTGATCTGAGTCATTCTCTTCTCATTCAACGTGGGTTAAGGACTAGGCTCTCTTCTTCTATTAGGTTCACGTGTTACTAATCCGTAGTACCTTATAAGATTGTTGTTACAAGCCTCAGTACAGTTTCTACTACTTTTAGTATGTTGCCAGTTGAATCAGAACCTTGATATGATGTTGTTAAGTGGTATTGCAAATTGTTGTGGATGTCTCAAATCTTTTTCTGAGCATTTACACCTGTTATGCTATCCAATTTTCCCTAGAAATTCTAATGTCTTTGCATTGTGGTTGTGCTTTCAGATGGCCACTCATGCTCAAAACCAAGTGGTTCGCCTGACCCGGTGCGTCGATGTGCCCGGTCATACTGCTATGATAGTCCGGGTAATGATCAAGACGGGTTACCGTTGGTATCCCGAATACACTGTCGAAGAGCAGTTCAGAGACTTCAACCAGAGTCAGTACCTCTGTACCGTCAGGATATATCCCTCTTATCCTGGAGCCATTGAGCCCCTTCACTATTCCTATGGACTCGGGGTTACTGTTGAGATGGCTGTGCAGGATGCTGCCTATTCCATGATGACCATCATGCGAGTCCGGACTGGCCTGCTTCGGAACACCGACTTCCATTATATGCCAGCTTCACTTCCGGGAGCGCAAGGGTATCTGCAGGCTATCTATGCTGACCCCACACATGAGGAGTCACTACTCCGCACCATTGCCGAGATGCTCGAGGATAAGCACCGCGAAAATCGGGCCTTGCGTATGGAGCTTTTTAACTCTCGTGCTGATCACTGGGCCACTTTGACTCGGTTTGCACCGGCGATATAGGCAGGACACATGGATCTGAGGGATCTGTACCCTGTACGGTCTGGATTTCCAGATTGTATGGAGTGGCGCGATGTAGGAGGCATCACCCCTACTCGTGGTCCCCGTCTGCCACCACCTGTGGGACCAAGGCCACATCCGAGTCCCTATGGTCCGTAGGCTTCGCGGGACCGTCTATTCCCAGATGATCATGTTCCACTTCTAGGTTTTGGTGGAGACTTCTATGAGGATTACTGCGGAGCCGTCTGAGCTAGTAGTAGTTTCACTAGTATTGTAGTAGTTGTATTCTCCACAGTCCTGCGTGACCGTGGGATACGACTTGGTGTGTATCACGCTCCGGAGGTGTAGAAAAATAATGTACAGGAGCTTGGAATGCCTCCGATGAGATGTAATGTCTTTCACCATAGTTTTACTCTAGTCTGGGCTTGTACTAAACTATGTACGGTGTGTATGACCAATGGTATATATATGGCAGTTTCTATATTACCATGTCGTGCAATGAACATCTTAGCATTCCATGTTATCCATTACATTCTGCACTTCCTTGCTAAGTTTGTGCCATCCTTATCTAAACTATTGTCTTGTTTTCTCCTAGGATGGTCAACACCCGCAGCAACCCTGCTGCCCCGGAGCAGGGGGAAGCCAGTGCAACTAGGGGTGAAAATCTGCCTCACCCGCCTTCTCTGGCCGAAGTGATGCTAGAGGCGGAAAGAAACAAGCATGAGACTAACCGCTTGCTGGAGCGGATTGAGTAGAACACTGCATGCCATCAGCGAAATGACTTGGTGTCAATCAATGACTTTATCAAGCTGTACCCACCATAGTTTAACCATTCTGTCGAGCCCCTCGATGCGGATGACTGGCTTCCCAGCATCACCCACAAGCTATGTTCTGCTAACGTAGCCGAAGCTGATAGGGTTACTTATGCTGCCTATCACCTCGAAGGCCCCGCTAGCCTTTGGTGGGAAAACTTTGAAGCTATGCGCCTGGTCGGCCAAATCACTACTTGGGCTGAATTCAGTGAGGCTTTCCATGAGCATCACTTTCCGGAAGGTCTCATAGATCGCAAGAGGGAAGAGTTCTGCAATTTCACCCAAGGAAGACTGACTGTGGATGCATATAGTCGTGAATTTGGGAATCTGGCACGATATGCTCCTGAAGAGGTATCCACCAACGCTAAGAAGTAGGCAAGGTTCCGCAAGGGACTTAGCCCTGAGCTTCACCGTGATCTTCATCTGCACGAGTGCACCTCCTTTCAGAAGTTGGTCAATGAAGCCATCAGTGCTGAGACAGGCCAGTCTAACTATGACGCTTCACGCAAGCACTCTCGTGATTTTGGCTCTTCATCCGGCTCTGGATCTCAGAAGTGCCGGGTGTGGATTCCAAGCACGGCACTGCCACCCAGGTTCATTCCGAGGCCATCCTTTGAGGCGCCTCGTCCCAACCAGCAGTTTGCACCACCCAAGCCCTATGGTGGCCCCGTTGCTAATGCTGCTCCATGCCCCAATGTTGTGACATGTTTCAAGTGTGGAGAGCCGGGTCACTATAGTCGAGAATGTCCTCAGAACAACAACCCCAATCAGTCTGGAAAGTCCGTTGGCCGTGGTAAGCCAGCGGGAAAGGCATTCTACGCCAAGCCGGTCACCACTGCACGTGGCCATGTCTACTATGTTTCAGCCGAGGAGGCTCATGAGGATCCTAACGTCGTCCTTGGTACGCTCCTTGTTAATTGCCATCCGGCATCTGTTCTTTTCGATACTGGAGCATCTCGTTCATTCATATCCGAGAACTATGCTCGATTGCATAACACGACATTCTGTGACATGCCCACTTCCATGGTAATCCAAACTCCGGGTTCCAAATGGCAAACTTCTAGAGTAAGCCATGGGAACGAGATTCTTGTCGATAGACTTGTCTTCCTTGCATCCTTAATAGCTCTCAAGTCCTCGGACATAAACATCATTTTGGGTATGGACTGGATGTCAGCTCATTATGCTAAGATTGATTGTGCCACTAGAACCGTTCAACTTACTCACCCATCGAGCAAGACAGTCAATATCTTAACTAGAGTGGCCAAGCGCCAGCTTTAGTCCCTAAATGCCAACCCCCTTCCAGACTTTGAGGATATTCCGGTAGTCCGAGACTTCCTGGATGTCTTTCCAGAAGAACTGCCAGGTGTCCACCGACGCTAAGAAGTAGGCAAGGTTCAGCAAGGGACTTAGCCCTGAGCTTCACCGTGATCTTCATCTGCACGAGTGCACCTCCTTTCAGAAGTTGGTCAATAAAGCCATCAGTGCTGAGACAGGCCAGTCTGACTATGACGCTTCACGCAAGCACTCTCGTGATTTTGGCTCTTCATCCGGCTCTGGATCTCAGAAGTGCCGGGTGTGGATTCCAAGCACGGCACTGCCACCCAGGTTCATTCCAAGGCCATCCTTTGAGGCGCCTCGTCCCAACCAGCAGTTTGCATCGCCCAAGCCCTATGGTGGCTGTCACACCCTAGCTAGTTCAAGCATTAGAGTGTGCATCATGTTTAAATTTCTCTTAAATTTGAAATGGGGATGACAGAACCCCCAGCACCCCCCTGGAACAACTACGGTTTACTAAAAACTTTTTCAATGAACCTGAAATGCCCTTCTAACAAGCCCACCCTTTTTGTTTTGGGTTAAAACCTTTGACAAAAATGGTGCACATTTTTCTAGGACATCTTAAGGTCATTGGATTAATTCTTATAGTATTTGCATTTGGGCATTTAAAAGCTATAAAATATTTTAAATGCTCAAATAATCATAAACTAAAATGTTTGCTGTTGGATATATTCTAAATAGTGGCCATGATTAATTTTATGATTTTTGGAAATGCCTTGGCATTTTTAATAAAGCCCTGAAGTTAAAGAAATAATAGAATAAATAAAAAAACAGAAAAGGAGAGAGAGAACAGAGACTTACCTGGCGCAGCCCACTTGGCCCACCGGCTCGGCCCAGTCCACTGGCTCCTGCCAGTCGTCCTCCTCCTCTCGCCAGGAGGACGAGAAGCGCGTGGCCGGCGCCCGCGGCCACACGCCGGCCACCTCCTGCTTCCGCCGACGCCCCGGACGCGCCTACGAGTGCCACGCACTCCCCCACGTCCCCCTCTCATTCTCCCCACTCTCCCCGTGGCCCTCTCCCCCTCTCTGGCTCTCTCCCCATTCCCTGCTGAGCACAGCCGTCGCCGCCGACAAGCTCCACCGCAGCCACCGCCGTCCACTCGTTGCCTCGCCGTGCCAAGAAGCTCCGCCGTCGTCCACTGCTTCGCCTCGACCCATCCCCGAGCGCCCGCTCGCCCCGGAGACGCTGCACCGAGCTCGTCTTCAACCTCGGTCGCCGGAGATCCCCCTCGCCGCCCCGCTTGCTCCAGCTCTTCCCCGAGCTCGCTGTTCGCTCCCCTGCAACCGCAGTGAGCTACTGACCCGTTCCCCCCTCTCCCCGTGCTCGTCCGTGTCCTCTAACCACCATGGCCATCGGAGCCGAAGCTCGCCGCCGCCACCGCACGTCGCCGTCGTGGCCATTGCCACGTTGGGTCGCAACCGAGCACGCCTTCATCTTCAACGCACTCGCAAGAGCCCGTAGCAGCCCCGCACGCCCCTCGCCGTGCCTGCAAGCGACTAGTTCAACCTCGCCCGAACTCCGGCCGCCGCGGACGTCCTCGCCGCCATCGTCACCGGCCACCCCAGCTCCACCTACGGCCACCAATCGACGCGGCTCACTCCCCGCATCACGTAGATGGTCTCCGCCGTCCTTTTGGTCGCCGGAGTACAAAACCCGAGCCCTCCGCCGCGTCTGGCCTCACCGGTGGCTAAACGCCGGCGAGTTTGACCACTTTTGACCGTGGACTGACACGTGGGCCCAGGTTGACTCCCCCCTGAGCCTATGACAAGTGGGGCCGGCCTGGTAATTAGTTTAGGATTAGTGTTAACTAATTTTAATTAGTTTAGTCACTGACATGTGGGCCTAGGCCCCACTAACAGTTTATTAGTACTAATTTAATCCTGTTAATTAGCTGAGACACTGACAGACAGGGCCCACCAGTCAGGTTTGACCTGGCCGACCCAGTTGACCCACTGACATCACACCTATGTCATGCTGACGCATTAGTTCAATTACTGGAATTATTCTTATATAGGAAATTCCAGAAAATAGCCAAAACTTCTAAAAATCATAGAAAATCAACCATAGCTCCAAATCAAACAATTTATATATGAAAAATGATCAGAAAAATTCAATCTATCCATCTGTAATGGTTTCATGCATGACAAAACAAGTTAACCTTGCTGTTTAAGCAGAATAATATAATGCACTAATAAGGCCATGATAAATGAGCTAACATTTGAATCTTTGATTCAAATGAGCTCATTCCTTTCTGTTTTAGCTTGCATTAGGCCAAGACACTTTCATTTTGCCATGTCATAGCATGCATCATATTGTTGCATATTGTCCTGTGTTGATCATGTTCGGTGTGTCTTTCGTGGTAGGTTCTGCCTCCGAGGATAACCCCGAGTATCCGTCTGAAGGGCGGTACCCTACTACCACTACAACAGGCAAGCAACCCATTGATCATTCCGATACAAACCCATGTTGTCGCTTCTGCTCTTGTTTACTGCATTAAGACAACGCGATTCAAACTGCTGTGTGCTACGGTAGTTGAACCCTTATCCTCTGCATGACCTGTCATTGCCACAGTAACTAGATGAAACCCACTAGCATGTGTAGGAGTTGATTGAGCCATGTTTGTGTTTCCTACCTTGCTATGCCTGCTATGCTTAGAGTTGTGTCAGGTCTGGTTCATCTGGGTGATGGGCTAGAGTAAAATGTTTATGTCGGTAATGCGAGGGATGTGTTGAACATGATTTGGTAAATGTATCGATGAGAGGCCATGTAGGAGTACATGGTGGGTTGTTTCATTGAGGCCGTCCATAAGAACTGAGATCTGTATGTGTGATTTTAAGAATCAGCTACTACCATGCATTGGGATCCTTAATTGACCCTCTCGGCTTCTTTATCACCCTAGTACTCTGTCCAGGAGTTGCAATTAGTTTCTGGTGTTTGTAGGTTATGTGTTGGCGGCCGTGCGTAGCGCTGACCCTAGGGGTGGGCTATGTTGCGGTAGATACACCGTGGCACGGTGTACCGAGTCACCCGTTTGGTGTCTCGGGAACTCTGTTCACATCGTTCGGGGCCGTATGTGGAAACCTCGGCCGGACTCCCTGCGGATGGAACCTGAATAGGCAATAAACCTGGACTAGAGGCTTGAGTGTTTAGGTAGGTCGTGGTCGACACCCTCGTTGGGCTTCCGCTTGAAGGTTGCCGAGTACATGTCGTGTAAACGGCGGTAAGTGGTGAAAGCGTGTATGAAGAAGTACACCCCTGCAGGGTATAAAACTATTCGAATAGCCGCGTCCGCGGTAAAGGACTACTTGGTTGCCTATACAGTTCATAGACAAGTTAATGGATACTACTAAAAGACTCAAGATAAGTGTGAGTACCGAGGATGGCCCTCTCGTAGGATGACGAGGGAGGATACCTGGTGGAGTATTGTGTTGGTGAGTAGTGGACTCGTGTGCGAAAACTATTTTACTAGTGGAGTTCCGTAGGATAGCTTAGCCAAGAGTCAAAGCTGGCTTGCTGCAATAACCCCACCACCTTCTTGAGAATGAGCATGTATAGTAGGTTCTGATGTAAGACTTGCTAAGTACCTTTGTACTCATGTTTGTTTAATTACTGTTTTCAGACGACAACACCGCCCCCTCTGATGGGTTTTATGTAGACCTCGATGTCGACGAGTGACTAGCCACCCAGGTGGTAATCCTGGCCATGGAGGCCCTATGTAGATAGATAGGCTTCGAGAAGCCTTCTTGCTTTCTAGTGTCTGTACTCAGACTATTTGCTTCCGCATGTGCTTGTATGCTTGTATGAATTGAGTGTCGGGTCATGTGACCCCTATCTGTATGAACATGTTATGTATGGCTCTCTGGAGCTTTTAAATAAAGTACTTGAGTTGTAGAGTTTTGTTGTGATGCCATGTTGTATGTACTCATATCGGGCATGTTGTGTGTATGATTGAAATGCTTGGTATGAGTGGGATCCGACAATCCAGTTGTTTATCCTTGGCAACCTTTCTTATGGGGAAATGTAGTCTAGTGTTCCTCGAGCCATAGTAGTCCCCTACCGCCCGGTTCACCGGAGTCCTGCTAGCCCAGCACTACTGCTCAGGACACTTGACTGGCCGGCATGTGATTCACTTCATTCTTGTGTATGTCCCTTCGGGGAAATGTCACACGGTGACATCCGGAGTCCTGCCTAGCCTGCTACAGCCCGGGTTCCCGGAGTCCTGTTAGCCCAGTGCTACAGCCCCGATTCATACGCTGTTGACCGACATGCTCGTGGTTGATTCATGTATGCCTGTCCCTGTAAGTTAGTGCCACTTTGGGTTCATGACTAGTCATGTCGGCCCGGGTTGTCTATCATATAGATGCTAGCGACACTATCATATATGTGAGCCAAAAGGCGCAAACGGTCCCGGGCCATGGTAAGGCGACACCTGTGGGGATACCGTGTGTGAGGCCGCAATGTGACATGGAATCGGGGTCCTGACAGCGTTGGCATCAGAGCCGGACTGCCTGTAGGTTCGTTGAGCCAAACTGGTCGATGTCGGGTCTAGAAATGCTTTATTTATATGTAGGGGAATTGATTGTGGGAGGGAATGTAAGGATCTTTTACGGCTTTACCTTATGCCCTCTGATCTGAGTTATTCTCTTCACATTCAACGTGGGTTAAGGACTAGGCTCTCTTCTTCTATCAGGATCACGTGTTACTAATCCGTAGTAGCTTATAGGATTATTGTTACAAGCCTCAGTACAGTTTCTACTACTTTTAGTATGTTGTCAGTTGAATCAGAACCTTGATATGATGTTGTTGAGTGGTATTGCAAACTGTTGTGAATGTCTCAAGTCCTTTTCTGAGCATTTACAGCTGCTATGCTGTCCAATTTTCCCTAGAAATTCTAATGCCTTTGCATTTTGGTTGTGCTTTTAGATGGCCACTCGTGCTCAAAACCAAGTGGTTCGCCTGACCCGGTGCCTCGATGTGCCCGGTCATACTGCTATGTTAGTCCGGGTAATGATCGAGACGGGTTACCGTTGGTATCCCGAATACACTGTCGAAGAGCAGTTCAGAGACTTCAACCAGAGCCAGTACCTCTGTACCGTCAGGATATATCCCTCTTATCCTGGAGCCACTGAGCCCCTTCACTGTTCCTATGGACTCGGGGTTACTGTTGAGATGGCTGTGCAGGATGCTGCCTATTCCATGATGACCATCATGCGAGTCCGGACTGGCCTGCTTCGGAACACCGACTTCCGTTATATGCCAGCTTCACTTCCGGGAGCGCAAGGGTATCTCCAGGCTATCTATGCTGACCCCACACATGAGGAGTCACTACTCCGCACCACTGCCGAGATGCTCGAGGATAAGGACCGCGAAAATCGGGCCTTGCGTATGGAGCTTTTTAACTCTCGTGCTGATCACTGGGCCACTTTGACTCGGTTTGCACCGGCGGTACAGGCGGGATACATGGATCTGAGGGATCTGTACCCTGTACGATCTGGATTGCCAGATTGTATGGAGTGGCGCGATGTGGGAGGCATCACCCCTCCTCGTGGTCCCCGTCTGCCACCACCTGTGGGACCAAGGCCACATCCGAGTCCCTTTGGTCCGCAGGTTCCGCAGGACCGTCTGTTCCCAGATGATCATGTTCCACTTCCAGGTTTTGGTGGCGACTTCTATGAGGATTACTACGGAGCCGTCTGAGCTAGTAGTAGTCTCACTAGTATTGTAGTAGTTGTATTCTCCACAGTCCTGCGTGACCGTGGGATACGGCTTGGTGTGTATCACGCTCCGAAGGTGTAGGAAAAATAATGTATAGGAGCTTGGAATGCCTTCGATGAGATGTAATGTCTTTCACCGTAGTTGTACTCTAGCCTGGGCTTGTACTAAACTATGTACGGTGTGTATGACCAATGGTATATATATGGCAGTTTCTATATTACCATGTCGTGCAATGAACATCTCTGCATTCCGTGTTATCCATTACATTCTGCACTTCCTTGCTAAGTTTGTGCCATCCTTATCTAAACCGTTGTCTTGTTTTCTCCTAGGATGGTCAACACCCGCAGCAACCCTGCTGCCCCGGAGCAGGGGGAAGCCAGTGCAGCTAGGGGTGAAAATCTGCCTCACCCGCCTTCTTTGGCCGAAGTGATGCTGGAGGCGGAAAGAAACAAGCGTGAGACTAACCGCTTGCTGGAGCGGATTGAGTAGAACACTGCACGCCATCAGCGAAATGACTTGGTGTCAATCAATGACTTCATCAAGTTGTACCCACCGAAGTTTAATCATTCCGTTGAGCCCCTCGACTCGGATGACTGGCTTCACAGCATCACCCACAAGCTACATTCTGCCAACATAGCCGAAGCTGATAAGGTTACTTCTGCTGCCTATCACCTCGAAGGCCCTGCTAGCCTTTGGTGGGAAAATTTTGAAGCTATGCACCCGGTCGGCCAAACTACTACTTGGGCTGAATTCAGTGAGGCTTTCCATGAGCATCACATTCCAGAAGGTCTCATGGATCGCAAGAGGGAAGAGTTCTGCAATTTCACCCAAGGAAGACTGACTTTGGATGCAAATAGCCGTGAATTTGGGAATCTGGCATGATATGCTCCTGAAGAAGTATCTACCCACGCTAAGAAGCAGGCAAGGTTCCGCAAGGGACTTAGCCCTGAGCTTCGCCGTGATCTTCGTCTGCACGAGTGCACCTCCTTTCAGAAGTTGGTCAACAAAGCCATCAGTGCTGAGACAGGCCAGTCTGATTATGACGCTTCACGCAAGCACTCTCGTGATTTTGGCTCTTCATCTGGCTCTGGATCTCAGAAGCGCCGGGTGTGGATTCCAAGCACGGCACTGCCACCCAGGTTCATTCCGAGGCCATCCTTTGAGGCGCCTCGTCCCAACCAGCAGTTTGCACCGCCCAAGCCCTATGGTGGCCCCGTTGCTAATGCTGCTCCGTGCCCCAATGTTGTGACATGTTTCAAGTGTGGAGAGCCGGGTCACTATAGTCGAGAGTGTCCTCAGAACAACAACCCCAATCAGTCTGGAAAGTCCGTTGGCCGTGGTAAGCCAGCGGGAAAGGCATTCTACGCCAAGCCGGTCACCACTGCATGTGGCCATGTCTACTATGTTTCAGCCGAGGAGGCTCATGAGGATCCTAACGTCGTCCTTGGTACGCTCCTTGTTAATTGCCATCCGGCATCTGTTCTTTTCGATACTGGAGCATCTCATTCATTCATATCCGAGAACTATGCTCGATTGCATAACACGACATTCTGTGACATGCCCACTTCCATGGTAATTCAAACTCCGGGTTCCAAATGGCAAACTTCTAGAGTAAGCCATGGGAACGAAATTCTTGTCGATAGACTTGTCTTCCTTGCATCCTTAATAGCTCTCAAGTCCTCGGACATAAACATCATCTTGGGTATGGACTGGATGTCAGCTCATTATGCTAAGATTGATTGTGCCACTAGAACCGTTCAACTTACTCACCCATCGGGCAAGACAGTCAATGTCTTAACTCGAGTGGCCAAGCGCCAGCTTTACTCCCTAAATGCCAACCCCCTTCCAGACCTTGAGGATATTCCGGTAGTCCGAGACTTTCCGGATGTCTTTCCAGAAGAACTGCCAGGTGTTCCACCTGACAGGGATGTCGAGTTCGTGATAGGCCTTGTTCCAGGAACCATTCCAACTTCTAGAAGACCCTATAAGATGGCACCCTTAGAACTAGCCGAGCTTAAGAACCAACTCGATGAGTCCTTGAAAAATGGTTTCATCCGTCCTAGTTCCTCTCCTTGGGCTTGCCCCATTCTCTTCATCAAGAAGAAGGATGGAACGGATCACATGGTTGTAGATTACCGACCTGTCAACTTGGTCACTATCAAGAACAAGTATCCGCTTCCCAGGATCAACGATCTGTATGACCAGCTCGTTGGATCCTCAGTCTTTTCCAAGATGGATTTGAGGTTGGGCTACCATCAAATCAAAATCAGAAATGGGGACATTCCCAAAACGGCCTTTGTTACTCGTTATGGCCAATACGAGTACATCATTATGTCCTTCGGTTTAACCAATGCCCCAGCCACCTTCTCTCGGTTAATGAACTCGGTCTTCATGGAGTATTTGGATAAATTCGTCATAGTATACCTTGATGACATACTCACCTACTCCAAGAATGAAGAGGAACATGTCGAACATCTAAGGCTGGTATTGACGAAACTTCGAGAGCATCGCCTTTATGCCAAATTCTCCAAGTGCGAATTTTGGTTGCCAGAAGTGACCTATCTAGGCCATGTAATCTCTGGTAAGGGTATTGCTGTCAATCCCGAACGAGTTCAAGCCGTCCTTGATTGGACTCCACCTGAGACGGTCAAGCAAGTTCGGAGCTTCCTTGGCTTAGCGAGCTATTGCCGCCGCTTTGTCGAGAATTTCTCCAAGGTTGATAAACCTCTAACTGAACTCCTCAAGAAAGATAAAAGGTTCGAGTGGACCCCACTGTGCGAGTTCAGCTTTCAGGAACTGAAAAGACGCCTGACATCTGCTCCCGTACTGGTACCACCAGATTTCTCCAAGGACTTTATTATCTATTGCGACGCCTCGCGACAAGGACTAGGTTGCATACTCATGGAAGATCGTCAAGTAATTGCCTATGCTTCACGGCAATTACACCCACATGAGGAAAATTATCCCACACATGATCTAGAGCTTGCAGCTGTAGTCCATGCACTTAAAACTTGGCGACATTACCTCCTCGGTAATCGTTGCGAGATCTTCACCGATCACCAAAGTTTGAAATATATCTTCACCCAACCGGATTTGAATCTCAGACAACGACGTTGGGTCGAGTTGATCTCGGATTACGACTTAGGAATAAGTTACACCCCGGGCAAAGCCAATGTCATGGCTGATGCGCTAAGTCGTAAATCTTATTGTAACAACCTGATGTTACAACAAAGTCAACCACTTCTCCATGAGGAATTTCGTAAGCTCAATCTTCACATTGTTCCTCGAGGATTCCTATCCACCCTAGTGGCGAAACCTACCCTTACGGATCAGATCATCAAGGCACACAAGGTAGATCCGGGAATCTCCCGTATTAGGAGAAACATTAAGAAATGAGTCGCGAATTGTTTCTCCGTTAATGATCAAGGTGTCGTATACTTTGGAAACCGCTTAGTGCTTCCCAAGGCACGAAACCTGAGGTGGCTGATTCTTAAGGAAGCTCATGACTCCCCTCTCACCATTCATACCGGTAGTACCAAGATGTATCAAGACCTACGCCAGAGGTTTTGGTGGACTAGGATGAAGAGAGAAATTGCTCAATACATTGCTAGCTGCAACGTCTATCGTCATGTTAAAGCAGAGCATCAACGGCCTGCTGGCACCCTTCATCCTTTGGCTATTCCTGAGTGGAAATGGGATAAAATCAATATGGATTTCATTACTGGGTTTCCCAGGACCAAGAGAGGGAATAATGCCATCTTCGTCGTGATTGACCGTCTTTCCAAAGTAGCCCACTTTCTACCTGTTCGTGAGGGTATCACCGCTAGCCAGCTAGCTGATTTATACATATCCTGAATAGTATCGCTTCATGGTGTCCCCTTGGAAATTAACTCAGACCGTGGGAGTCTCTTCACCTCTTGATTTTGGGAAAGTTTCCAAAATGCTATGGGAACTCGTCTCTCTTTTAGCACCACCTTCCATCCTCAATCAAGTGGTCAAGTAGAGCGAGTCAATCAAATTCTAGAAGATATGCTCCGAGCTTCTGTCATCTCATTTGGAATGGGTTGGGAGAAATGCCTTCCATTCGCGGAGTTTGCTTATAACAATAGTTATCAAGCTAGTTTGAGCAAATCTCCTTTCGAAGTTCTCTATGGACAAAAATGTCGAACGCCTCTTAACTGGTCAGAAACTAGGGAAAGACAACTCTTTGGCCCGGATATGATTCAGGAAGCAGAAGAGCAGGTTCGCGTTATTCGTGAGAAATTGAAAACAGCCCAATCTTGTCAAAAGAGCCAATATGATCGTAAACATAAGCTCGTGACTTATGAAGTCGGCGAGAAGGCTTACCTTCGAGTTACTCCATTAAAGGGAACCCATCGTTTCGGTATCAAAGGCAAATTGGCTCCTCGTTACATTGGACCCTTTCGCATTCTTGCCAAACGAGGAGAAGTTGCCTACCAATTGGAACTACCTTTGCATCTTTCCAGAGTCGACGATGTCTTCCACGTTTCTCAACTCATGCGTTGCTTCGCAGATCCTATCCGTGGAGTGGACCACGAAACGCTTGATCTACAAGATAACCTCTCATATCGGGAATATCCCGTTCATATCCTTGATCAAGCCGAGTGTACCACTTGACGCCATAATATCAAGTTTCTCAAGGTTCAATGGTCACACCATTCCGAGAAAGAAGCCACTTGGGAAAGGGAGGATCGTCTTCAACTTGAGTACCCCACCTTCCTCCCGAAGGATCCTAAATCTCGGGACGAGATTCTTTTGAGTGGGGGTGAGTTGTCACATCCCTGCTTTTAGTCATGCATTAGGATTGGATGAACATGTGCATCATGTTTAAATTTATTTTAAACTTGAAATGGGGGCTAATCAACCCCAACACCCCCCTGAAAATGCTAAATTCCAACAATTGGAATTTCAATGAACCCAAAATGCCCTTCATAAAAGCCCACCATTTTTGGTCTTGACTAAAACCTCTGCCAAAAATGGTCTTGCAATTTATGGAGCCATTCTGGATTTTTGAACAAGCCATAAGTATTTGAATTTGGGCATTTTAAATGCTATAAATATTTTAAAGTGCTCAAATAATCTTGGAAGCATTTTTATGCAGTTGAGAATATTCCCAAATGTGCCTCTGAATATTTCCAGAGTTTTTGGAAATGAAATAGTATTTATTCTATTTCAATACACATAGCAGGAAATAAATAAAAGCAAAACAGAAAGAGAGAGAGAGAGCTAGACTTACCTGTCGCCTGGCCTGGCCCAGCTCGGCCCAGCCCACTGGCTCCTGCCAGTCATCCTCCTCCTCACGCCAGGAGGACGAGAGGCGCGTGGCCAGCGCCCGCAGCCACATGCCGGCCACCTCCTGCTTCTGCCGACGCCCAGGACGCCCTCTACGAGTGCCACGCACTCCCCCTCGTCCCCCTCTCACTTTCCCCACTCTCCCCATGCCCCTGTCCCCCCTCTGGATCTCTCCCAATCCCCTGCCGAGCGCAGCCGTTGCCGCCGACAAGCACCACCACGGCCACCGCCTCTCCCTCGCTTCTCTGACCGGCTCAGAGGCTCCGCCTCGACCCCCTCTTCCTTCCACCCTGAGCCACACCATCGCGGGAGCCCCACATCGCCGCCACAAGTCGTCTTCCCCGAGCACGGCCGCTGGACTTCATCGACGGATTCACCATCGCCAAGCTGTCTCCGAGCAAGCCAAGCCCCTCTTCGTGATCGCTGTGAGCTCCGCCACTGTTTCCCCCTCTCCCCGCGCTCGTCTGCGTCCTCTAATCACCATGGCCATTGGAGCCGATAGCTCCTCGCCGCCAGCCATGTCGCCACCGTGGCCACGGCCGTGCAAGTTTGCACTCGAGCTCACAACTGCACTCAATACATCCCCACAACTCGAACGCGGCCACCCCCATGTCCTATTGTGCAACCTAGCATGTTTTCCACCGAGGCCCGAACTCCGGCCGCCGCGGACGTGCTCGCCTTCGTCGTTTTCGGCCTCCTCGAGCTCCACCTCCACCACCAGACGCTGTGGCTTGTCCCCAGCTACTCGTAGGACCAAACCGCAGTCGATTTGGTCGACTGTGGGCAAAACCCGAGCCCCTCCGCCGCATCGGTCGTCACCGGCGCCAAGACGCCGGCGAGTTGACCACTTTTTGACCATGGACTGACGCGTGGGCCTAGGTTGACTTCCCGCCTGAGCCTATGACAGGTGGGGCCGGCCTGTTAATTAGTTTAGGATTATTGTTAACTAATTTTAATTAGTTAAGTCACTGACAGACAGGGCCCACCAGTCAGTTTTGACTGGCCCTGGCGCCTTTGACTCGCTGACGTCACAGTGACGTAGTGCTAACGCATTTATTCTTTTTCTGGATTTATTTTTATATAGGAAATTCCAGAAAATAGCCAAAACTACTAAAAAAAATCATAGAAAATCAACCATAGCTCCCAATCAAACAAATTATATATGAAAAATGATCAGAAAAATTCAATCTATCAATCTGTAATGGTTTCATGCATGACAAACCACTTTAACCTTGCTGTTTAGGTGAAACAAGCTAATGCACTTTTTATGCATCAGAACTTTAACCTTCATTTGAATCTTTGATTCAAATGGACCCATTTCAACTTGTTTCACATTGGATTAGGCAGGACACATCATTTTGCCATGTCATAGCATGCATCATATTGTTGCATATTGTCATGTGTTGATTATGTGTTGTGTGTCCTTCGTGGTAGGTTCTGCCTCCGAGGATATCCCCGAGTATCCAACTGAAGGGTAGTACCCTACTATGACTCCATCAGGCAAGCAACCCATTGATCATTCCGATACAAACCCATGTTCTCACTTCTGCTCTTGTTTACCGCATTAAGACAACGCGATTCAAACTTCTGTGTGCTACGGTAGTTGAACCCTTATCCTCTGCATGACCTGTCATTGCCATAGTAACTAGATGAAACCCACTAGCTTGTGTTGGAGTTGATTGAGCCATGTATGTGTTTCCTACCTTGCTATGCCTGTTATGCTTAGAGTTGTGTCAGGTCTGGTTCATCTAGGTGATGGGCTAGAGTGAAATGATTATGTCGGTAATGTGAGGGATGTGTTGAACATGATTTGGTAAAGGTATCGATGAGAGGCCATGTAGGAGTACATGGTGGGTTGTTTCATTGAGGTCGTCCATAAGAACATGATTTAAGATTCAGTTACTACCATACATTGGGCCCGAAACCAATGGACCCTCTCGGCTTCTTATTCATCCTAGTACTCTGTCCAGGAGTTGCAATTAGTTTCTGGTGTTTGTAGGTTATGTGTTGGCGGCCGTGCGTAGCGCTGACCCTAGGGGTGGGCTATGTTGTGGTAGATACACCGTGGCACGGTGTACAGAGTCACCCGTTTGGTGTCTCAGGAACCCTATTCACATCGTTCGGGGCCATATGTGGAAACCTCGGCCGGACTCCCTGCGGATGGAACCTGGATAGGCGATAAACCTGGACTAGAGGCTTGAGTGTTTAGGTAGGCTGTGGCCGACACCCTCGTTGGGCTTCCGCTTGAAGGTTGTCGAGTACATGTCGTGTAAACGGCGGTAAGTGGTGAAAGCGTGTATGAAGAAGTACACCCCTGCAGGGTATAAAACTATTCGAATACTCGCGTCCATGGTAAAGGACTACTTGGTTGCCTATACAGTTCATAGACAAGTTAATGGATACTACTAAACGACTCAAGATAAGTGTGAGTACCGAGGATGGCCCTCTCGTAGGATGACGAGGGAGGATTCCCGGTGGAGTATTGTGTTGGTGAGTAGTGGACTCGTGTGCGAAAACTATTTTATTAGTGGTGTTCCGTAGGATAGCTTAGCCAAGAGTCAAAGCTAGCTTGCTGCAATAACTCCACCACCTTCTTGAGAATGAGCATGTATAGTAGGTTCTGATGTAAGACTTGCTGAGTACCTTTGTACTCATGTTTGCTTAATTACTGTTTTCAGACGACAACACCGCCCCCTCTGATGGGTTTTATGTAGACCTCAACGTCGATGACTGACTTGCCACCCAGGTGGTGATTCTGGCCATGGAGGGCCCTTTGTAGATAGACAGGCTTCGAGAAGCCTTCTTTCTTTCTAGTGTCTGTACTTAGACTATTTGCTTCCGCATGTGCTTGTATGCTTGTATGACTTGAGTGTCGGGTCATGTGACCCCTACCTGTATGAACATGTTATGTATGGCCCTCTGGAGCCTTTAATTAAAGTACTTGAGTTGTAGAGTTTTGTTGTGATGCCATGTTGTATTTACACATATCGAGCATATTGTGTGTATGATTGAAATGCTTGGTATGTGTGGGATCCGACAATCTAGTTGTTTATCCTTGGCAGCCTTTCTTATGGGGAAATGTAGTCCAGTGTTCCTCGAGCCATAGTAGTCCGCTACAGCCCGGTTCACCGGAGTCCTGCTAGCCCAGCACTACTGCTCAGGACACTTGACTAGCCGGCATGTGTTTCACTTTGTTCCTATGTCTGTCCCCTCAGGGAAATGTCACGTGGTGACTTCCTGAGTCCTGCCTAGCCTGCTATAGCCCGGGTTCCCCGGAGTCCTGTTAGCCCGGTGCTACAGCCCGGATTCACACGCTGATGACCGACATGCTCGATGTGAATCACGTTTGCCTGTCTCCATAGGTCTGTGCCGCTTTGGGTTCACGACTAGCCATGTCGGCCCGGGTTCTCTGCCATATGGATGCTAGCGACACTATCATATACGTGAGCCAAAAGGCGCAAACGGTCCCGGGCCATGGTAAGGCGACACCCGTGGGGATACCGTGCGTGAGGCTGTAATGTGATATGAGGTGTTACCGGCTAGATCGATGTGACTTGGAATCGGGGTCCTGACAATGTTGCATAACCACCTAGCTTTGAAGATCCAAAACAGCCTAATATGGTTTACAAGCTCAACAAGGCATTGTATGGCATCAAACAAGCCCCTCATGCTTGGTATGACACACTCAAAGACTTGCTGAAGAGCAAAGGCTTCAAACCTGGTTCCCTGGATCCCACTCTCTTCACGAAGATTTACGATGGTGAACTGTTTGTGTGCCAGATCTATGTGGATGACATTATCTTCGGCTGCACTGACAAGAGATACAGTGATGAGTTTGGACACATGATGCAAGAGCAATATCAGATGACTATGATGTCATGATTATTTGAAGTTCTATATTTTGCCCAACAGTAATTTGTTTACCCACCATTTGCTATTTTTTCGAGAGAAGCCACTAGTGAAACCTACGGCCCCCAGGTCTCTTTCTCATATTATTTGCCTTTGCGGTCTACTTTTCCGTTGCTTTTATTTTCAGATCTATGAAACCAAAAATACAAAAATACCTTGGTGCAATTTATTCATATTTATTTTATTTGGCGTTCGATCTATCAATCTACTACAATCTATTCGCATCCATTTATCAAATGATGTTTTGGTCCATCACATCATTCTCTAATGATGTGATCCCGTTTATCAAATGACAACACATGTCTATGGTGAGGAAACTTAACCATCTTTGATTAACGAGCTAGTCAAGTAGAGCATACTAGGGACACTTTGTTTGTCTATGTATTCACACATGTACTAAGTTTCCGGTTAATACAATTCTAGCATGAATAATAAACATTTATCACGATATAAGGAAACATAAATAACAATTTTATTATTGCCTCTAGGGCATATTTCCTTCAACATAGTGGGGTGACCCTCTTAAATTTTATATTTTCCGTATCCAGATGTTTGCAGTGGCTGGCAACAGAGGTACACGCTGCTATTGCAATGCATCCAGTAGTGCAAATAAAAAAAGGTTTAGAGCGGCGAGTGCTGCCTAGTGCCCTCCATACATGTTTATTGCCTTTTTCTTGCCCGAAATTCATTTAATGCCGTGAAAATACCAAACCAACTCCAAAAGTTGTCAAATTTTAGCACGGGGCTTTTGATGGGGTATATTACACATGGAAAATATGCTTAAAAGTTGAGTTTTGTGTGTGAGGTGGTCGTTTCGGAACCCTATACACTTGGCGGGAGAGTGTCATATTTGCACACAATGGGCATCATATTTTGGTCGTAACGATCTCTAATTTTGATCACACCCTACAGGTGTTCAATGGAGATGGCATGGAAATTTCAAACATTTCCAACATTGTTAGCATGATCATAGTTTGTTTTGCATTTTTTTACTTGCCGAAAATTCAGTTAATGCCGTGAAAATAGCAAACCAACTCCAAAAGTTGTCAAATTGTAGCACAGAGCTTCTGATGGCGTATATTACACATGGAAAAAAATTTAAGTGAAAAATATGTTTTAAAATTGAGTTCTGTATGTCAGGTGGTCGTTTCGAAACCCTATACACTTGGCAGGAGAGTGTACTATTTGCACACGATGTGCATCAGGTTTTGGTCGAAATGATCTCTAATTCTTACCACACCATATAGGTGTTCAGTGAAGACGACCTGGAAAGTTTCAAACATTTCCAACATCGCTAGCATGGCCAAAGTTTGTTTTGCATTTTTTACTTGCCGAAAATTCAGCTAATGCCGCAAAAAATTGCAAACCAACTCCAAAAGTTGTCAAATTGTAGCACGGGGTGTATATTACACATGGAAAAAATTCAAGTCTAAAAATGTCAAAGTGTGCTGTCGTATTTGTACGCAACGAATATTTGTAAAAGCAGATTTTACGTATGTAGGCTTTTGGCTGGTGGGTGGCCCTAGCCGCCCGCCGTAGCTAATGTTAGCAGTGGTGGGTGCCTCGTACCACCGACCGTGTTTTAACCGAAAACACATGCCCCACCCATGCATTCTTTCAAAACTTACCTAATTCGTTCCCCTCTTCTCCCCCTCTCGTGCGCTCGTCCACCTCAACCGCCGCCGGCCACTATGCACCTCTCTCTACTCTTGCGCACTCTGGTTAGCCGTCGTGCCTCTCTCTACTTTCGGGCAGTACGATCTACAGCCGTCGCCGGTGCTCTTACTCTGTCGGCACAACAGCTGTAGTTTTTTCCCTGCGGAATCTGGTGGCCGGCACCTTAACAACCTCGCGGATGTCGCAATGAACCCAGCCGTCTCGTCAACACCGTCATCAGCGTTGCAAGTTTCTGATTCACATCTGTGTCAAGGTATAATTTCACTACATTTCACATTTACATGTTCCCCTATTATAAATGATTGTAACGTGTTCGATGAAATGCCACACAAAGGATTTAGATCTTAGATGTTCTTAGATGTACCTGTACAAACACGTGGATGGGGTGGTGTCATTCGTTGTAGAATCATATGGCTGTGTTTGATTTGTAGGACTTAATATAAGTGACAATGTTTTGGTGTAACATTGATTTGTTTCTGTTTCGTCAAATTTTTGGTACCCAATATGCCCTACCTTTAGCAAAGGTCATGCCGAATTTTGTAGTCACCATTTTCTTTCTATGTTCAATCATTACTTTTTGTTACTATATTGCAGTTGGACAAATGAATCTCGACACCGGAACGTCATCTCAGAAGGAACCTCGGTACACCAATCCTGACGTCGAGATGAGCACCCCAGACGTGGATGATTCGACCATCCCTGACGTCGAGGTGGGCAGTGACCAACAGGTAGAACCGACCACCGGGGAAGGGCACACGAGCCACACTGACGGGACTTCATCCAACATGGCCGCCACAAACAAGAGCAACCGAAAGGCAAGGGATCCAAGCAAGCTTCATGAAGGTAAAATTGCAATCACCGCAGTTGCCCCGAGTGGCGAGCCCGTCACCCCAGAGGATGCAGCAAAAAGGTATAGAAAAATGTTAGGTTGCATCTTGCGAAAAACTGTCCCGATCAGTAGCAAGGATTTGGTCGGACACAAGGAGAATCTACTACTAGCGTTAAACCGTAGTTATGAATTTCCACCTTATGTAAAGAAGTTAGCCGAAAATTATGCCATGTCAAAATGGCCAAAGATGTTAAGGGTCTGGAAGATCAGTGCTTGTTGCAATCTTGTTGGTAAGGACTTCGAGGCTGTTAAGCGGCTCAATCCAACTTTGGATCACAAAGATTGGACGAAGTTTTGTGAATCCTCTGGTAGTGAGTCAAGCAAGGAGATAAGCGACCATTTCCGTAAATTGCGGAAAAATATGCCCGGTAACCACCGTTTGGGCCCTGGTGGTTACAAAGCTGCAGAACACAAGTGGGAGAAGGAGGCCGCGAAGTGTATAGCCACGTGTAAACAACCTCCATTCTGGGAACTTCCAGATCGTGCTCGGGACTTCCATTTTCTCAGGGCCCGTGTAGTGCAAGACCCAGATAGTAAGGAGTTGGTCCTCCTGATGCAGGAACTTCGCTCGACGGAGGAGAGAACTTGGTAACGTCGATCAGCACTAATAGTTTAGTCCACACAACTTATTTATTACATACCATACTAATACATGTATTTTTTGTAGAGACAAATAAATCAGGAATTTGGACGGGGTCCTCATGAATCTCCCCATGACTATAGGTATGATGACCCTCTTACCCGTGCAATGAAAGCGAGTTGTGGGGTTAACAGGAAGCCTAAGACTGGGCGTGCGTTGGGAGGGGTTAAGATGTTGTGGGACGATGCCTACGCCGAAGCCAAAGAACTAAAACATACAAAAGGAAGTACATAATCAAAACCAAGCTAGATGCAGTAGTATATGCAATAGTCGAGAAAAAGGTTAGCAGAAATGTTTCCGCACGACGCGCCAACTCCTATCCAGTAGCATACACCTATCTTCACCCATCAGCCACGTGCATCCTACTTTTATTCCATGCTAGCTGCAAGCCAACATGGACGGGGTGAGGACAAGGGTTGCCAAGGGTCAAATCATCCTGTTTACTGATGGTAGAAGAATGATGCACGGGGTCGTCCTGCCACTTGGCATGAAGAGGGTGCGGGTGCAGGAGGTAGTGACGAGCTTTGAATCTTGGTCGTTGCCTCACCCCCTGAAGACGGCGTCACTATGTTATGGCAAGTGGCCCAGGGCCACCTGCTTAAGT
This sequence comes from Triticum aestivum, assembly GCF_018294505.1. NCBI lineage: Eukaryota > Viridiplantae > Streptophyta > Magnoliopsida > Poales > Poaceae > Triticum > Triticum aestivum. The sequence continues at coordinate 202,054,897 of NC_057800.1, read as the reverse complement.
GGCCAATAAATGATACAGAGGAGATTCCCCAAGGATATGCCGACACTAGAGACATAGTGCCAGACAATCCGCATTCAGGAGAGAAAAGTGCATGTGACAGTTGTGGACCATCCGTGGACATACCACATATGCCTGTTATCATCCCCGAAGGGTGGAAAATGAACATGTATAAGCCCGGGGAACCGCTTCTATTGGACTCTATGTTGGAGACCCTCTCGGTTGATCTTCAAATTCTACACGCCCATGTGATAGATCGGTCAAAAAAGGTCAACATGGATATGCGACCAAGGTGATAGAAGGTTATAGTTTTGTCCAGGAGTCTCCGGTAGACAGAATCGATCTGGCCTCTAATGAGGTCATCCATGCAAACATCTTCTCTGTTAGCACAATCTCCCCAAAGTTAATGAGGCTCTGGGTACTTCATCGAGCTACAGATCCCCTATGTAACATCCCAAATTTTCAATTTGGAATGTTATACATTAGGTCATCACTGCATATCATATTATATTTGCTTTTGGCCTGATCCACAAATTCTACGCAACTCAAGGACCCACGGAGAGAGTTGGGGATTTCGTTATTTTCATATTTGGGTTTTTCTCAAATTTTGAAAATAGGATCATTGATTTTATTTATTCTATCTTCAATTATTTCTATAATAAAAATATGAGGGAGGGAATAAAATGACTTTCCCAAAATAAATAAATTTTGAAGGTTTAATAAAAAATCAAGTAAGATTTTTATTTCGGAGTTTTCTCGCTATTTTGTTTGAATTTAGGAAAAATTGCATGTTTTCAAAACTGTATTTTAGGGCCACGAAAATGTTCATCCTGTTCTAAATATTTTATTTAGACGGTGAAAATTTGTTTTGGCATTTTTAGATTTTATTTATTTTTCTAGGTTTTTTCTTAGTTCGGCGGGATTTTATTTTCAAAAAAACCTCCCGCGCGCCCGACTGGGCCGAAGCCCAGCCGAGGCAGGCCGGCCCGCCCGCGCCACTGCCTCCCCGTCCCGTGCCGCCGCCGGACTCGGGAGAGTCCGAGCCGCCACCGCCTGACCCCCTCCCCAAGTCGGAGCCACCACCGCCTCTCCCCCTTTAAATACCACCCCGGGGCCCCCTTGGAGCCCCAAGTCGCCGCCGCCGCGGCCCCTTGCAGCTCGCGCCGCTGCTTGCCGCTGCCCCGCCGCCTTGCGCCGCCACCGCAAGCCACCATCGCCCCACCGCCTTGCGCGCCGCCGCCAGGAGCCGCCACCCCACGCCGCCCACCGCCACCGGAGCCCCGCCGGAACCCCGCCGGACCTTGCCGGAGCCCGAGCCGAGGTAGCCGCCCACCGCCCTGGTTTTTCTAAAGAAACCGATCTAGTTTTTTTAGAAAACCCTATATTCTATTTTTATATAAATAGATCGGTTTTATTTTCTGATTTATTTATTTAGCGAGTGTTCGCACGTTCATTCGTTTTAACGGACGAAATCGTCGTTTAGTTTTAGTTAATGAACTTCGTTCGTTAATCAGTTCGTCAGTTCTCGGATTTTTTCCGCGGTTATTTCTGATCGCGATTTCTGATCCGATTTTCGTTTTAGTATAACTTTTCGCTCGTTTATCGGAATCAGGCGATTCAAGCTCCTGGAGTTTCGTCTCGAAACCCTCTTTCCGTTTAACCAACTCAAACAAGTTTTTGCATCTGTAAAATTTGACTTAGATCCAGATTAGTAAACGGAATTTGTTTCTTTCCCCGTTTGACTTTCGTTGCTTCGTCGATTTGATTCTTTTTGCCAACCGGAGTTCTTAAGTTGAACTTTCTGGTTAGTTTTCTTATTTGAGTTTTACCCGTGCATTAGATGAGTACTTATTGTATGCTTGTTTGTTTTCGATAGAGTACCCGGAGTGCGCCGCTTGCTACTTCGAATCTCTAGGTTTCACGGATCATCAGCAAGGCAAGTAACACTTTGATCATACCTCTTTACTACCCAGTGTTATTGCATTAGATCAATCCTCAAACAATTGCATGATTAGGATCTGATTAATATGTGGGTTTTGGGAAGTAGATGAGCCAGAACCTATTACATGTTTTATTATCAACCCTTGGGAGTTACTTCTATATTTGCTTATTATGCCATGCTATGATAGTAGATGTGGATTGGGAGAGTGTATCCAGGACAGATGTGAGATTGATAAATTAATGGTTTATTTAAGGTGGCAACTTAAACACACATCTGGGTGGATTGAGGCACCTGGGTATTCCAGCGATTGCCTGTTTTTCTTTATGGACCGCCACCCAGGCTCAAAGGGATCATGAGATTTATTCATACTAGAAACTTCCGTGTGTAGCCACAAGCTACTATGGGCTCTAGCAAAGTCGATTAAGCCGTGCGAACTCTTACAGTGGTAGACTAGCAGATGTAGGGGATGTAGGTTGGTACTGTCTACCCGATCGTAAGGTGCTAGCGCTTCTGAAAGACTATGTCTCGGTCATCCATTTCTCAAACACCATGTGGTGCGAGAATCCTAACGGAGGAGATCGAGTCTTGTGGGGAAAAGTGCGCAAACCTCTGCAGAGTGTATAAACTAATCATGGTTAGTCGTGTCCCCAGTTATGGACGTCTTGAGTGTCTAGTACTTGGATTATCATGTGAATCTCATCATGTTACTTTAAATTAATACTGTTAGGTTTTAAGGATGATACGTAATTGGGATTGAGAGGATGTCTATCTTCTTAGTGTTTAACAACCACCATGATAGTTAAATAAAATTTATTCCTTTGCAGTAAGGAAAAACTGGCTTTACGCAAAACTGTAACCATAGAGCTTTCCACCGGCCATATATGCATGTAGTATAGCTTTATTCTTCCATTACTCTCTATGTGTTACATTGCCAGCATATTCCATGTGCTGACCCATTTTCAGGCTGCAACGTTCATGTTGCAGATTTTTCAGACAACGAGTAAGGTGCCTTTAGGTCGTGGTTCTATACTCAGTGATGCCATTGGAGTTGATGGACTCACTTATCTTCCAAGCCTTCTGCTGTTATCATTATTACATGGCCTTAAGCCATATTTATTGTAATAAGTTCTCTTTTGAGACATTCAATGTAATAAGTGTGTGATTGCTACTCTGTTATAAATCCTTCAAGTACTGTGCGTGTCAGCATTACTGATCTAGGGATGACACTAAAGCATAGAGATCAGACTGTTAGAGGTCTGGTCGCTACAAGATGGTATCAGAGCACAAGTTGACTGTAGGAAACGAACACTAAGCTAAAGCCCTAGATCAATACTCCCTCTTCTCATTTCTGACTCCTCATCTTTTCTACTCTTTTAGGATGGTGGATGCAAGGAACAAGTTCACGCAATCGGATGAAGATACACCATTTGGATGTCACTTGAAGGAAGTCACTAGATACCTGAACATCGGAGTACCAAGCTTCACCGGAACCTACAACGCCACTTTACCTGAAGAGGAGCGCTGGATGATTCAAGTTCAAGTTCCAGGAAGGACGTTCATGCCCGTCACTGAGCCCATAGAGTTTTCCTTTGATGCACCAACCTCGAGTCTAGGAAAGAGCATGGCAGCCCACATCACTATGGGACGCATTGGAGAAGTCTACCACAAGGATCTCAAGGATACTATATACCAGATTTGTGGGCGCCGAGATGAGCAATGGGAGATGATCAGCACCAGGAAGGATAGATCAATTGCAGCTTTCATCCAGGAGTTAAACCAGCACATTCGATGCCAGGAGAACCAGATGTGTGCAGGCATGATAGACCTGAAGAAGGCCATGACCAAGATCACGGAGCTGGAAGAAGAACTCAAGTCTACACGCGATGGATATGAGGAGGAAATAACAACACTCGTGGAGAAGAACGATGATCTGAAGAAGAAGCTAAAAATATTCATGGGATTTCCCACAACTGGAGGAGAAGACGAAGATTGCACTTGTCCATAGAACTACATCATCATCGACGACACCGACTCGGACCCAGACGATAGCGATGATGACTATGTTGATGAAGCCGGAGCAGATATCATGGAGCCTTCATCGGAGCGGTTTTTCTAGTCGACCCCCATATCAGTAGTAGTATTTCCCCATGTATCTACTATAGCCCGAGCACTTTTGTAACTATAGATAGACCATTGTATGCCCTTGTTTGATTGAATAAAGTGATTTTGTTTGCATTTGCCTCATGTGCATATGGTAGTGTTTTCCCTCTAGACCTCATTCTATTCTATATTCTCCTCTTTTCTAAACCCCCCAGATGCCTCCCAGACGTGACAATGGATTTGCTTTCCCACCGGAGCACACTCAGTTGATCCAGCAGCAGAATACGTTGATGCAGTTGCTAGTCCAGAATCAGAATCGGGGGAACAACAACAACAACCCACCGGAAATAACAACACTCGTGGAGAAGAACGATGATCTGAAGAAGAAGCTAAAAATATTCATGGGATTTCCCACAACTGGAGGAGAAGACGAAGATTGCACTTGTCCATAGAACTACATCATCATCGACGACACCGACTCGGACCCAGACGATAGCGATGATGACTATGTTGATGAAGCCGGAGAAGATATCATGGAGCCTTCATTGGAGCGGTTTTTCTAGTCGACCCCCATATCAGTAGTAGTATTTCCCCATGTATCTACTATAGCCCGAGCACTTTTGTAATGATAGATAGACCGTTGTATGCCCTTGTTTGATTGAATGAAGTGATTTTGTTTGCATTTGCCTCATGTGCATATGGTAGTGTTTTCCCTCTAGACCTCATTCTATTCTATATTCTCCTCTTTTCTAAACCCCCCAGATGCCTCCCAGACGTGACAATGGATTTGCTTTCCCACCGGAGCACACTCAGTTGATCCAGCAGCAGAATACGTTGATGCAGTTGCTAGTCCAGAATCAGAATCGGGGGAACAACAACAACAACCCACCACCGCCACCACCTGTGGATCACTTAACCCGTTTTCTTAGGCTGGATCCGCAGGTGTTCTCTAGTAGCACCGAGCCTATAGTAGCAGATGATTGGCTCTGCAAGATTGGAAGGGAGTTAACCACTACAGGATGTACTGATGCTGAGAAGGTGCACTTTGACGCACATCAGTTGGATGGACCAACAGCATCATGGTGGGAGAATTACACTGTCACATACCCTATAGCCACGGTGACATGGCATAAATTTCAGCAGGCTTTCCGTACTGCCCGTGTGTCCGCAGGAGCTATGGCCATGAAGAAGCGTGAGTTTCGCAACTTGCACCAAGGATGACAACAGTTGGCCAGTATGTGGATGACTTTAGTAAGCTAGCACGTTATGCCCCAGATGACGTTTCTACCGATGCAGCTAAGCAGGAGAAGTTTCTGGAAGGACTGAATGATGAGTTGAGCATGCAGTTGATGGTAGCAAGCTTCAACAACTACCAGAAGTTGGTAGATCGTGCTCTTATGATTGAAGGGAAGCAGCAGCAGATTGAAAACCGCAAGAAGAAGTATGGATAAGGGCAGTACAATTCTGGAGCTCAGCAGAAGCCACGTTTTACCCCTAAACCGGGAGGACACTTTCAGCATAACCATGGAGGAGGCAGCTCGCACAATCATAATGGTCCCAAGAATGGTAACGGGAATGGAGGAAGCAACGGCTAGAACCGTACCAACCAATCGACGCTAGCCAAGAGAGACCTGAGCCAAGTCACTTGCTATAAGTGCCAGAAGACTGGACATTACGCCAATGAATGTCCTGAAGCCCAGAGTGGAAATGGCAATGTAAGCTCTGGGAAGAAGCCGAACCCTTTCAGTAGGGGACAGGTGAACCACGTTAACGTGGAGGAGGTTGAAGCTCAGCCAGATGCAGTAATAGGTAAGTTTTTTGTTAAGTCATTTACTACACTCATTCTTTTTGATACTGGTGCATCGCATTCATACATCTTAAGAGGATTTGTGGATAAGTATAAACTGCCAACCCAAGCCCTTAGGTCACCCATGTTAGTAACCTCACCTGGAGCAGAGTATATGGCTAGTCTATGGTGTGATCGGTTACCATTAAGGATTGGTAACTATGTATTTCCCTCGGGACCTAATAGTATTGGAATCTCAAGGATTAGATGTGATATTAGGCATGGATTGGTTATCGAAGTATGGAGGGAACATTGAATGCGCCAGTAAGTCAATTTTTCTTACAACGCCAGAAGGAAGAAGGATCAAGTACGTATCCCGGCATGTGCCGAAGAGGACTCAAGTAAATTCCTTATCAGGAGTTGTGCAGGAGGAAGTACCAGTGGTGAAGGATTTCCCTGACGTATTTTCGGAGGAGTTGCCAGGCATGCCACCGGATAGAGATATTGAGTTTTTTATTGAGCTTTTGCCAGGCACAGGGCCCATATCTAAGAGACCATACAGGATGCCCGCAAAAGATTTGGAGGAGATTACGAAGCAGCTAAGGAGATAGTTGATAAAGGTTATCGCCCAAGTTCTTCACCTTGGGGATCGCCAGTACTTCTAGTGGAGAAGAAGGATGGATCGTTAAGGATGGTTGTTGATTGTCGAGGATTGAACGAAGTAACAATCAAGAACAAGTACCCACTGCTGATGATCAATGATCTGTTTGATCGATTGCAAGGAGCTAAGGTATTTTCCAAGATCGATCTGCAATCAGGATACCATCAGTTGAAGACTCGAGAGCAGGATATACCTAAGACGACTTTTACCACCAGGCATGGGCTGTACGAGTATACCATTATGTCATTTGGTCTGACTAACGCACTTGCATATTTCATGAACATGATGAACAAGGTGTTTATGGATTTTTTGGATAAGTTCGTCCTGGTGTTCATTGATGATATTTTAGTCTACTCAAAGAACGAAGAGGAGCATAAGGAACATTTGCGTTTGGTACTTGAGAAGCTCAGAGAACATCAGTTATATGCCAAGTTCAGTAAATGTGACTTTTGGTTGAAGGAAGTTGGATTCCTCGGACACGTTATATCCGGAGAAGGTATAGTAGTAGATCCCACCAAGATTGTCACTGTGACAAATTGGGAAGCACCAACAACAGTTGGAGAGATCCGGAGTTTTCTTGGACTTGCAGGATACTACTGGAGATTCATTAAGAATTTCTCAAAAATTGCGAAGCCTATGATGGAGTTGTTGAAGAAGGATACCAAGTTCAAATGGACTGAGGAATGTGAGGCCAGTTTCCAGGACTTGAAGAAACGTTTGGTTACATCATTAGTATTGATTCTGCCAGATCAGAGCAAGGATTATGAGGTGTATTGCGACGCTTCACGTCGAGGACTTGGAGCAGTGCTTATGCAGGAGGGAAGAGTTGTTTTGTATGCTTCACGACAGCTGAAACCTCATGAGTTGAATTATGCCACGCATGATTTGGAGTTAGCAGCTGTAGTGCATGCATTGAAGACTTGGAGACATTTTCTCATTGGAAACCATTGTGAAGTATACACGGATCACAAGAGTTTGAAGTATATTTTCATGCAGAAGGAGCTAAATCTCAGGCAAAGGAGATGGTTGGAGCTCATCAAGGATTATGACATGTGATTGCATTATCACCCTGGAAAGGCTAACGTAGTAGCCGATGCGTTGAGTTGTAAGAGCCATGTCAACACATTAATGACGGGAGATTTACCGAAGGTGTTAGCCGAGGATCTTCGTGAGCTATGTTTGGAGATAGTTGCGAGAGGCTATGTAGCAGCATTGGAGATTCAGTCTACTTTGATGGATAAGATCAGAGAAGCTCAGAAAACTGACAAGGAGGTTGCCTCTATAAAGGAGAACATGAGCAAAGGTAAAGTTAAAGGATTTCGTGAGGATGAGCACGATACCCTATGGTTTGAAGACCGTGTTTATGTGCCTAACGACCTAGAGATCAGGAAGTTGATTCTGCAGGAGGCCCATGATTCACCATACTCGATTCACCCAGGAAATACCAAGATGTATTTGGATTTGAAGGATACTTTCTGGTGGACCGGAATGAAGAAGGATATTGCGGAGTATGTAGCAGTTTGTGTTGTATGTCAGAGAGTAAAGGCAGAGCATCAGAAGCCAGCAGGATTGCTACAACCATTGCCGATACCCGAATGGAAGTGGGATAAGCTAGGCATGGATTTCATCACGGGATTACCCAGGACCCGTTCAGGCTATGACTCGATATGGGTTGTAGTCGATCGCTTGACGAAGGTAGCTCATTTCATCCCAGTAAATACCACCTACACCAGTGCTAAGTTGGCAAAGATATACATGACCAGGACTGTATGTCTACATGGAGTTCCAAGGAGCATTGTATCAGATAGAGGAACCCAGTTTACCTCAAAGTTCTAGAATCAATTGCACGAAACTTTGGGTACTAGACTAGAGTTCAGTACAGCTTTTCATCCACAGACAGATGGACAAACCGAGAGAGTCAATCAGATTTTGGAGGATATGCTGAGAGCTTGTGCGCTAGATTATGGATCTAGTTGGGACGACAATTTGCCATATGCAGAGTTCTCCTACAACAACAGTTATCAATCCAGTTTGAAGATGTCCCCTTTCTAAGCCTTGTACGGAAGAAGGTGCAGAACACCATTGTCGTGGGATGAAGTTCGAGACCACTAGTTGTTTGGACTGGATTTGATTAAGGAGTCTGAACAAAAAGTGAAATTGATTCGCGATAGGCTCAAGGTACCCCAGTCCAGGCAGAAGAGCAACGCGGATTCTAAACGCAAGGAGACAATTTACAAAGTCGGAGACCGATTTTATCTTCGAGTATCTCCACTTCGGGGAGTTAAGCGCTTTGGAGTTAAAGGAAAGTTAGCGCCACGTTTTGTGGGACCATACAAAGTTTTGGAGCGTATGGGAGAAGTTGCCAACAAGTTGGAGTTTCCCGAAGAACTGTTAGGAGTTCACAACGTGTTCCATGTCTCCCAATTGAAGAAGTGCCACGCAAAGATGGCGGACATACCGCTGAGAGATACAGTGCCGCTGGAAGCAATTCGGTTGGATAGTGATTTGACCTATGATGAGAAACCAGTCAAGATTCTTGAGTATGCCAGCCAAGTCACCCGCAGCAAGGTTACCAAGTTTTGCAAAGTTCAGTGGAGCCACCACACCGAGGATGAAGGCACCTGGGAGCGAGAGGAAGAACTGCTGAAGGACCACCCTCACCTATTTTCTAGCCAACCCGAATCTCGAGGGCGAGATTCATCTTAAGGGGGGTAGGTTTGTAACATCCCAAATTTTCAATTTGGAATGTTATACATTAGGTCATCACTACATATCATATTTTATTTGCTTTTGGCCTGATCCAGAATTTCTACGCAACTCAAGGACCCACGGAGAGAGTTGGGGATTTCGTTATTTTCAAATTTGGGATTTTCTCAAATTTTGAAAATAGGATCATTGATTTTATTTATTCTATCTTCAATTATTACTATAATAAAAATATGAGAGAGGGAATAAAATGACTTTCCCAAAATAAAGAAATATTGATGGTTTAATAAAAAATCAAGTAAGATTTTTATTTTGGAGTTTTCTCGCTATTTTATTTGAATTTAGGAAAAATTGCATGTTTTCAAAAATGCATTTTAGGGCCAAGAAAATGTCCATCCTGTTCTAAATATTTTATTTAGACGGTGAAAATTTGTTTTGGCATTTTTAGATTTTTATTTATTTTTCTAGGTTTTTTCTTAGTTCGGCGGGATTTTTTAAAAAAAAATACCCCCGCGCGCCCGACTGGGCCGAAGCCCAGCCGAGCCAGGCCGGCCCGCCCGCGCCATCGCCTCCCCATCCCGTGCCGCCGCCGGACTCGAGAGAGTCTGAGCTGCCGCCGCCCAACCCCCTCCCCAAGTCGGAGCCGCCATCGCCTCTCCCCCTTTAAATACCACCCCGGGGCCCCCTGGAGCCCCAAGTCGCCGACGTCGCAGCCCCTCGCCGCCCGTGCCGCCACTTGCCACCGCCCCGCCGCCTTGCGCCGCCGTCGCAAGCCACCGCCGCCCCACCTCCTTGTGCCGCCGCCGCCAGGAACCGCAGCCCCGCCACCCCACGCCCCTACCGCCACCGGAGCCCCGCCGGAACCCCGCCGGACCTCAGCAGAGCCCAAGCCGAGGTAGCCGCCCGCCGCCCCAATTTTTCTAAAGAAACCGGTCCGGTTTTTTTGAAAACCCTAGATTCGTTTTTTATAAATAGATCGGTTTTATTTTTTCGGTTTATTTATTTAGCGAGTGTTTGCCCGTTCGTTCGTTTTAACGGACGAATTCGTCATTTAGTTTCAGTTAACGAACGTTCGTTCATTAATCATTTCGTCAGTTTTTCTTTTTCTCAAATTTTTTCCGCGGTTATTTCTGATCGTGATTTCTGATCAGATTTTCGTTTTAGTATAACTTTTCGCTTGTTTATCAGAATCAGGCGATTCAAGCACCTGGAGTTTCGCCTCGAAACCCTCTTTCCGTTTAACCAACTCAAACAAGTTTTTGCATCTGTAAAATTTGAATTAGATCCAGATTAGTAAACGAAGTTTGTTTCTTTCGCTGTTTGACTTTCGTTGCTTCGTCAATTTGATTCTTTTTGCAAACCGGAGTTCTTAAGTTGAACTTTCTGGTTAGTTTTCTTATTTGAGATTTACCTGTAAATTAGATGAGTACTTATTGTATGCTTGTTTGTCTTTGATAGAGTACCCGGAGTGCGCCGCTTGCTACTTCGAATATCTAGGTTTCACGGATCATCAGCAAGGCAAGTAACACTTTGATCATACCTCTTTACTACCCAGTGTTATTGCATTAGATCAATCCTCAAACAATTGCATGATTAGGATCTGATTAATATGTGGGTTTTGGGAAGTAGATGAGCCAGAACCTATTACATGTTTTATTATCAACCCTTGGGAGTTACTTCTATATTTGCTTATTATGCCATGCTATGATAGTAGATGTGGATTGGGAGAGTGTATCCAGGACAGATGTGAGATTGATAAATTAATGGTTTATTTAAGGTGGCAACTTAAACACACATCTGGGTGGATTGAGGCACCTGGGTATTCCAGCGATTGCCTGTTTTTCTTTATGGACCGCCACCCAGGCTCGAAGGGATCATGAGATTTATTCATACTAGAAACCTCCATGTGAAGCCACAAGCTACTCTAGCCTCTAGCATAGTCGATTAAGCCGTGAGAACTCTTACAGTGGTAGACTAGCAAATGTAGGGGATGTAGGTTGGTACTGTCTATCCGATCGTAAGGCGCTAGCGCTTCTGAAAGACTATGTCTCGGTCATCCGTTTATCAAACACCATGTAGTGCGAGAATCCCAACGGAGGAGATCGAGTCTTGTGGCGAAAAGTGCGCAAACCTCTGTAGAGTGTATAAACTAATCATGGTTAGCCGTGTCCCCGGTTATGGACGTCTTGAGTATCTACTACTTGGATTATCATGTGAATCTCATCATGTTACTTTAAATTAATATTGCTGGGTTTTAAGGATGATACTTAATTGGGATTGAGAGGATGTCTATCCTCTCAGTGTTTAACAACCACCATGATAGTTAAATAAAATGTATTCCTTTGCAGTAGGGAAAATTTGGCTTTACGCAAAACTGTAACCATAGAGCTTTCCACCAGCCATATATGCAAGTAGTATAGCTTTATTCTTCCATTACTCTCTATGTGTTACATTGCCAGCATATTCCATGTGCTGACCCATTTTCGGGTAGCAACGTTCATGTTGCAGATTTTTCAGACGACGAGTAAGGTGCCTTTAGGTCGTGGTTCTATACTCAGTGATGTCGTTGGAGTTGATGGACTCACTTATCTTCCAAGCCTTCCGCTGTTATCGTTATTAGATGGCCTTAAGCCATATTTATTGTAATAAGTTATCTTTTGAGACATTCGATGTAATAAGTGTGTGATTGCTACTCTGTTATAAATCCTTCAAGTACTGTGCATGTCAGCATTACTGATCCAGGGATGAAACTAAAGCATAGAGATCAGACTGTTTGAGGTCTGGTCGCTACAACCTACTCCCGCATGGTAAAGTTTCCTTACCTGACCCTTTTTACATGCATTGCCACAACCTGGAAACCATAGAAGGTCAGGAGGTCATCTCAGACTACCTGTTCCCGTTCTTTATTGTCAATCATCCACATGCGGACAATTTTCTACTACCATACTATGAAAGTAAGTCATTAATGTTCACTAATTTATTTTGAAATATATAAATAGCCTTGTGGTTTGATCTCATCATTGCTAATTTCTTCATAGTTTTGGACAACGACCGACATTGGATCATAATCGCATTATTGTCGATGCAGGGCTTGGCTTACTTCTTTGATTCGAAGAGACGCCCTCAAATGCAATGGACCAGATTGAAGAAGGTTCTGAACGATGCTCTCGCCAAGTGACTATAACCGAACATTCAGAATTCAAGTTCTTCACTAGCGCTTGCCAAGTTTAAGAATGTCAGAGAGACTATAACCGAACATTCAGAATTCAACTTCTTCACTAGCGCTTGTTGCTATCAAGAACAAAATGTGGAAACCTCTCATAGGTCTAGATACTGTGTTGTGGCTATCATGGACAACTTTTTGAAGACAAGCAACTATTTGCGTATCATAACCATATCATCAAGTGGTCTGAAGATATGGAGAGGGACATGGACATAGGGGAACTATTAACAGAGCATGGCCGCCTCCAAAAGGTGTTGGCCAGAATCATCAATAAAGAGGTTGTAAATGAGGATGGGAAGTTTCACTTCCAGCTAGAGTGAGATGAAGAACGACTTCACCGAGTCGAATACATATTGCGGTAATCGATTGCGAATGATACAGTGCTTCAAAACATCCTGATTCGTTGTTCATTTTATGAGTTAATAATTTTACATGTTTATTTGTTGCCCTACACTTCTTATATTGTATGTTTGCTTCACTAATAACCTTAATTATTGTAACACCTTTGTAATATGATTGTTTGAATTCATGGGATGATTGAGTGCAAAATACTTCTTGAATGCCAAAATAACGCTGTTGCGGCAGCAATTTTTCTATATGCCGACATCACTACGAGTAGCGAGCAGCAAAGGTGTCTGCCACTGCTAATACGCACAACAGTGGCGGGCAGTGATTGTAGTTGTGGTGACCTGTAACTTCTGCCCGCCAATACAATGCTGTCATTAGTGGCGAGCGACGGCCGGCCACTAATTCCATAGTAGCAGTGGCAGGAGGTTACTGGCGGGCAACCCTAAGAGCCTGGCTTGCCACTACTAGGTTTTTTGCACCCGCCACTATTGGGCAATCCTGCAATAGTGCGTTCTACTTTTATTTGCATTGACTTGAGTTTTAGTTATGTTCTAGCAATGTTTTTTCATACATATTTGTTTTGAAAGGAGAGTGGAGATGTTTGGTTAGTGTCAATCGGTGTTGGTTGTGTGAGCCCCTTGAAATCTATTATTCCACGTTGGAAGTATGAAGTTGTTGCTATAATGCCATCACATGAAGCCCTCACTCCCTCAGCTCGGCTCCCTACTCCGCTCGCTTCATTAGTTTTTTTCCCTCACTCCAGTGCTAGCTAGAAAAAACCGACCATCATTTATTTACTTGGAAATTTTGTTAAATTAAAGATCTTCCTATGTTTTTTATTAATATTAATGAATTTAAAAAATAGGAGCGAAAATCTCAAACAATGTGAATTTGAAAAAAGCTTCAGAACTTAGAAAATATTCATAGAATTTAAAATTGTTCATGAACTTTAAATATACTCGTCAACTTGAAAACCGTTTTCTAATTCCAAAAAATCTTCAAGATATTTCTTAAATGTTCATGATTGAAAATATGAAACAAGAGACAAGTACAAATAAAAGACAAACAAGTGGTAAATTCACTGAGCGAGGAGAGTGCTCCACGCTGCCGGGTGGAGGAGGGATCTTCATTTTGAGAGAGCATAGTTACTTGGTAGATAGTAACTGGAGTGTGTTTGGTTCAAGTCCAAAGAGCTATAAGCTAGCCTGGCCTGATCACGTCAAAGCTTTGATTAGCCCGGTGTAACACCTCGGATGTAACTTGCCATATTTGTAACTCCGACTCTGCAATTTTCGGCTCTAAGTTATGAGATTCCCTCGTGGTTGGGTTTTGTCTTCATTTTGCATTTTGTTCGTCTCATGCAACCAAGCATTTTCCCCGTTGTCTGTTTTGCAATCTAAGACTCCTATGTGCACCGGCTCCCCCCTTTTGTCTCTTTTCATGTGCGGGTGTTAAACATTCTCGGAACGGACCGAGATTTTCCAAGCGGCCTTGGTACACCACCGGTAGACCACCTGTCAAATTTCGTGCCATTTGGAGTCCGTTTGATACTCCAATGGTTAACCGGGGAACCGCAAAGGCCTCGTGTGTGTTGCAGCCCAACACCCCTCCAAAACGGCCCAATAACCCATCCAAACCCCTTCCATGTCCCCCGCCGTCGGATCACGATCGTGTGGCTGAAAACTACACCTCTTTTGGACACTCCCACCTCCTTCTAGGTATAAATATGTGCACCCCTCCAAATCTCGCAGTCCAACCCTAGCCCTCTTCCACCCCATGCCGCCGGACGCGTCCATCGGCCACCTCACCCGAACCAATCCCCACGCGACACATCAGCTCCCCCGCCGCCTCAGCCGCTCCCGCGCCGCCACGTCACCGCACCCGCACCCCACTTCGCCGCCGGCTCGACCACCGCCATCGTTGCCGCACACCATCTCCGGCGAGCGCCACGCCGGAGCTCCACCGCCGCGGACCCCGCGCCGCACCCGACTGCCGTGCCTCCCCGGATCCGGCCGGAACCCCCTCTCCTTCCCCAACTCCGGCTATTCCCTCCTCCACTCCGGCCTTGTCTCTACCACCGCGACCTCCAACTCCGGCAGGTTTCTGATAACCCACAAGTATAGGGGATCACAACAGCTTTCGAGGGTAGAGTATTCAACCCAAATTTATTTATTCGACACAAGCGGAGCCAAAGAATATTCTCAAGTATTAGCAGCTGAGTTGTCAATTCAACCACACCTGGAAACTTAGTTTTTGCAGCAAAGTGTTTAGTAGCAAAGGTGTATGATAGTAGTGGTAACGGCAAGAAAAGTAAAGACAGCAAAAGTAATGTTTTTGGTATTTTGTAGTGATTGTAACAGTAGCAGCGGGAAAGTAAATAAGCGTAAACCAGTATATGGAAAACTCATAGGCACCGGATCAGTGATGGATAATTATGCCGGATGCAGTTCATCATGTAACAGTCATAACATAGGGTGACACGGAACTAGCTCCAGTTCGTCAATGTAATGTAGGCATGTATTCCGTAAATAGTCACACGTGCTTATGGAAAAAAAACATGCATGACATCTTTTGTCCTACCATCCCGTGGCAGCGGGGTCCTATTGGAAACTTAGGGATATTAAGGCCTCCTTTTAATAGAGAACCGGAACAAAGCATTAGCACATAGTGAATACATGAACTCCTCAAACTATGGTCATCACCGGGAGTGGTCCCGATTATTGTCACTTCGGGGTTGCCGGATCATAACACATAGTAGGTGACTATAGACTTGCAAGATAGGATCTAGAACTCTCATATATTGATGAAAACATAATAGGTTCAGATCTGAAATCATGGCACTCGGGCCCTAGTGACAAGCATTAAGCATAGAAAAGTCATAGCAACATCAATCTCAGAACATAATGGATACTAGGGATCAACCCTAACAAAACTAACTCGATTACATGATAAATCTCATCCAACCCATCACCGTCCAGCAAGCCTACGATGGAATTACTCACGCACGGCGGTGAGCATCATGAAATTGGTGATGGAGCATGGTTGATGATAACGACGGCGACGAATCCCCCTCTCCGGAGCCCCGAACGGACTCCAGATCAGCCCTCCCAAGAGGTTTTAGGGATTGGCGGCGGCTCCGTATCGTAAAACGCGATGATTTCTTCTCCCTGATTTTTTCTCATCAAAACTCAATATATGGAGGTGGAGTTGGAGTCGAAGACGCAACAGGGGGCCCACGAGGTAGGGGGCGCGCCCCCCACCCTCGTGAGAAGGGTGTGGGCCCCCTAGTCTTCATATTTGGCGAGGATTTTTTATTGTTTTTCTAAGACCTCCCGTGGAGTTTCAGGTCATTCCGAGAATATTTGTTTTCTGCACATAAAACAACACCATGGCAATTGTGCTGAAAACAGCGTCAGTCCGGGTTAGTTCCATTCAAATCATACAAGTTAGAGTCCAAAACAAGGGCAAAAGTGTTTGGAAAAGTATATACGACGGAGACGTATCAACTCCCCCAAGCTTAAACCCTTGCTTGTCCTCAAGCAATTCAGTTGACAAACTGAAAGAAAGAAAGAAAAACTTTTACAAACTTTGTTTGCTCTTGTTGTTGTAACTATGTCAAGCCAGCATTCAAGTTTTCAGCAGAGATCATAACTAACCACATTTGCAATTATCCTCAAGTCTCATAATTACTCATATCAATAGCATAATCAACTAGCAAGTCATAATAATAAATCTCGGATGGCAACACTCTCAAAACAATCATAATATTATATAACAAGATGGTATCTCGCTAGCCCTTTCTGAGACCACAAAACATAAATGCAGAGCACCTTTAAAGATCAAGGACTGACTAGACATTGTAATTCATGGTAAAAGAGATCCAATCATAGTCATACCCAATATAAATTGACAGTGATGAATGCAAATGACGGTTGTGCTCTCCAGCTAGTGCTTTTTAATAAGAGGGTAATGGCTCAACATAAAAGTAAATGGATAGGCCCTTCGCAGAGGGAAGCAGGGATTTGTAGAGGTGCCAGAGCTCGGTTTTGCAATAGAGATAAATTGTATTTTGAGTAATAAGAGGGTTTTCATTGTCAACGTAATAACTAAGAGATGGCAATATCTTCCATGCTAAACACATTATAGGCGGTTCCCAAATAGAATGGTAAAGTTTATACTCCCCCTCCACCAACAAACATCAATCCATGGCTTGCTCGAGACAACGAGTGCCTCCAACATACATCAGGTCCCAGGGGGAGTTCTGTTTGCAATTAATTTTGATTTAGTTTGCATAAAGCATGGGATTGGGCATCCCGGTGACCAGCCATTTTCTCGTGAGTGAGGAGCGGAGTCCACTCCTCTTGAGAATAACCCGCCTAACACGGAAGATAAGGACAACCTTGGTTGATACATGAGTTATTCGAGCATACAAAACAGAATGTTTATTTGATGGTTTAGAGTTTGGCACATACAAATTTACTTGGAACGGTAGGTAGATACCGCATATAGGAAGGTATAGTGGACTCATCTGGAATAACTTTGGGGTTTAAAGGATTGGATGCACAAGCAGTATTCCCGCTTAGTACAGGTGAAGGCTAGTAAAAGACTGGGAAGCGACCAACTAGAGAGCGACAACAGCCATGTACATGCATTAAAATTAATAAACATTGGATGCAAGCATGAGTAGGATATAATCCACCATGAACATAAATATCGTGAAGGCTATGTTGATTTGTTTCAACTACATGCGTGAACATGTGCCAAGTCAAGTCACTTAAATCATTCAAAGGAGGATACCACCCCATCATACCACATCATAACCATCTCAATAGCATGTTGGCACACAAGGTAAATCATTATAACTCATAGCTAATCAAGCATGGCACAAGCAACTACAATCTCTAATTGTCATTGCAAACATGTTTATTCATAATAAGATGAATCAAGAACGCGGGACTCATCATATTTACAAAAACAAAAGAGGTCGAGTTCATACCAGCTTTTCACATCTCAGTCAGTCCATCATATATCATCATAATTGCCTTTCACTTGCACGACCGAACGGTGTGAATAATAATAAGAGTGCAGGTGCATGGGACTAAGCTGGAATCTGCGAGCATTCAATAAACAGGAGAAGACAAGTCAATATGGGCTCTTTGGTTAATTCAACAATAATGCATATAAGAGCCGCTTCAACAATTTAATTATGGTCTTCTCCTACTTACCCCCAAAGAAAAGAAAAGAAATAAAACTATTTACACGGGAAAGCTCCCAACAAGCAAAAGAAGAACGGGAAATATTTTTGGGTTTTCTTTTTAATTATTACTACTACATGCATGGAAAGTAAATTAATTAAAAGCTACAACTAATTTTTTTTGGTTTTCTTAAGGTTTAACAAACACACAAGAAGAAAGCAGGAAAAAGAAAATAAACTAGCATGGATGTTACAGTGAAAAAGTATGAGCACCGACATCTAGCAATGAGTGTGTGTGAACATAAATGTAATGTCGGTGAGAATTACGTACTCCCCCAAGCTTAGGATTTTGTCCTAAAGTTGGTCTATGGCCACGGCTGGCCTAGCGGATATCCATAATAATAGTTGTTGGGGTCGTACTGTGATGAGGAGGAAGAAGGCTCCGATTGCCACTGGCTGGCAATCATCTTCGGATCCCACTGATAGTTACACTATCGTGAAGGATCAAATTGTGGTTCCGGTTCTGGCTCCTCGGCTGGTGCAGGGTTCCGGTAGGCGTGAATAGCCGTCAACGGAACAAGGTACGTGCCTGCAGTCAAATCAAACAAAGAAGGAGCAGGCAAGGTAATAGTCTCGGGATGATGTTTATTAAAGAACAATTGATATTTAAGCTCCCCTGCCCTATTCTTAACAATAAAATCATGTGCCACCATACTATTATGATCTAGATAAACATGGGGTAGCACCTTTTCTTCCTTCTCAGCATGCCTAATAGGTATGTTAAAATGTGCGGCTAGGCGTGTAGCATAAATGCCTCCAAAGATGGGGCCCTTAGTACGGTTCATATTGAACCGTCTGGCAATAATACCGCCCAAACTAAAAGTGTTATCACTGTATAAACCTTGGAGTAGAATAATTAAATCAGGGATACCAAGGTTTCCACTGTTTCCGCGTCCAATCAAACAACGACTAGCAAATAATGCAAAGTAACGTAAAACAGGAAAATGTATGCTAGTGATTCGTGCATCGGAAACCTTCCTAGTTTCTCCTACAGTGGTATTGTTAATAAATCCCTCCACATCATCATGGTGTGGTTCTTCTATCTTGCCCTCAAAAGGGACTAAACAAATACGATAGAAATCAAAAAGTGACATCTCCTTAGGCTCATCATATAAATGAAATTCCACCGTAGGTGGTGAGTTCCTAGGATGAAAATAAAAGTTTTGCACAAAGGTATTTGTGAGTAAGAGATACTGATCGCATTGGTCGTGGAGGAAAGCGGTGAGGCCTGCATTGTGAGCCAATTCATGAAAATCTTCACAGATACCGGCTGCTCTCAAGAAATCATCAGAAGGCCATTCACACGCCCGAATCTCCGCGGTGCGCGGCAAATTATACTTAGGCTTCGGTGCCTTTTCCTTCGAGCTTTGGCTCGACGAGCCCCTCAATAATCTCCTCATCATTTTCTGAAAAATTCTGAAATTTTTAGTAACTTCAAAATAAAAGTAAATCAAACTCAATAAATTGATAGCAACTACTCCCACAAGTGCCTAGAGCCTATATCATGCATCAAAACTACTTGGAACCATATAAACTTGACATGCAAGCACAAGAACATGGTCATCTATGCCGCATAAATTTGCAATGAATAAAGCACTAGAACAAAAACTAATTGGACCAATGGAGGAGTTACATACCAAGGAACAATCTCCCCAAGCAGTTTTGCGAGATGTGCTTTGAGCAAGGAGATCGAAAATCACAGCAAAAGTGGTTGGAACTCGTGCTTGAGTTGGTTTTTCGGGTTTGTGTGAGACAGAGGAAGAAGATGGGTGCTGGGATAAGTGGAGGAGGGCCACCGTGGGCCCATGAGGCAGGGGGCGCACCCTATAGGGGGGGCGCGCCCACCACCCTCGTGGCCAGGTGGCAGCTCCTCCCGCGGTAATTTTTGCACAGTAAATCCTCAAATATTCCCGAAAAAATCATATTAAATTGGCACGTCATTCTAAGGACTTTTATTTTCGGGTTATTTTTATATTGCACGGATAATCAGATAACAGACAGAAAAATACTATTTTTACTTATTTAATATAAATAACAGAAAATATAGAGAGCTATAGAAGTTTGTGCTTCTAGTTTCATCCATCTCATGCTCATAAAAAAGAATCCACTAACAAGGTTGATCAAGTCTTGTTAACAAACTCATTCCGATAATCATGGAACCGGAGAAATTTCGAATAACACTAAGTTACCTCAACGGGGATATGCACATCCCCTATAATAAGTATATCATATTTCTTCTTGACAGTAGGAAGAGGAAATTCAAAACCTCCAATTATAATCGATGGAATTTTTCCAATGGAGTTGATACTATGAACTTGAGGTTGTTTCCTCGAAAAGTGTACTGTATGCTCATTACCATTAACATGAAAAGTGACATTGCCTTTGTTGCAATCAATAACAGCCCCTGCAGTATTAAGAAAAGGTCTTCCAAGAATAATAGACATACTATCATCCTCGGGAATATCAAGTATAACAAAGTCCGTTAAAATAGTAACGTTTGCAACCACAACAGGCACATGCTCACAAATACCGATAGGTATAGCAGTTGATTTATCAGCCATTTGCAAAGATATTTCAGTAGGTGTCAACTTATTCAGGTTAAGTCTACGATATAAAGAGAGAGGCATAACACTCACACCGGCTCCAAGATCACATAAAGCAGTTTTAATATAATTTCTTTTAATGGAGCAAGGTATAGTAGGTACTCCGGGATCTCCAAGTTTCTTTGGTATTCCACCCTTAAAAGTATAATTAGCAAGCATGGTGGAAATCTCAGCTTCCGGTATCTTTCTTTTATTAGTAATGATATCCTTCATATATTTAGCATAAGGATTTATTTTGAGCACATCAGTTAATCGCATACGCAAAAAGATAGGTCTAATCATTTCAGCAAAGCGCTCAAAATCCTCATCATCCTTTTTCTTGGATGGTTTTGGAGGAAAAGGCATGGGTTTTTGAACCCAAGGTTCCCTTTCTTTACCATGTTTCCTAGCAACAAAGTCTCTTTTATCATAACATTGATTCTTTGATTGTGGGTTATCCAGATCAACAGCATGTTCAATTTCTACATCATTGTCATTACTAGGTTCAGCATCATCATGAACATCAGCATTAATATTTTCATTAGGTTCATGTTCATTACCAGATTGTGTTCCAGCATCAGACATAGATATATCATTTGGATTATCAGGTGGTTCAGCAATAGGTTCACTAGAATTTTGCACAGTTCTATCATTTTTCTTTTTCTTCTTTTTAGAAGAACTAGGAACTCGATATTATTTCTCTGAGAATCTTGCTCGATTCTCTTAGGGTGGCCTTCAGGATACAAAGGTTCCTGAGTCATTCTACCAGTTCTAGTAGCCACTCTAACAGCATAATCATTTTTCTTACTATTCATTTCATCAAGCACTTGTTTTTGAGCTTTAAGTACTTGTTCTACTTGAGTGGTAACCATAGAAGCTTGTTTGCTAATAAGTTTAAGTTATCCTTTAATATCAGCCATATAATCACCCAAGCATCTAATCATATAAGCATTTTCTTTTAATTGTCTTCCAAAATAAGCATTGAAGTCGTCTTGCTTAAACATAAAGTTATCAAACTCATCCAAGCACTGACTAGCAATTTTAGTAGGAGGAACTTCATCTTTATCATATCTATAGAGAGAATTAACCTTTACTACCTGTGTCGGGATATCGGGATCAGGAGGTTCTTTGCCAAATAAATAATTGAGATCATAAGTTTCTTCAACAGGCGGTATATTAAGACCATGTATTTCTTCAATAGGAGGTAAATTCTTAACGTATTCAACTTTAATACCTTTTTCTTTCATAGATTTATTTGCCTCTTGCATATCTTCGGGACTGAGAAATAAAACACCTCTCTTCTTCAAAGTTGGTTTAGGAATAGGCTCAGTAATTGGAGCAGGAGGTGGCTCACGAAGTGCCCAATTATTTTCATTTGTCAACATATTATTCAATAGAATTTCAGCTTCATCCGGTGTTCTTTCCCTGAAAAGAGAACCAACACAACTATCCAGGTAATCTCTGGAAGCATCGGTTAGTCCATTATAAAAGATATCAAGTATTTCAAGTTTCTTAAGAGGATGATCAGGCAAAGCATTAAGTAACTTGAGAAGCCTCCCCCAAGCTTGTGGGAGACTCTCTTCTTTAATTTGCACAAAGTTGTATATTTCCCTCAAAGTAGCTTGTTTCTTATGAGCAGGGAAATATTTAGCAAAGAAGTAATAAATCATATTCTGGGGACTACGCACACAACCAGGATCAAGAGAATTGAACCATATCTTAGCATCACCCTTTAATGAGAACGGAAATATTTTGAGTAAATAGAAGTAACATGATCTCTCATTATTAGTGAACAGGGCAGCTATATCATTTAACTTAGTAAGATGTGCCACAACTTCAGATTCATAGCCATAAAACGGATCAGATTCAACCAAATTAATTATATCAAGATCAATAGAGAATTCATAATCTTTATCAGGAACACATATAGGTGAAGTAGCAAAAGCAGGGTCGGGTCTCATTTTATCTCTAAGTGATTCTTTGTTCCATTTAATTAATAACCTCTTAAGATCATATCTATCCTTGCAAGCGAAAATAGCGGAAAAAGATTCCTTATCAAAAAGATAACCTTTAGGAATAACAGGCATGTTTTCATCATCACTATCATCATCGTATTCAGATTCAATAATTTCTTTTTCTCTAGCCCTAGCAATTTGTTCATCAAGAAATTCACTAAGAGGCACAGTAGTATCAGACATAGAAGCAGTTTCATCATAAGTATCATGCATAGTAGAAGTGGCATCATCAATAACATGCGACATATCGGAACGAATAGCAGAAGCAGGTGTAGGTGTCGCAAACTTACTCATAACAGAAGGTGAATCAAGTGCAGAGCTAGATGGCAGTTCCTTACCTCCCCTCGTAGTTGAGGGATATATCTTGGTTTTTGGAGCTCTCAAGTTCTTCATAATGATAAGCAGATATAAATCCCAAGTGACTCAAAGAATAGAGCTATGCTCCCCGGCAACGGCGCCAGAAATTAGTCTTGATAACCCACAAGTATAGGGGATCGCAACAGCTTTTGAGGGTAGAGTATTCAACCCAAATTTATTGATTCGACACAAGGGGAGCCAAAGAATATTCTCAAGTATTAGCAGCTGAGTTGTCAATTCAACCACACCTGGAAACTTAGTATCTGCAGCAAAGTGTTTAGTAGCAAAGCAGTATGATAGTAGTGGTAACGGCAACAAAAGTAAAGACAGTAAAAGTAATGTTTTTGGTATTTTGTAGTGATTGTAACAGTAGCAACGGGAAAGTAAATAAGCGTAAACCAGTATATGGAAAACTCGTAGGCACCGGATCAGTGATGGATAATTATGCCGGATGCGGTTCATCATGTAACAGTCATAACATAGGGTGACACAGAACTAGCTCCAGTTCGTCAATGTAATGTAGGCATGTATTCCGTAAATAGTCATACGTGCTTATGGAAAAGAACTTGCATGACATCTTTTGTCCTACCCTCCCGTGGCAGTGGGGTCCTATTGGATATTAAGGCCTCCTTTTAATAGAGAACCGGAACAAAGCATTAGCACATAGTGAATACATGAACTCCTCAAACTATGGTCAGCACCGGGAGTGGTCCCGATTATTGTCACTTCGGGGTTGCCGGATCATAACACATAGTAGGTGACTATAGACTTGCAAGATAGGATCTAGAACTCTCATATATTGATGAAAACATAATAGGTTCAGATCTGAAATCATGGCACTCGGGCCCTAGTGACAAGCATTAAGCATAGCAAAGTCATAGCAACATCAATCTCATAACATAATGGATACTAGGGATCAAACCCTAACAAAACTAACTCGATTACATGATAAATCTCATCCAACCCAACACCGTCCAGCAAGCCTACGATGGAATTACTCACGCACGGCGGTGAGCATCATGAAATTGGTGATGGAGGATGGTTGATGATGACGACGGTGACGAATCCCCCTCTCCGGAGCCCCGAACGGACTCCAGATCAGCCCTCCCGAGAGGTTTTAGGGCTTGGTGGCGGCTCCGTATCGTAAAACGCGATGATTTCTTCTCCCTGATTTTTTCTCATTGAAACTCAATATATGGAGGTGGAGTTGGAGTCGGAGACGCAACAGGGGGCCCACGAGGTAGGGGCGCGCCCTAGGGGGGGCGCGCCCCCCACCCTTGTGAGAAGGGTGTGGCCCCCCTAGTCTTCATATTTGGCGAGGATTTTTTATTGTTTTTTCTAAGACCTCCCGCGGAGTTTCAGGTCATTCCGAGAATATTTGTTTTCTGCACATAAAACAACACCATGGCAATTCTACTAAAAACAGTGTCAGTCTGGGTTAGTTCCATTCAAATCATACAAGTTGGAGTCCAAAACAAGGGCAAAAGTGTTTGGAAAAGTAGGTACGACGGAGACGTATCAGTTGCTCCGGCCATCCTCGTTTTCCGTGCCAGATCCGAACCTAGATCTGGAAGGTTGACCCCGAAATAATCCTAAGTCATTTATTTTTTCATTATGATGCCCTGTTCTTGTTGCCATAACTTCTTGACCGTAGCTCCGTTTCATGCGCATGAGATGTTGAAATGTTCATCATGAGATGCTCCTCATTTTGTTTCATTGGGTAATGCTTGTTTGAGTCCATCTGGGTACCCAAATCACTGATGCAAGAGTGCTATAAAATGTTTGCTCTTGTTACTTAGCAGTTTATAAGGATTTGTCATTTTTGTCACATTTGTTGTGTGCTTCATATGGACAAGAGCTCTACATGTGTTTTGATCTATGCCATGCCATCTTTACAGGGGTGCTTGCCATGTTTTTTTATCTTTGTGGTGACTAGCACAAGCATGCAAAGTAGCCTTCGTGATTTTATAGCAAAAGTCCTTGCTCTGCTGTTATTTTTATGCCATGTAAACATGATGCTACAGTGAGATCCATGCTTGTTTTGAGTTGCTTTAGTAAGGATGATTTGGACATATGGTTGTGCTCTATCCATCCATGTCCCTGCTTGCAATTATGGGGTGAACGACCATGTCTTAATCTTGATCTACTTTTGCTATAAAATGTTCTTGGCAGATTGTTTACATGTTATTCAATTTTGCCATGGTTGTTGTTGTTAATCCATTCAAGATATGAATTTGCTCTTGCCATGGTTAGCTTCATGAACATGTCACCTTGCTGTAGGTATGCTTGTCTTGTCATGCAAGGCTTTGTGATGAGTGATTTGAGCTCGCAAAGATACCTTCATAATTCTATTTTTGCCATGCTCTGTTTTCTTCTAAGTCTGAAACTGTTATAAGACTTGCTATGTTTACATGGGTGCCATCATATCTTCTGTGCCTTTTGGCTCATGGTCAGTAAGGGACTTTTGTTCTATGCATTTTGTAGATTCATTCCATGCCTTGTTTTGCTATGATATGTTCCTGTAGCATGTTCTTTGCGTGCTCTAAACATTGCTTCCTGATGTTAATTCCTGGCATGTTGATATTTTCACCAAGTCTGTGATGCTGATATCTTTTGCACTTTTGCCATGCTTGTTTGAACCTGATCATCTGTGATTTAGTCGTAGCTCAGTGTTCATGTTTTGTCAAGCATCTTGAGTAGATCACTGCCATGTGCTTTGTTGCTATGTTGGGGTGCAGTAGCTTAGTTTCTTTTTGCATTCTAGATGGCATCGTGATGTTAATCGCAGAATTGTGCCATTATTGTTTTGCTTGCCATTTGCAAACCGTGAATCCGATTCCGGTGATCTTTATATCGATTTCGACCTAAATCATCTCATATTTCCAGCGGCACACTTGGTTTGCCAAGTTGATGCCTGGTTCAATCTTTCCCTTCCGAAGCACGCATATGCATTGCATATCACATCTCGCATATCATGCCATGTTTTGCATCATGTTGCTTGCGCATTGCATCGTGATTGGTTGTTGGTACTTTGCTTGTGTTCTTGATTTGGGTAGAGCCGGGAGACGAGTACATGATCGAGTAACCTGTCAAGTACGCTTACGAGGATCAAGCTTTCGTCAACTCTGAGAACATTGCAGGCAAGATGACCATACCCTCGAAATCACTTCTATCTTTGCTTGCTAGTTGCTCGCTCTATTGCTATGTCGCGATACCTACCACTTGCTATATCATGCCTCCCATATTGTCATGCCAAGCCTCTAAACCACCTTTCCTAGCAAACTATTGTTTGGCTATGTTACCGCTTTGCTAAGCCCCTCTTATAACGTTGCTAGTTGCAGGCGAAGATGAAGTTTGTTCCTTGTTGGAACATGGATTTTGTTGGGATATCATTATTATTATCTCTTATTTACCTTAATGCATCTATATACTTGGTAAAGGGTGGAAGGCTCGGCCTTATGCCTGGTGTTTTGTTCCACTCTTGCCACCCTAGTTTCTGTCATACCAGTGTTATGTTCCTTGATTTTACATTCCTTACGCGGTTGGGTGATAATGGGAACCCCTTGATAGTTCGCCTTGAATAAAACTCCTCCAGCAAGGCCCAACCTTGGTTTTACCATTTGCCACCTAAGCCATTTTCCCTTGGGTTCCGTGGACTCAAGGGTCATCTTTATTTTAAACCCCCGGGACAGTGCTCCTCTGAATGTTGGTCCAAACTAGAGCACCGTGCGGGACCGTCCCTTGGCAACTTGGGTTATGTTGGTACCTGTATGCTTAGCTTATCCGGTGTGCCCTGAGAACGAGATATGTGCAGCTCCTATCGGGATTTGTCGGCACAGTCGGGTGGTCTTGCTGGTCTTGTTTTACCATTGTCGAAATGTCTTGTAATCGGGATTCTGAGTCTGATCGGGTCTTCCTGGGAGAAGGAATATCCTCCATTGACCATGAGAGCTTGTGATGGGATAAGTTGGGACGCCCTGCAGGGTTTTGAACTTTCAAAAGCCATGCCCGCGGTTATGGGTAGATGGGAATTTGTTAATGTCCGGTTGTAGAAAACTTGACACTTAACTTAATTAAAATGAATCAACCACGTGTGTTGCCGTGATGGTCTCTTTTCGGCGGAGTCCGGGAAGAGAACACGGTCTCGTGTTATGCTTGAACGTAAGTAGTTTCAGGATCACTTCTTGATCTTTATTAGCTTCTCGACCATGCTTTGCTTCTCTTCTCACTCTCTTTTGCGTAAGTTAGCCACCATATATGCTAGTGCTTGCTGCAGCTCCACCTCACTACCCCTTTCCTACCCTTAAGCTTAAATAGTTTTGATCGCGAGGGTGTGAGATTGCTGAGTCCCCGTGACTCACAGATACTTCCAAACATATGCAGGTGCCGATGATGCCAGTGTAGGGGACGCTACCGAACTCAAGTGGGAGTTCGACGAGGATTCGATCTGTTACTATGTTTCTTTTCCGGATGATCAGTAGAGGAGCCCAGTTGGGGCGATCGGGGATCTAGCATTTGGGGTTGTCTTTCTTTATTTTGGTTTCGTAGTCGGACCTTGATTGTATTCTGGATGATGTATGATATATTTATATATTGTGTGAAGTGGCGTTTGTAAGCCAACTCTTTATCCCTTTCTTATTCAGTACATGGGATGTGTAAAGATTACCCCTCTTGCGACATGCCTACCATGCGGTTATGCCTCTAAGTCGTGCTCCGGCGCGTGGGAGATATAGCCGCATCATGGGTGTTACACCTAGCCCATGACCTAGGCCGCATGATTAGCTTGGATCAGGCGCTCGGAATTGGTCGCCTGGGAGCAGCCATGGAGGGAATCTGTCTTTAATCAGTTGGTTTCTCTTGTGGGCCAGGTCTGAAATGAATGTTGTGTTCATAGTAAGCTTCTCTCAGGCTAGGTACGTAAACAAACACACCATGCCTCGCCGGGCATAGAACTGCTACTTTTCATACTATGTTCAAGCATCGCTTTGGACCAGGCACAGAAGCTAGGGTGGGAACCAAACATGCCCTAAGTGCTAAAATCACCGAGTCAGACTATCTGGGGGTAATCTATATGGACTGTCCGGGTGCACAAATATGGCTGGCTATCTATCAGGCATGAGCCGGACTATTCGGGAATTGGTGTTGAACTGTCTAGCTGAGGCTTAGGCCAACTCCAAGGCGCCCATCCAAAGGGTTTTCTTTGCATTTTGTCTATTTGGATTGGCTGAGCGGACGAGTGTGTCCGATTTTGGCTCTAGGGGCGTCGGTGCGCGCAACGCGACTGATGCATTTGGTTCGTGCGGCAACTTAAAACAACTAAATAGGCATAAAACATTTGAAATAAAAGCATGCATATTAAAACGCCAGACAAAGTCCACTTAGACATTAATTAAACATCAAACACTAAACACATAGAAAACTCGCAGCCGCTTGTAGCCCTAGGTAGCGGCGACACCCGTGGTCAGGTCAACGAACTCCGGCGGCACTGCCCATGGGAAGGCCTGTTGGTAGGCCGCCAGTACCGCAGCCTTCGATGACTGTTGTTGTTGTGCTGCCTAGCGCTGCGCTACCGCTGCCTCCTCCTCCTCCTACTCGCGCCGCTCAGCCTCCTTCTCCTGCGCCCACTGCATCAAATGATCTGCCTTGCTCGCTCCACCGCCTGCGCGCGTCCCTCCCACTCTTGGATGTGCTTCCACTCCTCCTCCACCGCGCCCAGCCAAACAGGTGGCGCAGAGAGGTAGAACGGCAGCTTGCTCATCCACATATAGCTCTGGGGGCGACGACCTGCGGCGTTGGTGGTGGTGGTGGTGGAGGTGGTTCCTGGACGCCGAACGCGGACTCCTAGAGTGCTTTCTCGAGGCCAGGCCGTATGGCATTCTCTATGCGCACATATTCCTCCATGGCACGCAACGTCGCCTCTTCAAGGGCCGCCTGGAACATGATCTCACCCTTTTTTGTCTTCCTCCTGCACGACGAACGCCGACGGTGGAGGGCAGGCATCAATCTGGACGACTCCACGACGGCACACATCGAGCTCCATCACGAACCAGATGTCCCAGTTCAGGGAATCCGATGCGTACATGGGGTCACAACATTGCTTCGGTGACAGGAAGGCACGGTGGTTGCGGATCTCTATTGCTCGCGCGCTTGGTCTGCAGCACGACTGGCACCGGAATGCGATTGGGGTCGAGGTGCCAGCCATGCGGGAAGTTCGCGCCTGGCCATGGCAGTGGGGCGCGGTGCTCCCAATGGTAGTGCGCACGATGCACCAGGATGTATAACCAATCACGTGGGCGTGGCTGTCGCCCTCGTCCCCCAGGCACCAACGTGAAGTTAGTCGGGCGGTGCGATGAGCCAACTTTGTGGTCGTGCTTGCCATTGTGGCTGAAGAAGCACGTGGCGACGATGGTGATATAGGGTTCGTGTCAGGTGGTGGGGAAGCAAGCTCTAGATGTGGACTGGCTTGGCAATAAGTGGATGAGGCCGGCTGAGAGTGCAACTAATCCCCAGGTGGTTTTGGTAATTAATAACAACATATAAGCCATTGATCTAATGCTCATTGATAATAGATTTCAGAGAAGATCAATGATTGGCATGGCAAGGACTAGTGATTGTGGGCCCCTTAAAATGCTGAGGACATGAAATTGGAAAGGCTCCAAGACTCTTCATTTTTGCTTAAGTGGTCCAAGATCGCATTGAGTCCTATAGGAAAGCCAATACTATTAAAAGGGGATGAGGTACTGATGATGAGTTTGTTGCTCAAGTGCTTAGTGATATTGCTCCAAAACCCTCAACCACAATCTCCAAATCAGATTTGTCCAAACCCTAAAGTATCATCTCGGTCCCACTGACATTCTCTATCCCGGACTCACTGAGTTGATCAAATACACTGCCTAAGCCGAAACATTTCGGTTCTACCAATATCTCGGTCCCAGTGACTGCCTAACATTTCGGTTCTACCAATATGGATCTCAATCCCACCGAGATGGCGTGACCAAGTTTTTGTGATGAAGTTGACTCATTTCGGAATTACCGAGATGAGGCGACCGGAACTACCGAAACAAGGTTTTGCCCTAACCATTGCACTTCGTCGCTCAAGATGTTCTGCTTCGGTCTCACCAAGACCTCCATCTTTTAAATCTTTTACATAGGTCGGTCTCACCGAGATTTTGGTCCGGTGTCACCGAGTTGGGTCAAATGGTTTTAATGGTTGTATTTTTGGGTGAAGCCTATATATACCCCACACCCCCACCTACTGTCAAGGAGAGCCACCAGAATGAAACTTCACTTCCACTACTTATTTTTTGAGAGAGAACCACCTACTCATGTGTTGAGATCAAGAGATTTTAATCCTATCATTTGAACATTGATTTATAGCCTTCCCCACATTGCTTTTCATTCAAATCCTTCTCCTACCCAAGCCAAATCTGTCAGAGAGTGATTAAGTGTTGGGGAGACTATCATTTGAAGCACAAGAGCAAGGAGTTCATCATCAACTACACATCTAATACCTTTTGGAGAGTGGTGTCTCCTAGATTGGTTAGCTGTCACTTGGGAGCCTCCAAGAGATTGTGGACTTGAACCAAGGAGTTTGTAAGGGCAAGGAGATCGCCTACTTCGTGAAGATCTACCCGAGTGAGGCTAGTCCTTCGTGGGCGTAAGCCATGATGTAGACAAGGTTGCTTCTTAGTGGACCCTTCATGGGTGGATCCATCCATGGACTCACGCATCCGTTACTCTCCGTGGGTTGAAGTCTCCATCAATGTGGATGTACGATGGCACCACCTATCGGAACCACGACAAAAATCATCATGTCTTCATTGCATTTGATTTCTCCGATCCCTCCTTTACGTTCATATGCAAAGTCTTTATTTTCTGTTGATTAACTCTTAGACTTGCATGTTTAGGGTGTTCTTGACTTGGTGGAATTGCTAAAACTTGCCTACAACTAGAATTGGAAAAAGGATAGGTTTTTATTTGGTCAAGTAGTCTAACCACCCCCCCTCTAGACATACTTTAGATCCTACACCGGCCCCTCTGCACGCTTGCCATTTAAAAAGACGTGGCATGGATGCTTCCAGTGGCTGATGTGCGAGCCTGAGGTGAGTGGGTGGCAATGACTACCACTGGGGTGGTGGTTGGTAGGCCGACATGCGGGCCCGAGGCGGACGCCGAGAGGATGTGTTGCGCGTCCGCCTCTATGTGGATGCAAATCGGGTGCAAATTTGAGTCAGATATGCATCCAAACAAACATCAAGCAGACCAAATTTGTAGATACCTCGTCACCTTCGACCGTCGCTTCTGTTTATTTTGGTTCAAACAGACACAATCGAACGAAATGTGTCGGCACGTTGGAGTTGGCCTTGGTCCTAGACATAGGGTGATGCCCTGACAAGATATTTGAGCGCTCGTTTGGGTCACATTTGGGTAGGTACTCTCGGTCTCGGGTCGGACAAACCAGACAATTCTGCCGGACTACCTGGGCCTAAGTTCGAGGGAAAGCCTTGCCTACCCTAATTTTTTTCTTTTCTTTCCTGAGCACTGAGGAGAAGAAGAGGATTGCGTAAAAAACCACAGTTTAAACTTTTATCATTAATTTGGTTGTGTAGGTGGGGACATGGTAGTTTTGGAGTTCTTATGTGAAGAATTACAAAATATGTTTTTCAGAAAAAATGTGAGTTAGGAAGGATTGATCGACGAAATATCAATCAGAGGTGACAGTTAGAGCATCTCTAACAAATCCCGCAAAATTCCCCCACCACTATAATAGCAACCTTTTTAGGCACCAGGGCGAAAATACCTCCTGCGCGGGTCATAGAAAACAGCCCCTCCTAGATTTTTTAGGGGGGGAGGGGTCGAGGGGGAATATTTCAGACCAAGTGCCGCATATGCCCAGTTTTTGCCGCCCCATTTGTCGTTTCCCCGATTGTTAGAAAAATATTGGCGGGGTAGAAGTTTCAGCTCATGCCTTCCATTCTGTCGATGCCACTGCCACATCTCACCGTCGACTCCTACTACCCCCGGTCACCTAGTGGTCGATTAGCTCCCCTAGTCTGCCGCACCTTTTCCAGCACTTTGGGAGCTCGGGGGTGGCCATTCCTTCCCGCGTGTCTGTGGCCACCGCAACCGCCTTGGATCCGTCGTCGAGCTCTGCGCGAGGCCGGCTGAAAGAGGTTTCTCCGGGTGTGATTGACCGCGGATTCATGCTTGTAGCCGCCGTGCCTGCCGGTGCCGCAGGTTTGGATCGCGCGTCCATGGGGAAGTCGAGGCAATGGGTTTGCTACCGGCCATCTATGGGGAAGAAGCAGCGCTACTCCAAAGGTAATTTTTCTGGTAGTTGTCATCGGTTTTAATTTTAGGAGACGGGCGAAATGAAGATTAAATTATGGATTTATTTTTTAAATGGATATTGATTGGAGTTCCTCATCGTTGTCAGAGTCAGATGATTTTGATAGAGGATTTGCTTTTTGACGACCTTGTCGAGCACCTCATCTTGTTGCAGCTTGTCCAAGAATTCAAGGGCGGCAAGAAGAGAAAGTGTTTAGGACCGAAGATTGGCCATCTTTGCATTCAGTGCAACCGAGATCTTGGCCATTCCATGCTCATGAAATATTACCTCATAGGGGTACTAACCTATCCGGCTCACCTCTTTCGTAGGTGTTATCAAATGTGTAGATCTATTTTTGTTCACATTGTGGAAGCTTGCGAGCAAAACTATCATTTTTTACTCGCTGGAGGAATGCCGCCATTTTTCTTGGGTTTAGTTCATAACAAAAGACATCGACGTCAATGAGAGTGATAGCATATGGCATTCTGGCCGACTACACTGATGAGTATCTTCACATTGGAGAAGATACCATGCTCAAATGCGTGCATGTATTTTCCAAGGTTTTAATCCAGGTTTTTGATCCCGGGTATCTTCGAGCTCCCAATGAGGACACAAAGAAGTTGATGGCGATGAATGAAGCAAGAGGATGGACGAGCATGCTAGGAAGTGTTGATTGCAAGCATTGGAGGTGGAAGAACTACCCTACGTCTATCATCGGGATCCCACTATTGTGCTCGAAGCTCGAAGCCGTGGCTTCGCATGATTTGTGGATTTGGCATTGCTTATTTGGCTTGCCTTCTTATCTTAATGATATCAACGTATTATAGAGATCACATCTTTTTGTTTAGCTTGGTAGTGGAGATGCTCCATCTTGCAACTTCACCGTCAATGGACATAACTACACCATGGGGTATTAACTTGCCAACGATATCTATCCTTCATGGTCAACATTTGTAAAGACCATCAGTAAGCCAAAAGGCAAGAAGCAAACTATTTTTTCCCAAGCACAAGAGGCATGCCGAAAGGATATTGAGAGGGTATTTGGTGTGTTGCAAGATTGGTTTGCCATTATTCGACACCTGCTCGCTTCTCGGAGAAGAAATCTCTCTCAAATATCATGAGTGCATGTGTAATTCTACAACATGATTATCGAGGATTAGAGAGATTTAAATTTAGAGTTCTTCTATGATAATATTGGTAGCCGTGTCAAGCCTGCCAGGAATCGGGATCAGATCCTTGCATTTCTTGAGACCTACCGGTGGATTGACGACAATGCCACACACACCCAACTCTGCGCTGATCTTATTGAGTACCAGCGGCAACTAGATGACATGTAGACTCCCGTTTTATTTATTTGATCTTATTTGTATTCATCAGTGATTTGAGCAATTCTTTTCATCTCGAACCATTTGTTACTGTTTAATTATTTGGAGTTGAACATTGTTATAATTGAGATGATTATTGTATTATGTGATGCTAAGACATTAATAAGTTTAGTTTATATTGCTATTGTATTAAGATTTATGTTGTTCAAAATCATAAATTTGCATAAAACCCTGAAAACTAGTTTGCGGTGGCACACAGGTTCAGGAGGAATATATGCCCTGAACTCATAGCGTACAAGTTTGAGTTTAGGGCATATGTTCTGCCCAAACCCGAATGGTACCGCAAACCAGTTTTTGGGTACCCTAAATTGGTTTGCGGGACTTGTTTTTCTCGGATTCGCTAGAGATGCTCTTGTAGGTCCAATGCCATAGCCTTCCAACAAATAATAATAGAGTTGAAGACCAAGCTCACCACAATGTGTCGACACATTGGACTCTTAGATTAGTCAAAATTTATCCGAGAAACACCTCGTAGGTAGAGAAACATCTCCTTTCAACAACATGGGGAGGCGGAGGCGCCCCCTCGGCCCTCTTTTTTCGCCAGTAGCACGACCTTGTCCAATTGCCTTCACCGATGGCCGGTGGGCACATGGGTGCAGTGTTGCGAGCAGCGACGACCGCCGACGTTGTGGTTGGTGCAACTACAAGCTTCCCTTGCCGGTCGTTATTCGGTGTGATCGAGTCGGAGTTCCCCGACGCCGGTGGGATTCCGGCACCGTCGAGGTGCGGCAAGGGTCAAGTGATCCATTTCCCTTATCATTGGGTCGGCGGTGTGGCTTGGGCAGGAGAGAAAGCTATTTTTTTACCGAGACTTTGTTTGTTCATAATAAATTTAGGCTAGTGGAGGAAGATGTTGTGGAGAAAGCTATTTTATAAGGCATCAAAGGTTTTAGGGGAACGGCTATATGAATGTTAGCTCATCAAACAAATTTTATTAGAGCATTGATGTTTTTTAGG
Source organism: Triticum aestivum (assembly GCF_018294505.1). NCBI lineage: Eukaryota > Viridiplantae > Streptophyta > Magnoliopsida > Poales > Poaceae > Triticum > Triticum aestivum. The sequence goes on along the minus strand of NC_057800.1, from coordinate 202,020,256 downwards.
AGAAGGGTCAACCATGCTCTATGGAGACATTTTTCATATTAAGCTATTTATCCATCCTAGTGGTTTACCCAAATCCTATTTGGCGCCATTAGCGTTAGTTTTTTTAAACATAGTACAATTGAAATCGCTCACATACACTCACCCCTATAAAGGCACACATGCACACCCTACCTGATGTTGGGTAGAACCCTAGCGGCCCGATCTTTCACGATTGCAGGGGATCCTACGAAGAACACGAGGAACACGAGGGAAAAACATGAGGGGAAACACGGGAGAAATCACTCAACCAACAACATTCGGTCACACATATTCTAGATCCTTGAAACACAAAAGAGATACACGATCCACGATCAACAAGGGACGATACAAGTAGCACGTTCTTCTCTCTGAGGAGGTCTTGAAGGTCTTCCCGTTAGGGGTCTTGAATCCAAGATGGATCTTCTCTGAAGAGGCGACGGTCTCTCTCGGTGGAGTAGAGCCGGATGGATGAGTGAGGCTCTATCTCACATATGAGCTATCGCAACGCTAACCCTAACTAGGAGGAGGAGGAGGTCTATTTATAGTCTTAGTGCAAATGGGGGCGAAGTGAAGGGGTACATGGGCCTCGGGCCCGAAACTGTGCGCAGACAGGTACTGGACGTCCGGTGGGTTCCGGTGGCTCGCGGGCGTCCGGACGTCCGGAAGTCGCCAGACTTCCGTCATTTTGGCTCAGTTGAAGTGGCACCGGAATTCCAGAGACGACCGGTCGTCCGGTCGTCGGTCATCCAGCCGCTTCAGACTTCCGCTGAGTTCATTCTGTTGGGGACCTGCTGGATTTCCGTTGGAGCCCGGACGTTTGGTCACTGGAAGTTGTCGATCGTCCGGTCCTGGACGGACGTCCGACCGCTATAGCGTTCACTGGCCTGGCTTCTTCTGGCTGGCATGGCCTTCAGGGACCAGACGTCCGGTCTGGAGCGCTTGTCCGGTGGATGTAGCTCCGCTTGCGGCTCTTCTTCTTGTCCCTCATACTTGGTGTCCTCGCTGTCTTGCCCGTTGGATGTAGCTGCTCCGTGGCCTTCCTCCAAGTACCTGACCACACATAGTGTTTCCGTTTGAGGTAGTAGCCATGTCGCATGTGTAGAAAGTGGTAGTTCGGAGATGAGCGAGTTCACCTTATCTTCAATAGCCTTTGCTCGAGCTCTTGTCATTAGTCCAAGTGGTGTCGTGGGAGATATCGATACGTCCATGGGGATGACCGTGGGATGTTCCGCATCATCTCCCCCTCCCCCCCCCCTTGGGAAAGATCTGACTTCAGATCGAAATCTTCATCACCATGGTAGGGCGAGAGATCCTTGACGTTGAAGACGTCGCTCATGTTGTACTTGTCGTGCAGGAGGTCGATCTTGTAAGCGTTGTTGTTGTAGCGTGCTAGCACCTTGAAGGGTCCATCGGCTCATGGTAGAAGTTTGGACTTGCATTCGTTGGGGAAGTGGTCCTTGCGAAGGTGTAGCCACACGAGATCTCCAATGTTGAATATCATGGGTTGCTTGTTGAAGTTGAGCTTTGCCGTCGTTGTACTTGGCGCTTGATGGTGTGCCTTGTAACTTCATGCATCTTCTTGAGATAGTTCACTCGTGCACTCGCGTCCAAGTTGATGCGCTCTTGAAGTGGTAGAGGAAGAATGTCCAATGGGGACAACGGGTTGAAACCGTAGACGACCTCGAAGGGGGACTTGCCGGTAGTCGAATGTCTTGCGCGGCTGTAGGCGTACTCGGCGATGGGTAGGCACTCTTCCCACTCCTTGATGTTCCTCTTGATAAATACGCGTAGTAGAGTGGAGAGCGTTTGATTTGTCACCTCCATTGGCTGTCGGTTTGGGGATGGTATGCCGAAGAGAACAAGAGCTTGATTCCGAGCTTGGCGCATAAGGTCTTCCAAAAGTAACTCAAGAACTTGACATCGCGGTTCAAGACAATCGTCTTTGGCACTCCATGTAGTCTCAAGATTTCCCTACAAAAAAGATTTGCAACATGTGAAGCATCATCTATCTTGTTGCATGGTATGAAATGTGCCATTTTAGAGAATCGGTCCACAACAACAAACACGGAATCCTTTCCATTTCTAGTCATAGGTAAACCAAGCACAAAATCCATGCTAATATCCTCCCATGGGTGATATGGAATTGGAAGGGGCATATAAATACCATGAGAATGAGCTTTAGACTTAGCTTTGCGACATGTAGAACATCGGTTGGTGAAGCATGAGACGTAGCGGAACATCTTGGGCCAAAAATATTTCTTGGAGAGCGTAGGAAATGTCCTGTCGCGTCCAAAGTGTCACATTAGTCCTCCTCCATGAGATTCTTGCAAAAGTAACAAACAAAGAGAAGACTCGAGGATGCAAAGTTTGTTAGCTCTCATAAGATAATCATCTTTGATGTAATAGCGTTCCCAAGACTTATGCGTCAAACACTTGGCATAAGGAATTGCAAAAGTAGGATCATGCACATACATGTATTTTATGTGCTCAAAGCCTATGGCATTCAATTCAAGTTGGGTAACAAGCATGCATATACGGGAAAGAGCATCCGCCACAACATTTTCCTTACCTTTAATATACTTGATGACATAAGGAAATGACTCAATGAATTCACTCCATTTAGCATGACGCTTGCTCAACTTAGTTTAACCCTTAAGATACTTAAGTGTTTCATGATCAGTGTGAAGAATGAACTCATGAGGATGGAGATAATGCTCCCAAACATGCAAGACTCTCACTAAAGAATATAGCTCTTTGTCATAGATGGGATAATTGAGTTGTGCTCCGAAAAGTTTTTCACTAGCTATAGGGCGCTTCTCTTGCATTAACACACCTCCTATGCCATAACCGCTAGCATCGCAATGAATCTCAAATGGTTTATCGAAGTTGGGTAAAGCAAGCAAAGGAGCATGTGTAAGAAAATTCATAAGCTCATTGAATGCGGTATCTTGGGATGGTCCCCAAACAAAAGGCACATTTTTCTTACTCAAAGCATGCAAAGGTGAAACAATGGTGCTACAACCCCTCCCAAATCTACGATAGAAACCGGCTAAACCAAGAAAACTACGCACTTGTTGCAAGTTGGTTGGTTGGGGCCAAGTTTTAATAGCATTGATCTTAGATTCATCTAAATGAACACCCTTAGAATACACAACGAAACCCAAGAAAACAAGCTTATCAACACCAAAAAGGCATTTCTCCATATTAGCATAAAGGCGCTCTTTCCTAAGGGTTTGCAACACGGTTCTAAGATGGGTGACATGATCTTTGAGAGATTTGTTAAATACAAGAATATTGTCAAAATAGACCACAACAAATACACCAATATAAGGTCGAAGAACAAAATGAATGACTCTCATGAAAGTACCGGGTGCTTCGGATAAACCCATTGGCATAACAAGCCAATCATATAAGCCAAATTTTGTTTTAAGTGTGGTTTTCCATTAATCACCTTCTTGGATGCGTATTTGATAGTAGCCACTTTTAAGGTCAATCTTAGAGAAAATGGTGGCTCTGCTAAGCTCATCTAGCATATCCTCTGGACGTGGAATGGGGTAACGATAACGCACAATAATAGCATTGATAGGACGACAATCAGAACACATGTGATATGCACCATCTTTCTTGGGAACAAGGATTACCGGTATGGCACAAGGGCTCAATGATGTAGGGTAGAACCCTAATCGCCTGATCTTTCATGAAAGGAGCGGATCCCGCGAAGAACATGAGGAGCACGAGGGGGAAATGAGGGAAATCACGAGGGGAAACATGAGAGAATCACTCAACCAACAAGAAATAGTCACACATGTGCTAGATCCTCGAGTACATAAGAGAAGATACACGATCCACAATCAACTAAGGACGATACAAGTAGCACGATCTTCTCCGTGAGGAGGTCTTATGGGGGCCGCCCGAGAGGGGGTCTTGATGTCTTCTCCACAAGGAGGTCTTGAATCCAAAGGGATCTTCTCCGAAGAGGCCGCGGTCTCTCACGAGGAGTAGATCCGATGTGGATGAGCAATGCTCTATCCCTCAAATGAGCTAAACAATGCTAACCCTAACTAGAAGGAGGTGGAGGAGTATATATAGGCCTTAGCCACGAAGGGGTAAGTGGGAGAGGATACATGGGCCCTTGGCCCGTTCTTTGCGCACAGGCAGGGGCCAGATGTCCGGGCTGGGGGTCGGATGTCTTGGGCTTCGGGACGGGTCGGATGTCCGGGGCAAGGGGCTAGATGTCCGGGCTGGCCTGGGTCTTCCAAATGCATTCGGTGATGGAGGGGCCGGATTTCCGGGCGAAGGGGCCGGATATCCGGGGCTTCAGGAGGAGTCGGATGTTCGGGGTGATGGCCGGATGTCTGGGTTGCGCTGGGCCTTTGCGGTGCTCTTTGGATGGCCGATGCCAGATTTCCGGGGGTTGGGCCGGATGTGCGGGCTGGGCCAGATGTCCGGCCGCTATAGTAGATGGCCCTTCTTCCTTCTCCTTCCTTCACTTCCGTGCACGCTTGGCCTTGGTCCTTGGGCTCTCCATGGTCTCCTCGGGTGTACCTGAGTATGCACAAGGTCCGCACTTGAAGTAGCATCCATGTCTTACATGCGGAAAGTGAAAGTTCGGAGAGGAACGAGTTCACCTTGTGTCCAATGGTGTATAGTCGAGGTATCATCTTATGTATCCTTGGGGCTTGGAGAGTAGTCGGAGTGTACATGGGGATGAACGTGGGATGCTCCGCATCATCTCCCCCCCCCCCCCTTGGGAAAGATCTGACCTCAGATCGTGATCCTCATCACCATGGAAACGGTTGTTGTGGAACGAACTTGTAGTTGAACGGAGTTGAAATCATGGTGCAATCCAAGTACTCCAAGGTGTTGCCGGAGTGGTATACATGCAAAAAGAGCAAACACAAACGACACTCGGAAATACAATGGTTAGAGCACAAAAAGTGTCCATCGTGTAAGAATGAGTCTGTGCAACAAGATTGGTCATGACAAGGTGCATGAATCTTATCCAAAAGAGATGGAATGTTATGCAAAGCATTCATGGGAGCAAAAACATTCATTGCGCACACTAATGTGTTGTGAATATGATCAATGCAACCATGGTGCAAAATGATGTCATAGAGAGACTGTTTATCAATAGCATGAATATGGCAATGGATGCTCAATATGAGTATGTGATCATGTAATTGATGATGGGCAATATGATCATGATGTATGAATATGCCATCAAGAAAGATCACAACAAATTTGCTAAGGAAATGCACAAGATCATATATCATGGATGACATGGGAATACAAGATGCAACAAGGAAATCATAATATGAGTCAATCCATGCATAAGATGCAAATTTGTCATGTGTATGATATGTCCATCGAGCATGACATGTGAGAGCACAATCAACAAATATGGAGGTGTTGGTGTACCAATGCTCGATATAGTGGCATGAGTGGATTCGAAGGTTCATCCAAGAAGTCTGAGCGCTCCTCAATGCGAAGGTCCATAGAGCCAATCTTCAATGTCGGTCCTCCATCCAATAGGTGCAACGTGTAGACAAGAAGAAGGAAACAACAATGAAAGAATAACCCATCCAATATGCATATTTGAGGATGGATCAAAGGGAAGGAGTTCACCTTTAGGAGATTCTCGCAAATGTTGGTGTTGCACATAGTGTATGCCTTCACATGACCAAATTGTGTCATGACGGTATCGCCTTGTGAATCCTTTAACATGAAAGAACATGACAGACACTCGGAAAAACAAATGAGGTTAGCGGAGATGCAAAACCTATCATTCATGTGGTAAAATACCCAACAAGTGGATGCTTCATGTGAAGGAAATATACCCTAGAGGCAATAATAAAGTTAATATTTATTTCCTTATATCATGATAAATGTTTATTATTCATGCTAGAATTGTATTAACCGGATACATAATACATGTGTGAATACATAGACAAATAGAGTGTCACTAGTATGCCTCTACTTGACTAGCTTGTTTATCAAAGATGGTTATGTTTCCTAACCATAGACATGAGTTGTCATTTGATTAACGGGATCACATCATTAGGAGAATGATGTGATTGACTTGACCCATTCCGTTAGCTTAGCATTTGATCGTTTAGTATGTTGCTATTGCTCTCTTCATGACTTATACATGTTCCTATGACTATGAGATTATGCAACTCCCGTTTATCGGAGGAACACTTTGTGTGCTACCAAACGTCACAACGTAACTGGGTGATTATAAAGGTGCTCTACAGGTGTCTCCGAAGGTACTTGTTGAGTAGGCATATTTCAAGATTAGGATTTGTCACTCCGATTGTCGGAGAGGTATCTCTGTGCCCACTCGGTAATGCACATCACTATAAGCCTTGCAAGCATTGTAACTAATGAGTTAGTTGCGGGATGATGTATTACGGAACGAGTAAAGAGACTTGACGGTAACGAGAATGAACTAGGTATTGAGATACCGACGATCGAATCTCGGGCAAGTAACATACCGATGACAAAGGGAACAACGTATGTTGTTATGCGGTTCGACCGATAAAGATCTTCGTAGAATATGTAAGAGCCAATATGGGCATCCAGGTTCTGCTATTGGTTATTGACCAGAGAAGTGTCTCTGTCATGTCTACATAGTTCTCGAACCCGTAGGGTCCGCATGCTTAACGTTCATTGACGATATAGTATTTATAAGTTATGTATGTTGGTAACCGAATGTTGTTCGGAGTTCTGGATAAGATCATGGACATGACGAGGTACTCCAAAATGGTCCAGAGACGAAGTTTGATATATGGGATAATAGTGTTTGGTCCTCGGAAGGGTTCCGGAATTCACCGGAAGGGATTCCGGATGTTTCCTAAAATGTTCGGGTACGAGAACACTTTATTTGGGCCAAAGGGGAAAGCCCACAAGGTTTTTGGAAAGCACAAAAGGAAGTTTTGCGGAGTCCAGGGGCCAGACGCCAGGGTCCCTGGCATCTGGGGCCAGACACCGGCAACCCTGGCGTCTGGCCCTGGAGTCTGAGAAGGACTCTTGCCTTTCGGGTGAAACCGACTTTGTGGAGGCTTTTACTCCAAGTTTCGACCCCAAAGCTCAACATATAAATAGAGGGGTAGGGCTAGCACCCAAGACACATCAAGAAACACCAAGCCATGTGCCGGCAACCCCGTCCCCTCTAGTTTATCCTCCGTCATAGTTTTCGTAGTGCTTAGGCGAAGCCCTGCGGAGATTGTTCTTCACCAACACCGTCACCACGCCGTCGTGCTGCCAGAACTCATCTACCACTTCGCCCGTCTTGCTGGATCAAGAAGGCGAGGACGTCATCGAGCTGAACGTGTGCTGAACGCGGAGGTGCCGTGCGTTCGGTACTTGATTGGGACGGATCGTGAAGGTGTACGACTACATCAACCGCGTTGATAAGCGCTTTCGCTTTCGGCCTACGAGGGTACGTAGACATACTCTCCCCTCTCGTTGCTATGCATCACCATGATCCTATGTGTGTGTGTGTAGGAAATTTTTGAAATTACTATGTTCCCCAACATTATGCTCATCATAAGAAAGTACAAGGGAGCATTTCATAGTATGGAGGCATATGATGATGCAAGAACAACCAAATACAATAGGCTCAATCAAGCAAGCATGCATCACAAGTAAAGTTTCCGAGTCTCCACGATCAATAAGCATAGATGCAACAATTGGAGGCAAGCGACAATGAACAAAATATACCATGTGAGAGGCATGAACATATACGTCATCAACCCAAGAAAGCAAGTAAGAATGGAACATGGGTGATGAGACAAAGCAAGCAATCATGTGAATCAAGGCAAGCAAGCTAGTAGTGCGAAGATGCAACGTACTAGAAGGAATCATGTCAAGTATGTCATGTGTGCAAATAGTGTGTATGAATAATTCACATGACATAGCACAAGCATGAAAGGAGGATGCGAGAAAAATAGGATCAACAGCATGAGGCACATGATAAACATGGTAATAGCAACAAGGATCTCCACCAAGCATGCAAATACACATAGGAGAAGCATAATGGTGAATCAAGGGTATATGCAAGCAAGGGTCACAATTGCATGGCAAAGGCATAGAAGCAAGCATAGCATGCAAAGTGAACACGGTAAAATGATCATGAAGCGACAAGCGGTATATAGCCCATAGCCGTGTGAGAGCCAAGTGTGAGAGATGCGCGTAGTCATTGCGCGAAGAGAGCGGTGGGAAGGATAGTTCACGGGATCCCAAGTCATTTTTGCTCTCAAGAGCTCGTTTCGTCAACTCTTGGGATTGAGAGGTTGACGAGTATACGTGAGTACCTACACAAAACAAAGACAAAGGGAAGATTGTGTGTGCATGGTAGATGTACACATCATCCATCATGATGCGCACGTGCTTGTGTTAGTTAGCACAAAATATCCAATGCTCAAATAAATGAGATGCGTGATATAGAAACATGCCATCCATCATGATAGGTTTGTTGTCATGTATGGCATAATGGAGACTCAAAGGATGTAATGCATCACCCGCAATATCTAGAGCATTGTGAGGAATGGTATGCATATGGTGCACACAAGGGATGTAATCATGCGATACACAATAATTTTCATGGCATGGCATATGAGATGAATTGTGCAAATTTTGCAAAGGAAGCATAGCAATATCATCGCAAGAGAAACAAAAGCCAATGTCCATCATCTCGTCATCCATGCCATAGGTGCAAATGGGATTTATTGTAATGGGGAATGCATAGTCACTATGTTGAGATTGAAATGATGCAATATGGGAGATCTCACTCATAGCATATGATAAGTTCAAAGGATTATCAAACATGATGTGACCAATAGAATTTTCACATGATATCCTATGGAGCATAGCATCACAACTAGGCAAATCAACATGCTCATAATCATATTCATCATAGATTGGTAAGTCATGACGTGAAGAATTTGCACTAGCATGAAGCATGGGAATAGGTGGATCAACATCATGCAAGAAATCATTAGTGAGATAGTCCACTAGTGGGACAAGAGAAGCACCATTACCTATGTTACCTTTGGAGCATCGCTCATGTGTTGTAGGTGAGGTGTCGAAGACCAAGTCGTGGTCATCTTCATCTTGATGGAACCATGTGGGGGGTGCATCTTCTTCCACCATGGCCATCGTTGTCTCCATTGGAGATATGGACTCGTCGAGGATAGGCGTGTCATCATGTAGGAGACCTAGCACCAAAGAAGAAAACACACTCGGAGTAGAGGTTAAGTCGTTAGAAATTATAGTGGCCTCACATGCCATGTCAACTACCTCACTTACTAAGTGTTGTGGCTCACTCACTCCCGGTATGATGCTCTCACTCATATGGTTGGTGGAGTCACTCAAATGGCTCTCAACCTCACATAGGATGTGTGGCATGCTCTCAAGAGTGGGGCTAGTGGTGGTCACACTCATCCTCTCATATGAAATGCACTCAGTGTCATATATGGTGGAGTCACTCATCTCACTCATGGGGTGGTGGCTCTCCTCACATGGCAATTGGGGCATCTCGTCACATGTGGATGTCGGAGAGATGTTGGTGCAAATGTCTCCATGCTCCATCATGTCGTGGTTGTAGCCGTGGATGAAGGCCGAAGATGGCACATCATCACTCTCCTCTAAGACCAAAGATAAGGTCTCATGTGCGGTCTCATAGCTTGACTCGGAGTATGAGTCCAATATGGGCGCCATCTTCATGTTGTTGAAGAGGTTCATGCTCGTCGCCGTGGTCGAAGGGGATGGCCCTAGCTCGACCTTCTTGCTTGGGGGGCTTCCAAAGATGGAAGTGTCGCCCTCGCTCATAGGTGGTTACCTTGTACTTGATGATGTCGATGTAGAAAAACTCACGGGAAGTAGGCGAAGATGTCGTACGTCCAAAGGCGAAGATGCCTTTATAGCACTTCGCAAAGATGCCGAAGTGGTTGGTGTAGCCGTAGCTCCGTCTTGGTGGTGCTTGTCTCGCGGTCTTCTCTTGTGGTCATGAAGTTTGGACTTGGCGTGAATTAGGGCTTGTTGGGACTTGTAGGTAGGCGCTTGGTGAGCATCGTCATGATGATGTTGGCATTGTCGCACTTGAGCTCGTAGTAAATGTCATTCGTCGTCGTCGTGCACATGTTGCTTGGAGGTGAATTTCCCTTCATGGCGAGGTGGATCACGTAGGTGATGGTGGTCGCCATGGAGATGTGGACATGGACGAATTGCGTTTATATCGCTTGGGCACTCCGAAGATGATCGATTTGCTCGTCGCTACCTTGAAGATGACGAAGGGGAAGTAGACTTGATCAAGGCCCGAATCTCCTCCATCCTTGCATCTTGCTCCTCCTTTTGTGCGGAAAGCTTGTTGTCGATGTAGTCCCCTTTCCTCACTTCGGAGTGGCGAATGTTGATGGAGAGGTTCTTGATGCGCTCTCTCAATCTTGACTGTGCGCCTTGCATTTGTCGTTGTAGATCGAAGATGGACGCTTTGGTGATGTAGTTGCTCACGCCGTCGTTGTTGTGGAAGACCGGAGATGAAATGCCTTGCCTATGCATCACTCCAAGAGAAAAGTTTGAGTGGTAGAAAGAGAAGAACGAATACCAAATGTACCTTGACCGAAGTTGAAAATGGATCAATGATCACTCAATGATGTAACAAGGAAATAGCACAATTGGTACCAATTCTTGTCGGTTTCTCACGCCTACACAAATAAGGCTTATGGTGGAGCTTGGTGAGGATAGTGGCACAAAAATTTGATGCAAAATGTTAGCAAGAGTCAATAATGTTGAAAGAGATTCACAAATTCGCAAGTGAAACAAGTAGACCAATAGCAATATGTGGCAGACGGAAACACACACACGGATAGATAAATGGGGTTGTGCAACCAAGGAATGAGCACAAAATGTGGAATCCACGGAAAACGCTCGTGTTGCACAACTCAAGAGAGACGCTAGCACAATTTCTCAATACGCGGATACGGCACTTGTGCACAACCTATAGGAGACAAAAATGGATAAACTTTCTATCCCAAGTATGCTATATATGTATGATGTTCCGGTGCTATGATCCAAGATGATTGGATAAGTAAATCTTATATGCAATGGAGTATGATGCTATGGCACTTTCTTACAAGCTTCGTTGCTCTTTCTCTTTTGCTTAAAAGCTTATTCTTCTTTTTTTGTATGGCCACTTTTGCACAATGCACAAACCAAGATAGCGATTGGGTATATGCGGGAGCAAACTTGAGGCACAAGAGATGATATGATGATACCAATATGATATGGTATGTATGCAATGGATGGTGTAGATCACTAATGTGCACAAGTAACATTGTAGGCAATACTCAAATGGCTAGTCTCGATGGGCAAGTGACGCGAAATGGGTTAGGGGTTAACAATGCAATGGCAAGGGAATATACAATGGAGGGATACCACGATACCAAGATGATATGGAGGTTACCGTCCGTGGCGATGATGAGTGGCGGTGATCTTGGTGGAGACACCAAGATGATGGATACTCATCCCTAAGTAGCTGAAACACCTTAGGAAACGGAAAAACCGCAAACTCAAAATCTCGAATGTCAAATGGTGGTATCGGGATGCGGTGGTGGTTGCGGAAGATCAATGGGATTGCAGGAATGCAGTGATGGGTTTTGCGAGTAGGCAATGTGGAAATGGAGGGTAAGGTGGTGTAGTATACACGGTGTCGGAGTTGGAAGCGCGGTCCCTAAGTAGCCGAAACACCTTAGGAGACACAGCTCACAACACAAACAAAATTGGGTTAAGTTGCGGTGGCGGAAGTGTATTGTGGGTAAGCCTATGCGGAAGTTATGGTGGTGTTGGTGGTTGATGAAGAAGCAACCGTCTCTAAGTATCCTGAACACCTTAGGAGACTCAAATCACAACTCAAACAACCACTAATGCTAAGGGGAACAAAATTGGTTAGGTTGCGGAAGTCGGTGGTGGTTATGCGGAGGTTGTGGTGGAAGCCCTAGGCAAAGATGCCAAAGTTCCAAAAAATTGTTGGAGTCAAATGGTGATGGTAGTATTTTTGTGGGAAGGGGGATGTCAAGAGATTTTCAAAGAGCTAAAGAACGCGAAAATCGGACTTCGGATGAATTAGTTATGGACAAAACGGTGAAACGGGGGTGGCTGAGATGTTAGGGGCCGGACATCCGGGCTCGGGGCCAGAAATCCGGGACCTAATGTCCAGAACCACGCGCGAATTGCGCTCCAGGAGACGGATGTCCGTCTTGGGGCCCAGATGTCCGGCCCGATGGCCAGATGTCCGGTCTGAGGCTCGGATGTCCGGCCCGACGATTCCAGATCTCGTTTGGGGCGGAAATTTTCGAATTAGGGGCGGAAATTAATGATTTTAGGGGCAAAATTGGAGAGATTTCGTGGATGGAAAGTGGGGAAACTTGGGGATATGCTATTTCCACTTGAAACCAAGCAAATCCATGGATCAAATCCAACAAAACTTCGTCAAACCAACAAATCACAAAAAAATTTGGGGGATATTTTTGGTGGGGATTTTCGAAATTGGGGAAGAGCACAACAAAATTAGGCTAGAAAACAAAGAGGGGAGGCTCTGAAATCGTGATCAACATGGCTCATGATACCAAGATGATGTAGGGTAGAACCCTAATCGCCCGATCTTTCACGAAAGGAGCTGATCCCGCGAAGAACACGAGGAGCACGAGGGGGAAAACGAGGGAAATCACGATGGGAAACATGAGAGAATCACTCAACCAACAAGAAATAGTCAAACATGTGCTAGATCCTCGAGTACATAAGAGAAGATACACGATCCACAATCAACTAAGGACGATACAAGTAGCACGATCTTCTCCGTGAGGAGGTCTTGAGGGCACCGCCTGAGAGGGGATCTTGATGTCTTCTCCGCAAGGAGGTCTTGAATCCAAAGGGATCTTCTCCGAAGAGGCCGCGGTCTCTCACGAGGAGTAGATCCGATGTGTATAAGCAATGATCTATCTCTCAAATGAGCTAAAAAATGCTTACCTTAACTAGAAGGAGGTGGAGGAGTATATATAGGCCTTAGCCACGAAGGGGTAAGTGGGAGAGGATACATGGGCCCTTGGCCCGTTCTCTACGCACAGGAAGGGGCCGGATGTCCGGGCTGGGGACCGGATGTCCGGGCTGGGGACCGGATGTCCAGGGCTTCGGGATGGGCCGGATGTCCGGGGCAAGGGGCCGGATGTCCGGGCTGGCCTGGGTCTTCCAGATGCATTTGGTGATGGAGGGGCCGGATTTCCGGGCGATGGGGTTCGTATGTCCGGGGCTTCGGGAGGAGCCAGATGTCCGGGGTGATGGCCAGATGTCCGGGCTGCGCTGGGCCTTTGCGGTGCTCTCTGGATGGCCGATGCCGGATTTCCGAGGGTCAGGCCGGATGTCCGGGCTAGGCTAGATGTTCGGGCTATGGCCGGATGTCCAGCCGCTGTAGTAGTTGGCCCTTCTTCCTTCTCCTTCCTTCACTTCCGTGCACGTTTTGCCTTGGTCCTTGGGCTCTCCATGGTCTCCTTCGGTGTACCTGGGTATGCACAAGGTCCGCGCTTGAAGTAGCATCCATGTCTTACATGCGGAAACTGAAAGTTCGGAGAGGAGCGAGTTCACCTTGTGTCCAATGGTGTATAGTCGAGGTCTCATCTTATGTATCCTTGGGGCTTGGAGGGTAGTCGGAGTGTACATGGGGATGAACGTGGGATGCTCCGCATCACTCAAGCTTTCTCGTACATGGCCGTTGTCGATGAGTTGTTGTACTTGCCGTGGATCTCCTTAGTTTCCTCGGGGTTGACGCAGTAGAGAGCCTTGTTAGGAAGGGGTGCTCCGGGGATGAGGTCGATATGGTGTTCGATGCCTCATAGAGGAGGTAGACCCGGAGGTAGCTCATCGAGGAATACATCTTGGAATTCCTGCAATAGAGAAGATAACGCTAAAGGTAGATTGTGAGAGGTGTTAGCTTTTGGTGCCTCGCCCTTGGACAAAAGGACATAGTACATGACACCTGATGGGTTCTCACACACTTCTCTTGTCTCACTTTTGGTGGCAAATAGGACTAGATTTTTCTTGTCGCTCATCGTGGAGGCACTCAATTTGGGCTTGTGGCGCTCACTCTCTTTTTGGAGGTTCTCTCTCTCACACACTTTTTTGTCCACGATGGGTGGCTTGCTTGTCGGCGATCACTTGGCTTGGGGACATTGGTCGTAACACATATTCCTTTCCTTTCATCTTGAAGCTATAGTGATTCGTTCGCCCGTTGTGGATGACACCTTGGTCAAATTTCCATGGTCATCCAACAAGTAGGTGGCAAACGGACATCGGAACAACATCGCACTCCAAAATGTTTTCGTAAGCTCCGATCTTGAAGGAAACTTGTACCATATGCTCGACTTGGATAGTGCCGGAGTCGCTTAGACATTGAACTTTGTAGGGATGTGGGTGCTTCATCTTGACCAATTGGAGTTTGGAGGAAAGTTCTTCACTTGCCAAGTTATGAAAACTCCCTCCATCGATGATGACCTTGACGGACCTTCCATTGATGTTGGCCCTGGTATGGAAGATATGGCATCTTTGGTCTTCTTATTGTTGATGTTGAAGTGTCAAGACCTTGGAGACAACAAGAGCGGGGCTCAAATCTTCGTCACAAAATACTTGATCATCTTCATCCTCATTCACTTGCTGGTGCATGGACACTTGCTCAAGTGCTTCCAATTCTCCTTCACTCATGGAGTCGTATGTACCATCATCGTTGAAGATCATGGTGTGTTTGTTGCTACACTCGAAGGACTTGCGGCCTCGACCGTCGCACGTGAAGCATTTGAAGGAACTTGTCTTGATGGTCTCATCGGTTGGGGTAGATGATGATGAAGCTCTCGGCTTGAAGTTGTTTGTAGTAGGAGGACGACTTGAGGTTGTCAAAGTTTTATTGTAACTTGACTTGTCACCGTTGCTTGTGGATGGCTTGGTTGAGGTAGAGGGTGTTGGAGTCGTTGAAGCTTGGGTGTTGGAGAAACCATAGGACTTGGATGAGAACTTGGCATATTTGAAGTCATCTTGCACTTGACGTTTTGCCTTGGTAGCTTGGTGCACTAGCTCGACGAGGTTCGAGTATGGTTGGAAGTCGGCGATCTTCTTGATAGGATGATTGAGTCCATTCAAGAAACGTGCCATAGTTTTCTCATCATCTTCTGTGACATTGGCTCGTATCATGGCAATCTCCATTTCCTTGTAGTACTCTTCAACGCTCTTGGTTACTTGTTTGAGAATTTGGAGTTTCTTGAAGAGGTCGCGGTTGTAGTAGGTTGGCACGAAACGTGCTCTCATGACATCCTTCATTTGCGCCCAAGTTATGATGGGTGGTTCTCCTCTTGCCTCACAGCGCTCGATGGTTTGTTCCCACCAAATGAGGACGTAGTATTGGAACTCAAGGGATGCCATCGCGATCTTTTTCTCTTCCTCATAGTGTGCGAGCGGAAGATTTTGTCAACCTTCAATGCCCATGAATGGTACTCTTCGGGATCATTGCTTCCGGTGAACTTGGGCATGGTGAACTTTAGCTTGCCGTAGCGTTGCTCCTCTGTGTTGGGGTCGGGGATGATGATGTCCTTGACGAGGAGGATTGTCTCCCTCAACTTGCTCTTGTCTTGGAGGATTTTCGTTGTCTTCTTGCTCTAGGTGAACTTGAGGTTCTTGTCGAGCATGCGGAGGAGCTTGAGGAACTTGATGATGCATGCGAGCTTGATATATTCGTTCTTGAACTTCCTCGTGAAGCGCTTCTTGGTGCTCACGAGTTTGCCAGTTGCGTGTGGTGATGGCTTGACTTGAATCTAGAAGGGCACATTGCGCCTCAAGTGCTTGAGTTTCTCGTCGTTGTTGTTCTTGACGTTGTGCCGCGGCATCTTGTGCATCTTGGTGTTGTCACGCTCGCTCTTCCTCGTCTTGTTGGCGTAGGCGTTGCCATTCTTGTGCTAGCACAAAAGTAGCTTGGTTTTGACGATGTCGATGCTCTTGCGCTCGAAGTTGCTCTTGAGCATCGTTTCCATGTAGAGGATTGCAGTTTGCTTGACGGTCTTGGCACGTGGCTCGTCGATGAGTGTTCGATGTTGGGGTACTTGAACCGGAGATAGTGTCATCGGAGTGTCAACTCGAGCGGCTCCGTCTTGAGTAGGACGAAGTGGTAGAAGAGCGGTTGACCAACAAAGCATGAATCTCGTCCATTCTTGCATCATTATCTTGTTTGTGTTCGTCGAGATTGTTGTTGAAGTAGTCTCTTGTACGTTGCTCGGAGATTCGGAAGTCGGGTGGCTAGGTTGCCGATGCGTTCTCTCATTGCTTGTTGCTCTTGATGCAAAGCTCGTTGTGCACCAAAGAGGTGGCTCTTTGTGACGTAGGACGACACGTCGTCGTCTTGCTCGATAAAGAGTGGGTTGGTAGAAGTACTTGGCCTATCCATCATTCCAAGAAAATATGTGCATGGGAGAAAGAGAAGAACTTATACCAAATGTACCTTGACCGATGCTGAAGATGGATCAACGATCACTCAAATGTGGAACAAGGTAATAGCACAATTGGTACCAATTCTTGTCGGTTTCTCACACCTACACAAGTAAAAGCTTGTAGTGGAGCTCGGTTAGGATGGTGGCACAAAATTTTATGTAATTGTTAGTGAGCCTCAATAATGTTGGAAAAGATTTGCAAATTGCAAATGCAACAAGTGGACCAATAGCAAGATATGGTACACAGAAACGCACACACGGAAAGATAAAATGGGGTCGTGCAACCAAGGAATGAGCCAAAATGTGGAATCCATGGAAAATGCTCTTGTTGCACAACACTAGAGAGATGCTAGCACGATTGCACAATAGACGGATACAAAGACTTGTGCACAACCTACTAAGCAAAAATGCAACGACTTCTATCCCAAGTATGCTCTATGTATGGTATTTCGATGATATGATCCAAGATGATCGAGTATGACATTCTTAATGTAATATGATGCTATGATTCATGCTTAAAAGCTCTTTGGTTATCTTTCCTTTTTGCTTAAAGTATTGTTTGGCTCTTTCTCTTTTGACCTCTTTCTCATGCAAAACTTCACGAACCAAGATAGCAATTGTGTATGCAATGAAAACTTTGTGACACAAAAGATGATACCAAGATATGCGCCACGATGATATGGTATGTATGATATAGGAAGTATGATCACTAATGTGCAGAAGTAACGTTGCCGGCAATACTCAAAGGATAGTCTCGATGGGTAAGATACACAAAATTGGGCTATGGTGGTTATCAATGTAATGGCAAGTAGACAAAGATGTCGTCGAGATTACTGTCCTTGCTTACGGTTGGGGGTATCAAAATTGTTGAGCGGTTGTTGTCGATGACGAGTCCGTGGCGAAGATGAGCGGCGGTGATGTTGATGTTGGATCATCCCTAAGTAGCCGAAACATGTTAGGAAACGAAAAACGCAACTCAAATTCTCAAAGCAAAATGTGTCAAAATTGTGTCGAAGTGCGAAAAGAGTAAGCAATGGTGGGGCGGGAAATGAGTTGTGGTTTTGGAGTGCGTATGTGGAAGTGGGAAAGGGACCAGAGTGCGTATGCAGAGGTGGAGGTGGAGAGGTGGTGGTGGCCGAACTGAACTTTTTCAGTTTTGTCAGGAAACGTCGGACGACCGGTAGCTGGCAGACGTCCGGTGCCTGGGCGATTTCGGGCACGGGATGAACAGCTAGGGTTCGAGGTGGAGGTGGCAAAATTGGTCAAATCTGAGCGATTTTGTGGATGGAAATGGTGGAGATGATGGGGGAAAGCTAGATCCACTCGTGGCAAAGCAAATCCATGGATCAAATCTAATAGAACTTCATCACACCAACAAATCACAAAAAAATTGAGGCTATTTTGGTGGGGATTTTCGAAATTGGGGAAGAACACAACAAAATCAAGCTAGAAAACAAAGGGTAGGGGCTCCAAATCCATGATCAACCTGGCTCATGATACCAAGATGATGTAGGGTAGAACCCTAGCGGCCCGACCTTTCACGATTGGAGGGGATCCTACGAAGAACACAAGGAACATGATGGGAAACACGGGAGAAATCACTCAACCAACAAGATTCGGGCACACATATGCTAGACCCTCGAAACACAAAAGAGATACACGAGCCACGATCAACAAGGGACGATACAAGTAGCATGTTCTTCTCGGTGAGGAGGTCTTGAAGGTCTACCGGTTAGGGGTCTTGAGTCCAAGATGGATCTTCTCCGAAGAGGCGACGGTCTCTCTCGGTGGAGTAGATCCGGATGGATGAGCGAGGCTCTATCTCACATATGAGCTATCACAACGCTAACCCTAACTAGGAGGAGGAGGAGGAGGTCTATTTATAGTCTTAGTGCAAATGGGGGCGACTTGAAGGGGTACATGGGCCTCGGGCCCAAAACTATGCGCAGACAGGTCTCGCGGGCGTCCGGACGTCCGGAAGTCGCC
The DNA here is from genome assembly GCF_018294505.1 of Triticum aestivum. Taxonomy (NCBI): domain Eukaryota; kingdom Viridiplantae; phylum Streptophyta; class Magnoliopsida; order Poales; family Poaceae; genus Triticum; species Triticum aestivum. The sequence continues at coordinate 202,001,732 of NC_057800.1, read as the reverse complement.
AGACTTCCGTCATTTCGGCTCGGTTGAAGTGGCACCGGATTTCTGGAGACGGCCGGTCGTCTGGTCATCGGTCGTCCGGTCGCTTCAGACTTCTGCTGAGTTCATTCTGTTGGGGACCTGCCGGATTTCCGATGGAGCCCGGACGTCCGGCCGCTGTAGCGTTCACTGGCCTGGCTTCTTCTGGCTGGCATGGCCTTCACGGACCGGACGTCCGGTCTGGAGCGGTCATCCGGTGGCTGTGGCTCCTCTTGCGGCTCTTCTTCTTGTCCCTCATACTTGGTGTCCTCACTGTCTTGCCCGTTGGATGTAGCTGCTCCGTGGCCTTCCTCCAAGTACCTGACCACACATAGTGTTTCCGTTTGAGGTAGTAGCCATGTCTCATATGTAGAAAGTGGTAGTTCGGAGAGGAGCGAGTTCACCTTATCTTCGATAGCCTTTGCTCGAGTTCTTGTCATTGGTCTAAGTGGTGTTGTGGGAGATGTCGATACGTCCATGGGGATGACCGTGGGATGCTCTGCATCACTATCCCTAAAAGCACCTCTGCGAGGCTGAGCCTGCATAGCATTTTGAGATTTTACGAAGTCATCGCAAACGCCTTGCAATCAACGGGAACATCTCCTCCCACTAAACTAGCATCGTCGAAAGCCTGAAATAAATCCAAGAATAATGCGAGTACCAACGTCAAGTCTAAGACTTGAACTTTGGTGGATTGGGGATACCATTGTCTTCCTAATAAGTCTACTAACCATCCAACCAAAAGTTGGTTCGCGCCTTCAGCGTCAGTTACAGATTACTTCACAAACCGGCACACACCTCCTTCCTACCTGGACTTGGCCCATGTTTTTCCTCGTTTGCTCTGCGCTACATTCGTGGGCCGCTGGTGCAGCTCGGTTTTGGGAAGCTTCTTGTAGCTTCTCAGTTCGGTTTTCTTTCTGTTTTTTCATTTCGCTTTTCTATCATTTTTTCTTTCTAATTTTCCTTTTTTATCTTTTTATTTTTATTTTTTGTCAACATTTCAAAATGCGCGACTTTATTTTCCAAATGTATGAACTTTTACAAATATGAAAATTCTCAAATTTATGAAATTTTGCCACATCAGCGGACGGTTTTTAAAATTTTATGATTTTTTTTCAAATTTGTTAACTTTTTTCTGAACTTGTGAACTTTTTTAAAATGTGTATTTCTTTCCAACGAATTCATGATCATTTTTTTGAACTCGTGATTTTTTTACTTCGCGAACTTTTTTCAAATTCATGAACATGTTTTCAAATCTATGAATTTTTCAAGTTTACTTGTTTTTTTCTAAATTCATGAACTTTTGAAATATGCTAACTTTTTTTGTGAAATCTATGGACTCTTTCAAACGTGTGATTTTTTTTGCAAAAGTGAACGGTCAACGTTAGGTCGACGGGTTAGGTGAAAGATCATCTCATCTCATCAATGGTCGACTTATTTTGAGCCAACAAAGATAGGTTCTTTATTGATGTATTACAATGTTTACATGAATGATGGTTGGGTCACGAGGAGTGTCCAACCACAAATGCGAGGAAGAGAAGTATTATACCTAGCTATGTTATGAGCTTCAAAATTAGAACCTCAAGATTCAAATAAGAAATTACAAGATGTAAAAACACTAGAAGTTTCTAGAGCCAATGTCAAGCCTTCCCTAACTGCAAAAGTTTCCAATGTAGACGTATCAACCAATCCATGCACCACTAGGACTGAAGATCCTATATATGCTCCATTTTTATCGCGTCACATTGCTGCAACTCTGTACATGGCACTTCCTCCGTTCCTAAATATTTGTCTTTTTAGATATTTCAAAGTAACTACCAAATACGGATGTATATAGCCATATTTTAAAATGTAGATTCACTTATTTTGCTCCGTATATAGCAACTTATTAAAATATCTAGAAAGACAAATAGTATTTAGAAACGAAGGGAGTATGTTATACTGATGTATTGTTGTATTCATGTTGTATTTATGACGAGTTGTAAACCTTTATTCGATTTTCTCATCTATCCAGCGAACAAAGATTGCTGCATCTACTCTCTCCGTTCGAAAATACTTGTCTTAAAAATGGTTGATGGTCAACTGGATCCTGTTTTTTTCTTTATGAAAAAACGAGCGAACGGGTCAAGATAATTGAGCCCGCGAGCGGCAAACCCCCCCTCCGGATAAGACTGAGTTGGTCGGTTCGGCAGCGGTCGCGAGGGAACCCCCGTCCAACCGCCGTATCTATGGCCGCCAACGGCCAGCCGCCGGTGCCGGTGGTGGTCGCCAACGTCGACCACCGCCCGGCGCCCCTACTCGGCCTCTTCTTCAACTCACCGATTCCACTTGTCCCTCACAATGGCTTCCCCTGCATCCCCGCCTTCGCCCCCGCCCACCGAAACAATCCGGAGCTCGTGGCCGCCATCTTGAGCGGCGACTTCTTCCTCACCACCCTCCAGGCGCGCGACCACCCAGAAGCTTCCTGGTTCGTCTTAGACGCCCGTGGCGGCTACCTTCTCCTCAAAGGGGGCGGGCTATTGCTCGCGCTGCTAAACCCCTTGGCACGGCGGTGCGAACGGATCTTTGATCTGAGTCACACCCACATCTTCGACGACGACGACGACCGCCAAGGAGATGGTAAAATCCTTCACGCCGGCGTGATCTGCGATGACGAAAACCCCGCGAGCTTTGGCATCTTCTGTCTTGCTTCCCATGGAGAGTTCAGGTTGCGGGCTGCGGTCTTCTCCTCATCCTTGGGAATGGGCGATTGGTTCCTCTCCCCATGGTTGGATGTCCCGCACCACGAGCCGGAAGATGAACTTTTGCTTGAGAGCGGCATGCGAGTGGGTAATTTCATCTACTGGCCTCACCAGGATCGTGCGTATGTGGATCGTGCGTATGTGGTCGTCTTGGATCCCGACCCAAACAACCCGCGATTGTTTGTTGAGATGATCCCACCTCTCCTGAATCTGGAAGGTTTTCCCAGCTCGATCCTTGGCCAAATTAACGGCGATAACATGTGCATTGCTTATTCAAATGGATTCAACATCGGTTTCATGCTGCGTCAAGAAGATGGCCTTGATGCTGGGGCATGGGCTAACATCAGGGTATTCAACCTGGCTGATCCAGTTAATGCTAAGATTGCGCAATCACCCAGAATACGCTGAAAATTGCGGCAATGCGGTGTAGCATCCTGTACTTGACAACATCAGAGATGTTCGCGCCCCAGGCCGTTTCTTGGTTCGCTTGTCTGTGCTTGGAAAGTGGCAGGCTGGAGTGGTTGTTTCGGAGGACGTATGATGGTTTCTTCCAGCCATACCACCATTCGTGGTGGAGCACTTCTCTGTTATCAGAGAGTGAAAATGTTGATCCCTTCATATGAGGAATGATGACAACCAGGGAAGGATAATCTGTGAAAAGCATTGCCTTGTTCTCCTACTAAATCAAAACACCCAGCTACCATCCAGAACTGATCTCTTCTTTGGACCTGCATCACGCTGAAGGTCCTGACGAAGTTCCTTGATATTCAGGATTCAGTGACAAGTCAATCCTGTAATTTGATCGTTTATGGTAATTGTTGTTGTCTTCTGTTATCAAACTTACCATTTACATTGTGGGCGAATTACTTCATCTGTTCCTTGACATTCAGTATTCAGTGATAACTCAATCATATGTATTTTGATCGTTTATCGTAATTGGGTTGTCTTCTGGTACCAAACTTCCCATTTACATTGTGGGTGAATTACTTATCTGTTCCTTGGGTTCGCTACTGTCTCTTCTCGGTATTGGGGCAAGGCATCCGAACCTTGGAGCCTCTTTTTTTTCTGTCTGTAAGATTAGTGTTCTTGACCGGCTGTAGCTTGTTTACCCATTTTGCTAAAAAAATATCCGTCTTATTTTGGCTCATTAATTAGCAGTGCCTACCATCTCTATGATATGATGTCCTCAGAATGATGGCATGTTCTATATGAATATTTTGCATGAGTAATTTATTTTTGGAATGCTTTACTTAAGGAATTTATTTCTCATATATTTACAGTGTTTCTTGCACTGTATTAATTAATAGGTTGGCTAGTTATCTTGTTCTCTTTGTAAATTTACACATCTCTTCAGGAATTTGTGTCAAAAGCTGAAACAGGCAAACAAGGGTGCATGGATAAGTGACACGTATCACATGATATACTAGCTTATAATTTTGGATGAATATAACCTAGGGCTCATATATGAGTATTTTATCTTTCACAATATTTTCAATAGATAAATTCCTGAAGAGATATGCTCAATTGCTGATTAGTAAATCTGACTTTTCCTTTTCTGTATACATGCCCAGCAAATACACAGTAGTATTAGAAAAGATTGTTCTCCTACACCAACCAGCATTGTGGTGGAATCCCGTGGAGTTTACTGAACTATGATCATGGTCTATATTTTATCAAAAAAAAAGAGCATGGTCTATATGAACTATGTGATGGGAAATACGCTCAAGGCATCAAACTGACACCCTGGACACTTATGATTTGTGTAACTGCCATTGTTGGTCTTTGTAGGCATCCTTTTAAAAGATCTATTCAGTAATATCATAATTCAACGTGATGTCATGAGAAGTTATGAGAACTGACTACTTGGTAGTATTGTCTCTACCTCGCCTTAATACGAGATTTCTTCTGATTCATTCAATTGCAAAATTTTCAAGAGGCTTGAATTTTTGCCCCCTTACTGTTTATCTCTTCCTGGTGTCTGCTTTTAATACTTGTGAATTTGACGTGCGTGATCTTGTCAGGCTGTCCCGAGCCAAGTCTAGCCTCTGATATAGGTGAATATCATTCTTTTGTTCAAATAGAAATCTGTAGGTTTAATTAACTTGTCTCGTATTCCTTTCCTGTTGGAATCAACTTGTATTGTTTAGTAGCAACATGACTAATCCATTTCGATAATACCCAGAGTATGTATGGAATTTGTGTGGTCATATTGACCTTCTGTTTGCTATTGATTGGAAATTCGATCTACGTGTATAGTCGCAGGCCTAGGCGCCTCGTTCATTTCATGGAGTTATAATACAGGAATGACCAATGTTAGTTGGACATGAACATTTCTCTGTGTTCAGATTGACATGATCATAGTGTTTTTTGTTGGTTCAAGTCTTCAAGCTATTATATCTCACGAATGTTAGCATGGACTACCCTAAAAAAAGAATGTTGGTATGGACAGTAGTGCCCAGCAAAAATGAGTTAGGCCTCCAAACTCTTCTTAACCTTTCTTTAGGAGCTCTACCACCATATGCACATTGTCTCGCCATTGAAAAATAATGGCGACAGAATGCACTATCGTGTACGAAATAACCGAGTATTAGTTGCTGCCGCTGTTAGACATATCTCGTACTCTGTAAGTAAGATCTGCTGCCACTGTGCATTGTCAATTTTGTGTGTGGTTACTTGTTGATGTCGAATACTTTTTTTTAGATGTCGAACACTCTACCACACTATCTGTGCTTTGTGAGGCACCTAGTCATCTGACGATGGCAGTGAAGACGGTGCAAGATACTGCTGTCCTCATGTTCGTACAATAGACCCCATGCGTTGCTACAGAAATTTATAGCAACAAAATTACCAAAAAATAAATTGAAATATATGAGAATAATACCGCATCATATTTTTTGTCATATATATGGTAGCAAACCTAGAGGTAAATAGAGGGTAGATGTATTGTTATATTGCCTTGCAATATTCTAGTTCAATTGTTTGTTGCTATAAATTGATGATGTAGAGGGCTTGCATGCTAAATGATGTAGAGGGCTTGCATGTGGTGAAAAGTGGAAGATTTCATGCGTTCGAGATGCGGATGACTTGTCTGTGCATTTAAATGGGATTGCTTACTTAGAAAACATGAGATGATACCTTGAGTGTTACTGCTAGAATTAGTTGCAGTTATTTCAACGAAATTTAATTGTATAAAACATTGTTTGAGAATTGAAATTAGAATAAAATACTTAATTATTGTATACACCTGGAGAATATTTGTCTTTCTCATGCATGGCATGGCATAGCATAGTGAGTTGGCACTATTGCATGTCGAGATAAGGTTGGCTCTTTTCCTATTCGTGGTAACATTGTTAGTTGGCATAGTTGCATGTCAAGAGAAATAAAACTAGTGGGGTTCAACTATTTAGATATATAGGATTTCAGATGAGAATATGAGAAAATCCCGAACCTTAACCGCCTCCCGGGTCGCACTCAGGCGACTTCGGAGGCACCGCCACCACCACCCAAAATTCCTCGCCACTGTCGTTGATGGGGTCACATACTAGTGGCACGGTCAAGGACCTGACATCTAAGGCCCATCTAGGGTCCCACACCATCATTGGAAGGTCCCTGGACCACAGGCGCATCCGGATGTGCTACATTGAAAATTCACTCGGATACACCGTAGATGTCTTCCATCCAGTCAGTCTAACCATCATCAGTCAGATAGAGGAGGCGTAGGGGTGATGTGGGAGCTGCAACAGTCGAGTAGCTTAATGTCGGACTTCAAGTGTAGTTATAGCTGCCGTTACCAGTAACCGCTGTAGTTATACTCATTTAACCCCTTGTAACGTGGCAGTTGTGAGGCCGAGGCGCATTCTATATAAGCCTCTCTCTAGCTCCAGGGCAAGGGTTCAACATCCACTGTAATCTTATACCCCAAGAGAAAACACAATCCTCCGGGCACGAGACGTAGGGTTGTTACCTCTCCAAGAGGGGCCCGAACTCATAAAATCCGAGTTATATACTTGCACCGTAGCTAGGCTCTGCCCTTAGTTCGTGCCCCTAGTACTCATTGTCAGATTTGTTGCCTCGACAGTCGTCCTTGCCAGAGGAGGCTGTCGGGTGGCAAGGCGTCCCTGTCGGCCTCCCCCTTCCCCAACCTCTCCCGCGTCCTTTGCCTGCCCCTCATTCATCTCCTCTCGTAGCATACCAAGGATAACCGTCGTTCGACTCCACCTGGATCTCTTCGGCCGGTGCCAGATTCATTCCTATGCCCGTGTAATGCGCCCTAAACATCGCCAGCACAATCTGCCTCCTCGCGTGTAGCTGATTGTCTCACATGTTCAACACGTGCAGGAACCCGGTTGAACTTATTGAAAATGTCAGGAAGCTCATGGAGCTATCATCCTGTTTAAAGAGATGACCCATTAGCGCTTTCACTTGCACCTTTACCAACATTGCAAGCACCGCGAAATGCCAAATGCGTTGAATTGTCTTGATGATACGATTTGTAGCGACAAAAATGGCACACTGTTTCTTTAGAACATTGTCTAATTGAATCCTTGACCGCCCATAGTAAAGGGACACCAGTCTCGCCTCCTCATCGAAGCATGGGACGTAAGTTGCAACCAAGTATGTTGGTAAAGCAGATGGACATACAGGACAAAGGAAGACTCGGGAAACATATACTATTCAACACGCACCTAACAGATGGCGCTCAATCACATGCAACTTCTCCTCAGCAGCCTCCCTCCCCTTGGCAGACTCATCAACTACCGCCTATAGTTCTTGAATCGCTAGGTGACGGAGTCGTATCCGACAGATCTTAGGTAGAGGGTCCCGAGCTGGTAGCCTTGGCTTGATGGTAACATGACAAAGAAGTGACACAATATTTACTCAGGTTCAGGCCCTCTTAAAGAGGTAAAACACTACGTCATGCTTGTGTTTTATTGACGAGTGGGGTACGAGTACATGTTGGTCTACCTCGAGATCGTATGTGTCGTGGTGGGTGCATGGCAGATGCCAAGGGATGGCTAAAGAGAGGAGGAGGCTCGAGGGCGCTGGTGGACTCCAGAGGCGGGGTTGGCATGAGCGGGCGCGAGACGCCGGGCATACCTAGGTTCGGGGCTCTCCGGAGAGCTAAAACCCCTAGTCCTGCCGAGTGTAGTTGGATGATCGATAGTACAATGTTGCTCCTGGAGCTGTATGGGTGAGGAAGGAACCTGGCCAAGGCTTGGGCTGCTCCTTCTCTCCGGTGTTGCTGTTGTGTGGATAGTCCTGTGCTTACTTGCTTTTCTCTCGTACGTGTTGTTTGCTTGCCGTCTCGCTCGCCTTCTTGAGAGATAATATCTGCCTATGATCGTGGGCTCCCGGGGGGTTTTATAGCCCAAACCCCCGGGGGTACAATGGTAATGTTACAAGTCAGTGGGTCCGTATTGTCGATGTCCGGGGACCCGGGCTGGGTCCCACCGAGGGCTTGTCGTTCGCCGGGTTCCCCTAGGTGCGGGTCCCGCATGCCTAGAAGGACTATGCGCCGTCTTGTCGATCGTCAGGTCGTGGCCGAGTCGAGTTGCGTACAGTGCTCTCCGTCAGGTTGCCGCTTGCCGTCGTCAGCGGTGAAGGCGGGGGCACTGTAGCCACGCCGGCCCTGGTCAATGGGTAGGTGAGGGGCACTGTTGCCACGCTCCAGCTGACCAGAGGCATGGGCGGGGCACTGTTGCCTCGGTCATCGTTGATTGAAGTCTCGTCCCCATCATTACAGCCTGGATGGGACGGGAGTTGACCCGCGGCTGGATTGCGTAGCATGCCACGGGTGGCGCTGGTTTGTTGAGGAGGCTTTGGTCGTGCCGGGTTCGGCTGTCTTGCGCTAGTTGTTGGGGCCGAGTCGATGTGTCTTGCCGGGTCGGCTAGTCTGGCCGGCTTGCGGGGCTTGGGCGGGTCGAGCGATCCGGCCAAGCGCGTGCCGGTACTGAGGGGCGGTGCCAGCCCCGTTGTTTTTTGAAGAGGATCCGGGTTCCGTTGCCTACCCGGGGTCCATCCCCCCGACAGTAGTCCCCGAAGCTGTGAAGGTCCACCGTCCTCGGATGAGTGGGCCTTCACAGTTTCCCCCTTAAGCAAGGTGGATTCTGTGAGCGCCGGGTTCGGCAACACCCGTCGTGTGCCGGTTTTCTCGGAACCCGGATCGTGGAATTCCGGCCGTGGCGGGGACTGAGAAGTTCGCCGAATCTTGGGGCAATCCCTCGGGCTTCGCGCGGGCGCCACGTGGTGCCCGGAAGTCGGAGGGGTCTGACAGGCCACACGCGTGACGGGACCGGGCGACGGGCTGGGGCCCACCGCCACGCGCCCTCGGCCCAAGCGCGCGGATTTATTGCGGCGTCCGGGGGCCGGTTGCTCTTCCCCGGGCAGTTATTGCGCATGTACATGCGCACTTATTGCGGGGTAGTGGAACGGGCGCGTGCAGACGATCCCACTTCCCCACTTCCCCATGTTCAAACCAAGGGTTATAAATCGGGGGGCAGGGGGTGGCGGACATTATTCTCGCTCGCGTCGTTCTGTTCCTTTGCTCTCGCTCCGCTCTTTGCAACTGTCGCACTGCGGCGCCCGCTGCTCCGAGCAGAACTCCTTCGCCGTCCATCTCCCTTCTTCTTCCTTTGATCATGTCGCTGCCATCGAGCTCCTGGATGGGTTCGAATGTCACCTCCGAGGACATCACCCAACTCCGGGCGACGCGGCGCCTGCCGCGGGAGACGGACGTCGGCGTCTGCATGCCGCGCGACGAGCAGAGGCCTCGGCCCGAGGGGCAGGAGCGCGTGGTCTTCCTCACGCACTTCGAGCGCGGGTTCGGGCTGCCGGTGAGCACCTTCTTCCTCGTGTTCCTGGAGTTCTTCGGGCTCCAGCCGCATCATCTTGGCGCCGGCGCCATCGTCCAGCTCTCCGGCTTTGTCACCCTCTGCGAGGGGTACCTGGGGGTCGAGCCTACGATCGACCTCTGGGCGCGCTTCTTCTCCTTGAAGCAGCAGGGCCCGTCGGCCGGAGAGTTCGCCAATTGCGGCGCCGCCGTCATCTCGAAGCGGTCGTGGGTGGATTTCCCCAAGATCCCGCTGGAGGATTCTGCCAAGGAGTGGCAGAACTCATTCTTCTACGTCCGTAACCTTGGTGCGGATCACATCAACCTTCCGCCCTTCGCCATCGCACCGCCGTGGGCGAAGACGAACTAGGGCTACTCACCCAGGCACCCGTCGCAGGAGATCGTCAATCTCTACGAGCGGGTGACGGTGATGAGGACGCAGGATGGGCTCACCGGCACCGACCTCCTCGCCGCGTTCGTCATGCGCCGGGTCCTTCCGCTTCAGGGGCGCTCCCGCCTCATCGGCGAAATGGTCGGCCTTCAAGACCCCAACCACATGGGGTCGACGTGGCAGTCCGCGGAGCAGATCGCGCGCGTCGTGAATGACATCTCCATGGCCAACCTTGGGGAGGGCTGGCGGCTCGGCAAGGCGCCGTACAGCCAGTCGAAACCGGCGCCGCAGGTGAGTGTCCAGTCGTCTTACTTTGCTGCCGCACACCTTCTCATCCGTCCTGATGCGACGCGGGGGGGTACTTCTGAACGCTATTCGCCATCCTTACGCCCAGGCCCGTCGCAGGTAGTGCCGGTGGCGCCAGAGGATCCCGGGGCTCATGGCAGGGAGGAGGAGGCCGAGTCCGACGCCGACGCTGGGCGTCGCGTGGGTAAGTCTCTTGTTTTTCTTCATGTGTCTTGAATTGCTGACCACGGCACGAAATGGTCGGTGCTGACGCCAGTTGTCGGTGTAGTGGTGTTGGGCGAGGGAGGCGGCGACGTGGGCGGAGCCGGGTCCTCGCATGGGGCGGCGCCGAGCCGCCCACATGGGAAAGACAGCAGTCACACCGCGACCCCGGGCCCCTAAGCGCACGGCGGACCCGGCCGGGGCCGGGAGGCCGGCCAAGAGGAAGCGCGGCGGCGGGCATGGGAGGCCAACCCCGGTCCCAGTCTTGGCGAGGTAAGCTTCATCTCTTGTTTGCGCTCAGATTTTTTTTCTTGAGCTAGTCTTGTTTCTTTTCTGCTCATTCTGTCTTCTTTAGGTCACCAATCGTGCCGGCGAGGGCGGCGGCCAAAGCCGCGGACGCCGAAGGGGCCGCGTTCCGTAGGAGCCGGTCCGACCTCGCCGACCAGGCCGAGGTGGAGGGACGGGCCGACTCGGACCTTGGCCTAGATCCGAACGACGCCGAAGCCTTGGCCTGGCGGGACAGGAACCGGGCCGAGGCGGAGCTTGAGGCGGCGTCGGTCCGTGCTTGGACCGACGCGGCGGCGGCATGGGAGCGAGCCGGTGCAGAGCCGGCCTAGCGCAAGATGTCGGAGGGCACGGTGGTGGCAGCAACAGTCTTTGAGCCATCGTCGGTGAGGGAGCGCGGCCGTGGAGGCCGGGCTGAGGTGGTGATCCCCGACTGGGAGGTCGTGGAGGTGGCGGATGACACCCCGCCACGGGCTGACGTGATCGAGCGAGCGGGGACTGATGGTGGTGGAGGCGGCGTCGTTTTGGAAGAGACGCCGCGGGCGGCGGCGTCGGAGGCGCCGCCGGTTTTGGAGGAGGCACCGCGGGCGGCGGTGCCGGAGGCCACCCCGGCAGCTGGGCCAGAGACGGTGACGCAGGCATCCCGGCGTCCGGGTCAGAGACGGCGACGCAGGGCGTCCCTGTGTCCGGGTCGTCGTCGGCGCCGGGAGGGGCGTTGGAGGAGGTGCTGACCGCGTCGCGAGCGGCCAGCGCGGAGTACGCCCTGGTGCCCCGACAGGGAGGGCGCTGATACATCCATTCTGCATCATAATTTTATATCAATATTTATTGCATTATGGGCTGTTATTACACATTATGTCACAATACTTATGCCTATTCTCTCTTATTTTACAAGGTTTACATGAAGAGGGAGAATGCCGGCAGCTGGGATTCTGGCAGGAAAAGGAGCAAATATTAGAGACCTATTATGCACAATTCCAAAAGTCCTGAAACTTCACGGATGATGTTTTCCAAATATATAAAAAACATTGAGCGCAAGAACTTCACCAGGGGGCCACACCCTGCCCACGAGGGTGGGGGGCGCGCCCCCTACCTCGTGGGCCCCCTGGTGGCCCTTCGGTGACCATCTTCTGCTATATGGACTATTTCGATGGGAAAAAAATCATAAGCCATCTTCTCGGACGTAACTCCGCCGCCACGAGGCGGAACCTTGGCGGAGCCAATCTAGGGTTCTGGCAGGGCTGTTCTGCCGGGGAAACTTCCCTCTCGGAGGGGGAAATCATCGCCATCGTCATCACCAACGCTCCTCTCATCAGGAGAGGGCAATCTCCATCAACATCTTCGTCAGCACCATCTAATCTCAAAACCCTAGTTTATCTCTTGTATCCAATTCTTGTCTCCAAGTCCGGGATTGGTGCTAGTAGGTTGCTAGTAGTGTTAATAACTCCTTGTAGTTGATGCTAGTTGGTTTAATTGGTGGAAGATCATTTGTTCAGATCCTATATGCATATTAATACCCCTCTGATTATGAACATGTTTATGCTTTGTGAGTAGTTACTTTTGTTCCTAAGGACATGGGAGAAGTCTTGCTATTAGTAGTCATGTGAATTTGGTATTCGTTCGATATTTTGATGAGATGTATGTTGTCTCTCCTCTAGTGGTGTTATGTGAACGTCGACTAAATGACACTTCACCATTGTTTGGGCTTAGAGGAAGGCATTGGGAAGTAATAAGTAGATGATGGGTTGCTAGATTGACAGAAGCTTAAACCCTATGAGGGAGTCCTGGATTAGGGGGTGTTCGGATAGCCGGACTATACCTTCAGCCGGATTCCTGGACTATGAAGATACAAGATTGAAGACTTCGTCCCGTGTCCGGGAGGGACTTTCCTTGGCGTGGAAGGCAAGCTTGGCGATACGGATATGCAGATCTCCTACCATTGTAACTGACTCTATGTAACCCTAACCCTACCCGGTGTCTATATAAACCGGAGGGTTTTAGTCCGTAGGATAACATACACATCAACGATCATACCATAGGCTAGCTTCTAGGGTTTAGCCTCCTCGATCTCGTGGTAGATCTACTCTTGTACTACCCATATCATCAATATTAAGCAAGCAGGACGTAGGGTTTTACCTCCATCGAGAGGGCCCGAACCTGGGTAAAACTTCGTGTCCCTTGTCTCCTATTACCATCCGGCCTAGACGCACAGTTCAGGACCCCCTACCCGAGATCCACCAGTTTCGACACCGACATTGGTGCTTTCATTGAGAGTTCCTCTGTGTCGTCGCTGTCAGGCTCGATGGCTCCTACGATCATCGATAGCGATGCAGTCCAGGGTGAGACCTTCTTCCCTGGACAGATCTTCGTCTTCGGGGGCTTCGCACTGCGGGACAATTCGCTTGGCCGTCTGGAGCAGATCGATAGCTACGCCCCTGGCCGTCAGGTCAGATTTGGAAGTTTAAACTACACGGCTGACATCCACGGAGACTTGATCTTCGACGGATTCGAGCCACTGCCAAGCGCACCGCACTGTCACGACGAGCATGATCTAGCTCTGCCGCCGAACAGTGCCCTGGAGGCCGCACCCGCATCGGCTCCGACCCTTAATTCGGAGCCAACTGCGCCGATCGAGGATGGGCGGTTGGATGCCACCTCGGGGGCTGCGACCCCAACGGCGATTGAGCCAAGCACCAGCCCCGTACTCTGCAAGACTCATGACTCCAAGGAGCCGGACTCCTCTCCGGACTCCGAACCCTCCGCGCCCCTGCCAATCGAATCCGATTGGGCGCCGATCATGGAGTTCACTGCCGCGGACATCTTTCAGCACTCGCCTTTTGGCGATATCCTGAAGTCACTAAAGTCTCTCTCTTTATCTGGAGAGCCCTGGCCGGACTACGGTCAGCAAGGTTGGGATACGGACGATGAAGAAATTCAAAGCCCACCCACCACCCACTTTGTAGCCACTATCGACGACTTAACCGACATGCTCGACTTCGACTCCGAAGATATCGACGGTATGGACGCCGATGAAGGAGATGATGAAGAACCAGCGCCTACTAGGCCCTGGAAAGCCACCTCGTCATATGACATATACATGGTGGACACCCCAAAAGAGGGATATGGCGATGGAACAGTGGAGGATGACCCCTCCAAGAAACAGCCTAAGTGCCGGCGTCAAAGGCGCCGCTCAAAATCCCGCCAAAACAAACACAGTGATTCCAGCACGGGAGATAATAATACTCTGGAAACGCCGAAGAAAACCCCCTCCAGCAAGATTTAGCACAGGAGGATGGAGAAACTAGCCCTCATGAGAGAGCGGCAGACAGAGAGGTCGAGGACGATAATTATATGCCTCCCTCCGAAGATGAGGCAAGCCTCGACGATGACGAATTCGTTGTGCCAGAGGATCTCGTCGAGAAAAAGCGTTTTCAACGCAGGCTTATGGCCACGGCAAGAAGCCTCAAGAAAAAACAGCAACAACTTAGAGCTGATCAATATTTGCTAGTCGACAGATGGACTGAAGTCCTTGCGGCCGAAGAGCATAAACTCGAACGCCCCTCCAAGAGCTACCCAAAGCGCATGTTGCTACCCTGATTAGAGGAGGAAACACTTGATGCGGCCGACCGGCCACCTCGTGGTCGCGACAGAGAGGCCTCTCGGCCCTCCACTCAAGCCGCACTCCGTACCAAGGCACGGGAATATGTGCCGGACTAACGAGACATGCTGGAGGACAAGGCAAGGCAAACAAGATCGATCTACGGATCGCGTGGGCTCCCCACGGCTCGAGACGGTAACCGTCACGCCGGCCACAAATTCGGCGGGGCCGAACACAGTAGACAAGGCTCATTGGAGCTATGTCATGATATAGCCTAGTACAGAGGCGCCGCACACCCACTCTGCTATACAGACGAAATAATGGATCATCAAATCCTCGAGGGTTTCAAACCCATAAACATCGAATCATATGATGGAACAATAGATCCTGCGGTATGGATCGAGGATTATCTCCTTCATATCCACATGGCCCACGGTGATGATTTTCACGCCATCAAATACCTCCCACTCAAGCTTAAAGGACCAGCTCGGCATTGGCTTAACAGCTTGCCAACAGGATCAATCAGTTGTTGGGAGGACCTGGAAGCCGCATTCCTCGACAATTTCCAGGGCACTTATGTGCGACCCCCAGACGCCGATGACCTAAGTCACGTCATTCAGCAGCCAGATGAATCGGCCAGGCAATTCTGGACACGGTTCCTAACAAAGAAAAATCAAATAGTCGACTGTCCGGACACTGAGGCCCTAGCAGCCTTCAAACACAATATCCGTGACGAGTGGCTGGCCCGGCACCTTGGACAGGAAAAGCCGAAATCTATGGCAACACTCACGACACTCATGACCCGCTTTTGCGCGAGAGAAGACAGCTGGCTTGCTCGTAGCAACAATATGACCAAGAACCCTGGTAATTCGGACACCAGGGACAGTAGTGGCAGGTCGCGTCGCAACAAGCAGAAGCGCCGCATTAACAGCGACAATACTGATGATACGGCAGTTAATGCCGGATTCAGAGGCTCTAAATCCGGTCAGCGGAAAAAGCCATTCAAAAGGAATCCTAGGGGCCCGTCCAGTTTGGACTGAATACTCGACCGCTCGTGCCAGATACATGGCACCCCCGAAAAGCCAGCCAATCACACCAATAGGGATTGTTGGGTGTTCAAGTAGGCAGGCAAGCTAAACGCCGAAAATGAAGACAAGGGGCTGCATAGCGATGACGACGAGGAGCCCCGGCCGCCGAACAACAGTGGACAGAAGGGTTTTCCCCCACAAGTGCGGACAGTGAACATGATATACGCAACCCATGTCCCCAAAAGGGAGCGGAAGCGTGCGTTAAGGGACGTATACGCGGTAGAGCCAGTCGCCCCAAAGTTCAACCCATGGTCCTCCTGCCCGATCACCTTTGATCGAAGGGACCATCCCACTAGCATCCGTCATGGCGGATTCGCCGCATTGGTTCTATACCCAATTATTGACGGATTTCATCTCACTAGAGTCCTTATGGACGGCGGCAGCAGCCTGAACCTGCTTTACCAGGATACAGTGCGGAAAATGGGCATAGATCCCTCGAGGATTAAGCCCACCAAAACGACCTTTAAAGGCATAATACCAGGTGTAGAGGCCAACTGTACAGGCTCAGTCACACTTGAAGTGGTCTTCGGATATCCGGATAATTTCCGAAGCGAGGAGTTAATCTTCGACATAGTCCCGTTTCGCAGTGGCTATCACGCACTGCTCGGGAGAACCGCATTCGCTAAGTTTAATGCGGTACCGCATTACGCATACCTTAAGTTCAAGATGCCAGGCCCTCGAGGAGTAATTACGGTCAATGGAAACACCGAACGCTCCCTCCGAACGGAGGAGCACACGGCGGCCCTTGCAGCGGAAGTTCAAAGCAGCCTCTCCAGACAGTTCTCCAGTCCGGCCACTAAACGACCGGACACTGTCAAGCGCGCCCGGAGTAACCTACAACAAGACCGCCTGGCACGATCCGAGCAGGCGTAGCAATGCGGCCCCAACCCCAACCCTCGCAAAAAGGCGACACCAGGACTGCACGCCCAAAACACGGCTTAAACCGTACCAGGGGCTGCCGATTTTTTAATTTTCTCTTACTTTCAGGACTTCATCCTTCGGAAGGCCTGTTCGGCAGTTCAATTGCCGCACAAAACAATGCAAGAACCAGGGAAGCAAACAAGCCACGCCGCACTACGGAACTCCCAGGTGGTCTCTATCACGAGCAGTATACCCGTTCCACATACTATTCCGCAGCTTGCCCCTAGAACGGATATGTTAACTAGTCAAACCTTCCACTTATCGCATTATTTGTATCGTTCTGCTTTGATCGCAACCCTTTTTAATAAACAATGCATAGCTTTCGTCTATTTTTGCATTACCTTTTTTTCTTTATATATGTTCCTTAATGACATGTTGCACCCGTACACGTTGGTACGGCCAAAATACGCCAGGGGCTTTAGTACCCCTCAATATGGTGTGAGAAGTCCGAACACTTTAACAAGTGCGGCACCCCGAACTTATAGCATTATATGCATCGGCTCCGAATCATGTCTTGGGTCAATAGTTGGGTTTGCCCGGCTCCTATGTTTTGGTGCCTTACGTTCCGCTATATCGGCTAAGGCAGCACTAGGAGAACCACTGCGATTGTGCCCCAGTTGAGCTGGGTCGAGCACCTCAGTGGAGAATGCTAAAACTGACTGTCATGATGAAGCGAGAGCTATTCACTCTTCCAGAGGTTTTTTCGAGTCCCTAAAGACTTATGCCGCTTAGGGCGAGCAGCCGGCTCTATCCGGCCAAGGCGTGGATAGTGCCCCGAACTCGGTCTTCCGAATACTAGGGGCTTCGCCGAAATTTAAAATTATAGAATTTTATGGCTAAGTGAGAGTGTTCACGCATTATAGTCTGATTGCCTTGTTCGTTGGGCTGAGCGCCTCCCTCGAAGGACCCAACCATGGGAAAAAGAGCGCTCAGGTTTATCCCCGAACACCCCAGCACTAGCGGCACGGGGGCAGAAGCCGACGACTCGCCATCTCTCCGAATTGATAAATAGCCGCACAGAAGGTAATATTTTAAATTCCAACAGCATTGCTTAGCGCATATAAACAAGTTTTCAGCGCACAGGACAAAACGAGCAAGTTTCACACAAAAATTACATCCCCAGAACATTCATCCGCCACAAGGCGGGCACCCTTCAGAACATCCTTATAGTAATTCTCGGGCTTGCGATGCTCTTTCCCCGGCGGTGGCCCGTCCTTCACCAGCTTCTCAGCATCTAGCTTGCCCCAGTGCACCTTAGCACGGGCAAGGGCCCTACGGGCACCTTCAATGAAGACAGAGCGCTTGATGACTTCAACCCTTGCACAGGCCTCCACCAACCGCCGCACCAGCCCAAAATAGCTCCCAGGCAGGGCCCCTCCAAGCCACAGCCGAACAATGAGGCCATTCATGGCCTGTTCGGCCGCCTTGTGGAGCTCGACCAGTTGCTTCAGCTGGTCGCTCAGGGGCACGGGGTGTCTGGCCTCAGCGTACTGAGACCAGAACACCTTCTCCGTCGAGCTGCCCTCCTCGGCTCGATAGAATGCGGCAGCATCAGATACACTTCGGGGAAGATCTGCGAACGCTCCTGGAGAGCTCCGGATTCGGGTAAGTAACAAGTAACTCACGTTTATGTGTTTGCTTTGCATAAAGAATGCCTTACCCGCCGCTATCTTCTTCACCTCATCCAACTCCTGGAGGGTCTTCTGGGATTCGGCCTTGGCAGACTTGGCATTTTCAATAGCCAACGCGAGCTCGGACGCTCACGTCTTTGAGTCAAGCTCCAAACTCTCATGCTTTTCCATGAGAGCCTGGAGCTCTTGCCGCATGTTGCCAACTTCGGCCTCATACTTCTCCCGCTCGGTGTGCTCCGAGGCTTCCCTCTTCTCGGCCTCGTCCAGCGCTTGCTTAAGGGTCGCCACCTCAGACGTGGCCCCTACAATAGCCATGATAATCCTATCATTGTTTGCAATTGCACCTTTTTTATATATATTTTTAACAAGGTATTTCTTACCTTCATTGTCCTCGAGCTGCTTCTTGGCACGCTCGAGCTCTTGCTCGGACCTTTCGAGGTCCTGCTTTAGCGTGTCCACTTCCGCAGTCAGTGCGGCGGACGCAAGCAGGGTAGCCTGCACATGCATATTGACTCATTTTTGTTAGACTCCTGCGAATTCTATTTGATCATCTATTCGGCTTTTCTTCCCGAACGCCAAACAGAGCATCAAGGGCTACTGTCTATGCGGTACTATTATTTACACTTTCTTTACTTACCTCAAAGCCTATCAGAAGGCTAGTACAAGCTTTAGTCAGTCCGTTTTTGGCGGACTGAACCTTCTGGACCACCGCACTCATAATAGCGCGGTGCTCCTCGTCGATGGAGGCGCCTTGGAGCGCCTCCAACATATTGTCCAGCGCCTCCGGTTGGACGGAGGCCGCCGGCACGATGGACTTGCTCCTCTTGGAAGGAGGTCCCCCGCCGGACTCTAGAACCTTTGAAGGTTCCGGAGCGGTGTCCGACCTCGAGCCGGACTTGGAGCCCTGGGGGGTTTCATCCCCTTTACTCCTGGAGTCCGGGAGGTCGCCTTGCAGCGCCTCCAGGACCACCTCCTCCCGGCTTGGAACCTGTTGGGACAACACTTCGGTGTCGTCCATAGGGCGGGGGGAGCAAGCCGCCGGAAGTGAGTTCACATCCGACGAGTCCAGTGAGCCGCTCGACGACGCGTCGAGCCGGTCTTTGGGTGGGCTGCATAAACATATTTGACGTGAGGGAAAGCTGTGCAATAAACAAATATTATGAATTACTCTGGTATCCGGATACTTATGATTTGGCCAGGGGCTTGGCCCTAGGCGCCCAATCCTCTCCGCCGCCGTCGGTGTTGGTGGAGCAGTCCGGAGGAAGGGTTTTCCCCTTCTTGGACCCTTTGGCCTCCCTAGTTGGGGCGGCCTTCCTTTTCTTCCCTTCCCCGCTGGAGGGGGAGGGGTCTCTTCTTCTTCCTCCTCCTCGTCTTCGCGGGAGGAGTGCATCTTCGATTCGTCGGATGATGAATCCGACACCTCCGGGCATTGGGCACTCTTTCGAGTCCCCGCGGCCTTCTTCTTGACCTTCTTCTCCGGCACCACATAGGGTGCCGGAACCAGCAGCCTCGCCAAGTGAGCGTCCGCTGGGCCTTCGGGAAAAGGGGCTGGACAGTTGATCTGTCCAGACGTCACCTGCCAATCCTGTCAGAGGAAAGGGAGCTTAGATCCCGCATAGAGTCAAACTATGGAAAACTGATACCCTGTAAAAGGAAAAAAAGCTTACCGCAAGAGCGTGACGCTGCGCACTGAATCCGCGATCCTCAGTAGCAGATGCGGGAGCCTCGGCGCCCTTGAAAAGCACCTTCCAGGCATCTTCGTACATCGTGTCGAAGAGCCTGCTCAGAGTTTGGTGCCGTGCCGGGTCGAACTCCCACAGGTTGAAAGCCCATTGTTGGCACAGGAGGATTAAGCGGATGAGCATAACCTGGACTACATTGACAAGTTTGAGCTTCTTGTCCACCAGGGTTTTGACGCATGTTTGGAGTCCGGTCAGCTCTCCTTTTTTACCCCACGACAGGCCCGTCTCTTTCCAGGACATGAGCCACGTTGGGGGTCCGGACCGGAAGTCGGGGGGTGCGACCCATTCGGCGTCGCGTGGCTCGGTGATGTAAAACCACCCCGATCGCCACCCCTTTAGGGTCTCCACAAAGGAGCCCTCGAGCCATAGGACGTTGGCCATCTTGCCCACCATGGCGCCTCCGGACTCCGCCTGGCTGCCGCGCACCACCTTCGGCTTGACGTTGAAAGTCTTGAGCCAGAGCCCGAAATGGGGGCGGATGTGGAGGAAGGCCTCGCACACGACGATAAACGCCGAGATGTTGAGGACGAAGTTCGGGGCCAGATCATGGAAATCCAGGCCATAGTAGAACATGAGCCCCCGGACAAATGGGTGGAGAGGGAAGCCCAGTCCGCGGAGGAAATGGGGGGAGAAACACCACCCTCTCATGGGGCCTAGGGGTGGGGATGAGCTGCCCCTTCTCAGGAGCCGGTACGCGATGTCGTTAGACATGTATCTGGCCTTCCTCAGCTTTTTGGTGTGTCCCTCCGTGACGGAGGAGACCATCCACTTGCCTCCCGCTCCGGACATGGCTGGAGAAGGTTGAGGTGGGGAGTGCGGACTTGGGCGCTGGAGCTCGAGTGCACAAGAATGGATAGGCGAAGGAGGAAGAAGGCGTAGGTGAAAAGGTGGATCTTTATCCCCTTATATGGGTGGACGCAGCTACATGTCCCCACCAGCTTGGTAAAATTCGCTTATCTCCAAGCGCCGTAATCGATGGCGCGGTTGGGTTACCCACGCCCGTATTGATGAGAATCCCGGAATAAGGGGACACGATCTCTGCTTTAACAAGACGTGCCAAGGAAACCGCCTCGCATAACGCGTTGAGACGGGACAGTAAAACGGTTCGAATAAAAGCTTGGCCGTGGTGTGATGTCACACTACGGAATACGTCAGCAGATTAGATTTGTGTAAATAATATTCTCTCAATGGCAATATTCGGAAACTTATTTTGCAGAGCCGGACACTATCTTTGTGTTCAAAATCTTCTATGAAGTACTTGGAGGAGGAACCCGCCTTGCAATGCCGAAGACAATATGCGCGCCGGACTCATCGTCATTGAAGCCTGGTTCAGGGGCTACTAAGGGAGTCCTGGATTAGGGGGTGTTCGGATAGCCGGACTATACCTTCAGCCGAATTCCTGGACTATGAAGATACAAGATTGAAGACTTCGTCCCGTGTCCGGGAGGGACTTTCCTTGGCGTGGAAGGCAAGCTTGGCGATACAGATATGCAGATCTCCTACCATTGTAACCGACTCTATGTAACCCTAACCCTACCCGATGTCTATATAAACCGAAGGGTTTTAGTCCGTAGGACAACATACACATCAACGATCATACCATAGGCTAGCTTCTAGGGTTTAGCCTCCTCGATCTCGTGGTAGATCTACTCTTGTACTACCCATATCATCAATATTAATCAAGCAGGACGTAGGGTTCTACCTCCATCAAGAGGGCCCGAACCTGGGTAAAACTTCGTGTCCCTTGTCTCCTGTTACCATTCGGCCTAGATGCATAGTTCAGGACCCCCTACCCGAGATCCGCCGGTTTCGACACCGACACCCTAGTTTATGCGTTGCTTCGTAAGGGGCTGATTTGGATCCATATGTTTCATGCTATGGTTAGGTTTACCTTAATACTTATGTTGTACTTGCGGATGCTTGCAATAGAGGTTAATCATAAGTGCGATGTTTGTCCAAGTAAGGACAGCACCCAAGCACCGGTCCACCCACATACCAAATTATCAAAGTACCGAACACGAATCATATGAGCGTGATGAAAACTAGCTTGACGATATTCCCATGTGTCCTCGGGAGCGCTTTACATCATATAAGAGTTTGCCCAGGCTTGTCCTTTGCTACAAAAAGGATTGGGCCACCTTGCTGCACCTTATTTACTTTTGTTACTTGTTGCTCGTTACAAATTATCCTATCACAAAACTATCTGTTACCACTTATTTCAGTACTTGCAGAGAATACCTTGCTGGAAACCGCTTATCATTTCCTTCTGCTCCTCATTGAGTTTCACATTCTTACTTATCGAAAGGACTATGATAGGTCCCCTATACTTGTGGGTCATCAAGACTCTTTTCTGGCGCTGTTGTCGGGGAGTGAAGCGCCTTTGGTAGGTGGAATTTGGTAAGGAAAGATTTATATAGTGTGCTGAAATTTACTGTCACTTGTTACTATGGAAAGTAATCCTCTAAGGGGCTTGTTCGGGGTATCTTCACCCGACCAGTAGAGCAAAGAGTTTCTCCTCAACCTACTGAACCTACTGAAAATGAAAATGCTTGCTTTGAAATTCCTTTGGGTATGGTAGAAAAACTGCTAGCTAATCCTTTTTTGGGAGATGGAACAAAACATCCTGATGAGCATCTAATATATGTGGATGAAGTTTGTGGATTATTTAAGCTTGCAGGTGTAGCCGGAGATGTTGTTAAGAAGAAGGTCTTCCCTTTATCTTTGAGGGGAGATGCATAGACATGGTACAGGCTATGTGATGATATGGAGTCTTGGAACTACAAACGATTGAAATTGGAATTTCATCAAAAGTTTTATCCTATGCATCTTGTTCATCGTGATCGCAATTATATATATAATTTTTGGCCTCGCGAAGGATAAAGCATGGCTCAAGCTTGGGGGAGGCTTAAACCAATGTTATATTCATGCCCCAATCATGAGCTCTCAAGAGAAATGATTATTCAAATTTTTTATGCTCGGCTTTCTGATACAATCGCACCATGCTTGATACTTCTTATGTTGGCTCTTTTATGATGAAGACTATTGAATTCAAATGGGATTTATTGGAAAGAATTAAATGCAACTCCGAAGATTGGGACCTCGACAATGGTAAGGAGTCAGGTATGACACCTAGTTTTGATTGTGTTAAATCTTTTATGGATACCGATATTTTCCGTAAGTTTAGCACTAAATATGGACTTGACTCTGAGATAGTAGCTTCTTTCTGTGAATCTTTTGCTGCTTATGTTGATCTCCCCAAGGAGAAGTGGTTTAAATATCATCCTCCCATAGAAGTCAAAGTAGCTGCACCTATTAAAGTTGAAGAAAAGACTATTACTTATAATGATCCTATTGTTCCTACTTCTTATGTTGAGAAACCACCTTTCCCTGTTAGGATCAAGGATCATGCTAAAGCTTCAACTGTGGTTCGTAAAAGCAATATTAAAACATATACACCTCCTGAGCAAGTTAAAGTTGAACCTAATATTGCTATTGTTAAATATCTCTTGTCTGATAATATAGATGGGCATGTTATTTATTTCTGTGATGAAACTGCTAGAATTGCTAAACCTCATGATACAGATAAACCTAGACCTGTGATAGGCATGCCTGTTATTTCTATTAAAATAGGAGATCATTGTTATCATGGATTATGTGATATGGGTGCTAGTGCTAGTGCAATACCTATTGACTTATAGAAAGAAATTATGCATGACATTGCACCTGTTGAGTTAGAAGATATTGATGTCACAATTAAACTTGCTAATAGAGATACTATTTCACCAATGGGAATTGTTAGAGATGTTGAAGTTTTGTGTGGGAAAACTAAATATCCTGCTGATTTTCTTGTTCTTGGTTCCCCACAAGATAGCTTCTGTCCCATTATATTTGGTAGACCCTTCTTAAATACTGTTAATGCTACCATAGATTGCAAAAGAGATGTTGTTACTGTCGGTTTAGATGATATGACTCATGAATTTAATTTTTCTAAATTTAGTAGACAACACCGTGAAGAAGAATTACCTAGTAAAGATGAAATTATTGGTCTTGCTTCTATTGCCGTACCTCCTAGTGATCCCTTAGAACAATATTTTCTAGACCATGAAAATGATATGTTTATGAATGAATGAAGGGAATTAGATGAAGTATTCTTTAAACAGGAACCTATTCTGAAACACAATTTACCTGTTGAAATCCTAGGAGATCCTCCTCCACCCAAGGGTGATCCCATGTTTGAGCTTAAACCTTTATCGGATACTCTTAAATATGCTTATCTTGATGAGAAAAAGATATACCATGTTATTATTAGTGCTAACCTTTCAGAACATGAAGAAGAGAGATTATTGAAAATTCTGAAGAAGCACCATGCTGCTATTGGATATACTCTTCATGATCTTAAGGGCATTAGTCCCACTCAATGTCAACATAAAATTAATTTGGAAGAAGATGCTAAACCAGTTCATGATCATCAACACCGACTGAATCCTAAAATGAAAGAAGTGGTAAGAAAGGAGATACTAAAGCTCCTTGAGGCAGGTATAATTTACCCCATTGTGATAGTCAGTGGGTAAGCCATGTCCATTGTGTCCCTAAGAAGGGAGGTATTACTGTTATTCCTAATGACAAAGATGAATTGATTCCTCAAAGAATTATTACTGGTTATAG
The DNA here is from genome assembly GCF_018294505.1 of Triticum aestivum. Lineage (NCBI taxonomy): Eukaryota > Viridiplantae > Streptophyta > Magnoliopsida > Poales > Poaceae > Triticum > Triticum aestivum. Next base: position 201,977,319 of record NC_057800.1, on the reverse strand, counting down.
GATGGTAATTGATTTCCGCAAATTAAATAAGGCTACTAAAAAGGATCATTACCCCTTACCTTTTATCGATCAAATGCTAGAAAGATTATCCAAACATACACATTTTTGCTTTCTAGATGGTTATTCTGGTTTCTCTCAGATACCTGTATCAGCAAAAGATCAATCAAAGACTACTTTTACATGCCCTTTTGGTACTTTTGCTTATAGATGTATGCCTGTTGGTTTATGTAATGCACCTGCTACCTTCCAAAGATGCATGATGGCTATATTCTCTGACTTTTGTGAAAAGATTTGTGAGGTTTTCATGGATGAATTTTCCATCTATGGATCTTCTTTTGATGATTGCTTGAGCAACCTTGATCGAGTTTTGCAGAGATGTGAAGAAACTAATCTTGTCTTGAATTGGGAAAAGTGCCACTTTATGGTTAATGAAGGTATTGTCTTGGGGCATAATGTTTCTGATAGAGGTATTGAAGTTGATAAAGCCAAGGTTGATGCTATTGAAAAGATGCCATGTCCTAAGGACATCAAAGGTATAAGAAGTTTCCTTGGTCATGCCGGTTTTTATAGGAGGTTCATTAAGGACTTCTCAAAAATCTCTTGGCCTCTGACTAATTTATTACAAAAATATATACCATTTGTCTTTGATGATGATTGTGTAGAAGCATTTGAAATACTTAAGAAAGCATTGATCTCTGCACCTATTGTTCAGCCACCTGATTGGAATTTACCCTTTGAAATTATGTGTGATGCTAGTGATTATGCTGTAGGTGCTGTTCTTGGACAAAGAGTTGATAAGAAACTAAATTTTATTCAATATGCTAGTAAAACTCTAGACAATGCTCAAAGAAATTATGCTACTACTGAAAAAGAATTCTTAGCAGTTGTATTTGCCTGTGATAAGTTTAGACCTTATATTGTTAATTCTAAAGAAACTATTCACATTGATCATGTTGCTGTTAAATATCTTATGGAAAAGAAAGATGCTAAACCTAGACTTATTAGATGGGTTCTCTTGCTACAAGAATCTGATTTGCATATTTTCGATAGAAAAGGAGTTGAGAACCCCATTACAGACAACTTGTCTAGGTTAGAAAATGTGCTTGATGACCCACTACCTATTGATGATAGCTTTCCTGATGAGCAATTAAATGTCATAAGTGCTTCTCATACTGCTCCATGGTATGCTAATTATGCTAATTACATTGTTGCTAAGTTCATACCACCTAGTTTCACATACCAGCAAAAGAAAAAGTTCTTCTATGATTTGAGACATTACTTTTGGGATGACCCACATCTCTATAAAGAAGGAGTAGATGGTGTTATTAGACGTTGTGTACCTGAGCATGAACAGGCACAGATCCTACGCAAGTGTCACTCTGAAGCTTATGGAGGGCACCATGCTGGAGATAGAACTGCACATAAGGTACTACAATCTGGTTTTTATTAGCCTACTCCCTTCAAGGATGCCCGTAAGTTTGTCTTATCTTGTGATGAATGTAAAAGAATTGGTAATATTAGTAGACATCAAGAAATGCGTATGAATTATTCACTTGTTATTGAACCATTTGATGTTTGGGGCTTTGACTATATGGGACCTTTTCCTTCCTCTAATGGTTATACACATATTTTAGTTGATGTTGATTACGTTACTAAGTGGGTAGAAGCTATTCCAACTAGTAGTGCTGATCATAACACTTCTATTAAAATGCTTAAATCTTTCCAAGGTTTGGAGTCCCTAGATATTTAATGACTGATGGTGGTTCACATTTTATTCAGGGTGCTTTCCATAAAATGCTTTCTAAATATGATGTTAATCATAGAATTGCATCCCCTTATCACCCTCAGTCTAGTGGTCAAGTAGAATTGAGTAATAGAGAACTCAAATTAATTTTGCAAAAGACTGTTAATTGGTCCAGAAAGAATTGGTCCAAGAAACTTGATGATGCATTATGGGCCTATAGAACTGCATATAAAAATCCTATGGGTATGTCTCCGTATAAAATGGTCTATGGAAAAGCATGTCACTTACCTCCCGAACTAGAACACAAGGCTTATTGGGCTATTAAAGAACTAAATTATGATTTTAAACTTGCCAGTGAGAAGAGGTTATTTGATATTAACTCACTTGATGAATGGAGAACCCAAGCCTACGAAAATGCCAAGTTGTTTAAAGAAAATGTTAAAAGGTGGCATGATAAAAGAATACAAAAGTGTGTGTTTAATGTAGGTGAATATGTATTGCTATACAACTCTCGTTTAAGATTTTTTGCAGGAAAACTTCTCTCTAAAGGGAAGGTCCTTACGTTATCGAAGAGGTCTACCATTCCGGTGCTATAAAAATCAACAACTTCGAAGGCACAAATCCGAAGGTGGTAAATGGTCAAAGAATCAAACATTATATCTCAGGTAATCCCATAAATGTTGAAACCAATAATATTGAAACTGTAACCCCGGAGGAATACATAAGGGACACTTTTCGGAAAGTTCCAGACTCCGAAAAGGAATAGGTATGTGATACGGTAACTAAACCAACTCCAAAACAGTTTTTAAGGCAATATTTCTCTGTTTTGGAATATTTAGAAAAATAGAAAAATAAGCAGCAGTCCATAAAGGACACGAGGGCTCCACGAGGGTGGAGGGCGCGCCCTACCCTACTGGGCGCGCCCCCCTACCTCGTGGGCACCTCGTGTGCTCTCCGGACTCCATTTTCTTACATGACACGTATTTTTGGTCGGTAAAAATTCATTATATAACCTCCCGGGGATTTTGACTCCCGTATCATGCAAAAATCTCATGTTTGTGTTTTGAGCTGTTACTACTGCAGATTAGAGCAGGATGTTTTCGCAAGAGTCAGTTGGGGAGAGCCGGGTGTCTCATCCGGCACCGAGATCAACGACAAAACAATCATGTTGACCCCTTTGGGCCAGCAACGGAGGAAGAGATGGAGGCTGATTTGAAGAGGATAGATGCCATGGAAGAGGATCAAGAAGTCACTTCCCACCTCCAAGCTGAATTCACAATGGGAGAACTTCAGAGCTCAGCTATTCCAAACTTAGTTATCCCTTCCAATGTTAGATTTCTTTCTTATGAGAATATGAAAAAGAGCGTCACTGGTTCTCCCGCAGCTATGCAGCACCCTTGGGTGCAAGGAGCTTTGGCTGTTACAGGAAAACTCCGAAAGGAAATAATGGATCTCAAGAAGCAAGTCAACAAGCTTGAGGAGGAAAACCGTATCATGAGGGGCATCATTGCCAAGAATATCACATCACCATCCCCGAAAAGAGAGACATAATCACATGGGTATGGGCACTCCACTTGGAAACTGCCAAGCTTGGGGGAGTGCCCCGGTATCGTATCACCATCACTTTTATCTTTACCTTTTTTTCTTAGTTCGATCCTTTTGATAATATCTTGATCTAGTAGAATAAAAGTTCTTAGTATGATCTATTTGTGAGTTTTGCTTTATTATCTTCTATGTAATCGAGTCCGTGAGCTATATAATAAAGATTAGTGTTGAGTCAAGGGCTTGATTATTTTGCCATGATCCTAAGTGAATAAAAGAAAAGAGGAAGAAATAAAAAGAAAAAAAGAGATCATGTGACTCTTATGGAGAGTAATGAGCTCACATAGAAAGAGTATGATGAATAAAAGTTATTGAGGGTTGACAAACATAGTTTTGGTCATCGTTGCAATTAATAGGAAGTAATAAAGAAAGAGAGGTCTTCACATATAAAATACTATCTTGGACATCTTTTATGATTGTGAGCACTCATTAAAATATGACATGCTAAAGAGTTGACATTGGACAAGGAAGACAACATAATGGGTTACGTTTTCTTACATCTGAGATAAATTATATTGTCTTGTATCCTCCAACTAGTTGAGCTTGCCTTTCTCCCTCATGCTAGCCAAATTCATTGCACCAAGTAGAGATACTACTTGTGCTTCCAAATACCCTTAAACCAGTTTTGCCATGAGAGTCCACCATACCTACCTATGGATTGAGTAAGATCCATCAAGTAAGTTGTCATCAGTGCAAGCAATAAAAATGTTGCTCTCTAAATATGTATGATTAATTGGTGTGGTAGAAATAAGCTTTATACAATCGTGTGATATGGAAGTAATAAAAGCGACAGACTGCATAATAAAGGTCCATATCACAAGTGGCAATATAAGGTGATGTTCTTTCACATTAGGATTTTGTGCATCCAACCATAAAAGCGCATGACAACCTCTGCTTCCCTCTGCGAAGGGCCTATCTTTTACTTTTATCTCCTACACTACAAAAGAGTCATGGTGATCTTCACCCTTCCTTTTTACATTTTATCCTTTAGCAAGCACAATATGTTGGAAAGATCCTGGTATGTATGGCCAATTGGATGTGGGTTTTCATGAACTATTACTGTTGACATTACCCTTGAGGTAAAACGTTGGGAGGCAAAAACTATAAGCCCCTATCTTTCTCTGTGTCCGATTAAAACTCCATACCCATAAGTATTGTGTGAGTGTAAGCAATTGTGAAAGAGTATATGATAGTTGAGTATGTGGACTTGCTGAAAAGCTCTTATACATTGACTCTTTCTTATGTTATGATAATTGCAATTGCCTCAGTGACTGAGATTATAGTTTGTTAGTTTTCAATGAAGTTTACGATTCATACTTGATGTTGTGATTGAATTATTACTCTAGCATAAAGATACCATATGACAAGAATTATATAAGTTGTTGTTCTAAGAATGATCATGATGCCCTCATGTCCGTATTTTTATTTTTGTCAACACCTTCATCTCTAAACATGTGGACATATTTTTCGATTTCGGCTTTCGCTTGAGGACAAGCGAGGTCTAAGCTTGGGGGAGTTGATACGTCCATTTTGCATCATGCTTTTATATCAATATTTATTGCATTATGGGCTGTTATTACACATTATGTCACAATACTTATGCCTATTCTCTCTTATTTTACAAGGTTTACATAAAGAGGGAGAATGCCAGCAGCTGGGATTCTGGCTGGAAAAGGAGAAAATATTAGAGACCTATTCTGCACAGTTCCAAAAGTCCTAAAACTTCACGGATGATGTTTTCCAAATATATAAAAAACATTGAGCGCAAGAACTTCACCAGGGGGGCCACACCCTGCCCACGAGGGTGGGGGGTGCACCCCCTACCTCGTGGGCCCCCTGGTGGCCCTCCGGTGACCATCTTCTGCTATATGGACTCTTTCGATGGGAAAAAATCATAAGCCATCTTCTCGGACGTAACTCCGCCGCCATGAGGCGGAACCTTGGCGGAGCCAATCTAGGGTTCTGGCGGGGCTGTTCTGCCGGGGAAACTTCCCTCCCGGAGGGGGAAATCATCGCCATCGTCATCACCAACGCTCCTCTCATCGGGAGAGGGCAATCTCCATCAACATCTTCATCAGCACCATCTCATCTCAAAACCCTAGTTCATCTCTTGTATCCAATTCTTGTCTCCAAGTCCGGGATTGGTGCTAGTAGGTTGCTAGTAGTGTTAATTACTCCTTGTAGTTGATGCTAGTTGGTTTAATTGGTGGAAGATCATATGTTCAGATCCTATATGCATATTAATACCCCTCTGATTATGAACATGTTTATGCTTTGTGAGTAGTTACTTTTGTTCCTGAGGACATGGGAGAAGTCTTGCTATTAGTAGTCAGGTGAATTTGGTATTCGTTTGATATTTTGATGAGATGTATGTTGTCTCTCCTCTAGTGGTGTTATGTGAACGTCGACTACATGACACTTCACCATTGTTTGGGCCTAGAGGAAGGCATTGGGAAGTAATAAGTAGATGATGGGTTGCTAGAGTGACAGAAGCTTAAACCCTAGTTTATGCGTTGCTTCGTAAGGGGCTGATTTGGATCCATATGTTTCATGCTATGGTTAGGTTTACCTTAATACTTTTGTTGTACTTGCGGATGCTTGCAACAGAGGTTAATCATAAGTGGGATGTTTGTCCAAGTAAGGGCAGCACCCAAGCACCGGTCCACCTACATACCAAATTATCGAAGTACCGAACGCGAATCATATGAGCGTGATGAAAACTAGCTTGACGATATTCCCATGTGTCCTCGGGAGCGCTTTACATCATATAAGAGTATGTCCAGGATTGTGCTTTGCTACAAAAAGGATTGGGCCACCTTGCTGCACCTTATTTACTTTTGTTACTTGTTGCTTGTTACAAATTATCCTATCACAAAACTATCTGTTACCACTTATTTCAGCACTTGCAGAGAATACCTTGCTGGAAACCGCTTATCATTTCCTTCTGCTCCTTGTTGGGTTCGACACTCTTACTTATAGAAAGGACTACGATAGATCCCCTATACTTGTGGGTCATCAGGCGCTGAGCTGTCGTGCCGCAGCCGGCGCGGAGTGGGGGAGCCATTGTCTTCGGGTCTCAGACCCAAGAGGAGGCGGCGTTGGACGCCGTCAGTCGCCGCCTGCGAGGCCGGACGGAACGGCTCGAGGCCTTTGCCCAGGCCGAGGTGGAGCGGATGCGCGATCTGGAGCGCGCCGTTCTGGTAAGTCTTCTTGTAATTTCTTCTTTGTGGGGGCGCGCCAGCGCACCCACTGGGTGTAGCCCCCAAGGTTCGGGCCAACTACGTAGTAGTTGGGTCGAATCTTTAGAGTGTTGGCCTTGTTCTTATTTCTTCTTTCTTCAGCATCTCGACGCCTTCTGGGTCGCCGCCTACAGTCGTCTCCCGGGCAAGCACCGGGAGTTCATGGAGCAGCTTGCCGCCAAGGAGGAGGAGCTCCGTGTCGCCATAGGTATTCTTGTGCTCTTTTCTAGTGGGGGCGCGCCAGCGCACCCACTGGGTGTAGCCGCCGAGATTCGGGCCAACTGTGTAACAGTTGGGCCAAATCTTAAGTCTTGCTTTTTTCTTCTGCTGATTCCTTCTTTTTCACAGCCGAGGTGCTGTCCTGGCGGACTCGTCTGCTCCGGGCCGGTCATCATTACGACCGGCTCGTTGCTGACACCGGCCGTCTTGGCATCGAGGCGGCGCAGGAGAGGGCGGAGACTTCCGCGGCTCGGCGGTCTCTCGACGAGGCCAACCGGCTGCATGAGCAGCTGGCGGGTCACAAGAGCCGCCTCGAGGCCGAGGTTGAGCTCCTTAAGGCGGAAGTTGCCAAGGTGGCAGAGGTGCAGCAGGCCCTGGTGGAGGCGGACCAGCAGCGCGGCCAGCTGGCCGACGACAAGGGCCGGCTCCAGGCCGAGGTGGACCGCCTGCGGGGGCAGGTCACCACGGCTGAGGGGGGGCCTTCAGGACGAGGCCGATCACTGCGAGGCGGCCGAGAAGGTGGCTGAAGACAAGGACGATGAGCTGAAGGCGGCCGTTGCCAAGGCGGCTGATCTGGAGAAGGCGCTCGAGGGGCGCGACCGCGCCATCGAACGGGAGCAGCGTGGTAAGTTGCTTGAGGCACAGCACCTGGAAGAGTCCTTATCCAGTAAGTGCTTTTTCTTGTCGTTTACCGGGTCGGGATCCGACCTTTCTTCCTTGTTGTTCTTCTTCTAACTTGCTTCTTCCTTTGCGGCAGGGGCCTTCCCGGAGACGCAGCAGCTGGCAGAGGAAGCCGTCCGCTATCAGCGTGACCCGACCTGCGTTGTTAGGTCCGGGACGGATCCGCGGGTGGCCTGGACCTTCATGGAGATCATCGCCGCCGCTGAGGCCCTCTTGCAGGTCCTGGGAACGCAGTTGGGGTGGATGTCCCAGGCCGGCACCGCAATGACGGCGGCCCTATGGCTGGACTCCGTCCAACCGAGCAGCTTCTAGCACCTGGCGCGTTGGTTGGAGATGGGGCCGGACCGGCTTGGCGAGTGGCGCGTCTCCGCCGCTCGTGTCGGTGCTGAGATGGCGCTCCGATTCGTGTTGTCCTAGCACCTGTACCTGCAGCTGGACGCGTTGATGGGCTAGCGGGCCGGTGCGGAGCAGCTCTTGCAGGAGCAAGCCGGCCGGATCACCTCCCGGGCCAGCTACATCGCCAAGTTCGCCTTCCACGACGAGTTCCATCCGGAGCGTACGGAAAATGGCAGGGCCGTGGATGGCGACGACTATGGCTTGCTCCTCCACGATCCAGAGGGGAGCTCGAAGGAGACGGGCGTCTACCATGACACGGGTGCTGAGGACACCGGCGCCTCGCTGGACTCGGAGGCCAGCAGGGGAGAGCCGTCGACGTCGCGACGCGGCGCTGGAGATGCCTGAGACACTTTGTGTAAAATCTGTTAAATAGCAGGTCCACCCACCCACTGGGGTTTTAGGGTGTAATGAACTCGGGCCGTGGGCCTTTTCTTGAATACTTGTGTAGATGTCGTGGGTGCTTTTGCTTTTTGCCTTCCATTTTTTGGACCGATTTCATGCACTTTTCCTTTCTCAAACCTCCCCCCCACGAGTCGGACGGCCGAGGCTCCGGTCCGTGACAAGGAGTTCGGTTCTTTGAGAGCGCGCAGGACTTGGGTCCCTCAAAACGTTGAGCGCGAGCGAAACACCCACTGGGTTGGCTGGCGGCAATCCGGCGAAGCCGGTTGGCGAGCAGCCGGCCGTGCGGCTGTTCATTTGATGAATGGTGGGCCGGGTTGATCGACCCGACAGCCTTTGACTTAGTGTATGAAGCGTAAAGGAGCTTTGGCCAGTTGTGCTTGCTAGCCGACAGCCAAAGCTGGATCTGTGGCTTTAGGGCGAAGTGGGGGACCGCGGCATCCTAACTTTATCAGGAATCACCAAGTAAGGCGGCGGGGTGGCGACCGAGCCGGCCAGCCCCCGAGCCCCCGGGTTGAGCGAGTCGGACCGGTGGCCGGGTTCAGTGGTATAATGATGCAAGAAAATAGGGACACAATAAATTGGTCAACAAAAGGCAGCCCCCGAGATTTGTTCGGGGACCCAATAGTTTCATGCGTTTACAAAAGGCGACGATACATACGCTCATGCGGCTAACTGTAAAACGGGCGGAGGAGTTCCGCGTTCCACGGCTGGGTCGTTTCTTCACTGGCGGTGTCCTTCTTGCGCTTCCTTGACTTGCGTGCGTCGATGAGGTAGTAGGCGTTGCGGTCGCGCAAGGCCCTGCTCACGATGAATGGGCCCTCCCATGGAGGGGACAACTTGTGCTGGCCTGCCTGCTTTTGGACGAGTCGGAGGACGAGGTCGCCCTCACGGAACGTGAGGGGCTTGATATTCTTGTTGTGGTAGTGCCTCAGGCCTTGCTGGAGATGGCCGAGCGATTAAGCGCCAGGAGGCATGCTTCTTCGAGCAGGTCGACGCCATCTTCGCGGGCTTCTTTGGCTTTGGCTTCGGTGTACATCGCGACGCACGGCGAGTCGAACTCGACCTCGGTCGGGATGACGGCTTCTGCTCCGTAGACGAGGAAGAACGGGGTGAGCCCGATCGACCGATTCGGCGTGGTGCGTAGACTCCAAAGAACGGCTGGCAACTCGTCAAGCCAGCTGCCAGGTGAGCAGATGAGTGGCTCGACGAGTCGCGGCTTGACGCCGGACAGGATGAGTCCATTGGCCCGCTCGATCTGCCCATTGGACTGCGGATGTGCAACAGAGGCCAGGTCGAGGCGGATGCCGGAGACGGCGCAGTATTGCTCAAGCGCGCCCTTGGCAAAGTTGGTGCTGTTGTTGGTGATGATGTTGTTCGGCATGCCGTAGCGCACCGCTATGTCCTTGATGAACCGGACGGCTATTGGCCCGTCCAGTTTCTTGATTGGTCTTGCCTCGATCCACTTGGTGAATTTGTCCACTACCACCAGCAAGTGCGTCATGCCGCCTCGAGCGGTTTTGAAGGGTCCCACCATGTCGAGTCCCCAGACCGCGAAGGGCCAGGCGATCGGTATGGTGCGGAGTGTTGACGCCGGCTGGTGGATGCATTTGCCGAAGCGCTGGCATCCCTCACACTTGAGGACGAGCGACTCGGCATCTTGGAGGGCCGTGGGCCAGTAGAAACCGTGGCGGAATGCCTTGGCCCCCAGGGATCATGATGCGGCGTGGTGCTCGCACTCGCCCTGATGTATGTTGAGGAGGATGTCGATGCCCCGTTCCTGCTCGACGCAGCGCTGGAACACGCCGGTGGAGCTGCGCTTGACGAGCTCGTTGTTGACGATGCTGTAGGCGGACGCCCGGCGCTGCACTTCCCGAGCTTCGGTCTCTTCCATGGGAGAACCCCGTTCTCCAAAAATTCTGATATTGGGAGGGCCCAAGATGGAGCCGTAACCACGGCGAAGACGATCATGAGGGTGGGTTCCGAGTCGGCAGCCCCCGAGCCGGGTTGAGCAGCCCCCGGATCAGGGATGGAGACAGCCGGGTCCGAGACGATGGTGGTCGGGTCAAGCTGAGCAGCCCCTGGGCCGGGTTCAGAAGTCCCCGGGCTGGGTTGAGGTGCGACCGGGTCATCTGGAACATGGATGGACTCGGAGTCCGGCGATGGCTTGACGGACGGCTTACGCAGGTGCTCGAGGGAGACGCCAGACGGGATGGCTTGTCGTGACGAGGCGATCTTGGCGAGCATGTCGGCTGCTTTGTTCTCCGCGCCCGAGACAGGGAGGAACTCACAGCCCTCGAAGGATCCGGATAGCTTCTGGACAAGGAAGCGCTAGCTTGCCATGTTGGAGTCGTGGGCATCCCATTCGCCGGAGCACTGCTGCACCACTAGGTCCGAGTCGCCGTAGCACAGGATGCCCCAGATGCCGAGTTCCTTGGCAAGCCGGAGGCCGTGCACAAGGGCTTCATACTCGGCGATGTTGTTGGAGGCGGCGAAGTGGATCTGGAGCGCGTAGCGGAACCGGTCGCCCTTTGGGGACGACAGTACAATGCCAACCCCCAAGCCGAGTCGCATCTTGGACCCGCCGAAGTGCATGCGCCAATGCATCGAGTCAGGAGGCGGCGGCAAGTACTGGGTCTCGGTCCAGTCAACGAGGAAGTCGGCCAGGGCTTGAGACTTGATCGCGGTGCGGGGCTCGTAGAGGATGGTGTGGCCAGCTAGCTGGATCGCCCACTTGGCAACCCGGCCAGAGGCATCCCGGCACCCGATGATTTCTCTGATGGGCGCCGTGCTAACCACGGTGACAACGTGCTCTTGGAAATACTACTTCAGCTTCTTGGCGGTGAAATACACGCCGTAAAACATCTTCTGGTAGTGCGGGTAATTCTTCTTGGAGATGGAGAGCACCTCGCTCAGGTAGTAGACTGGGCGCTGGACGGCTTGGATCTTGCCCTTCTCTGGTCGCTCGACCACCATCACCGTGCTGACCGCCCGCAAGGTCGCGGCTACGTAGATCAACAATGGCTCCTTGTCGGTCGGTGCGGCCAGGACAGGTGCGGTGGAGAGCATGCGCTTGAGGTCTTGGAAGGCCTCGTCTGCCTTGGCGTTCCATTCGAACGGGCTCGTCTTCTTCATCAGCTAGTACAGGGGCAGCGCCCTCTCACCCAGCCGGCTTAGAAACTGGCTGACCGAGGACAAGCATCCGGTGAACTTCTGGACATCGCGCAGCCGAGTCGGCTTGCGCTGGATGGCCTTGATCTTCCCAAGTTCGCCTTAATGCCGCGTTCCGAGATGAGGAAGCCGAGTAGCTTTCCGGACGGGATGCCGAAGACGCATTTTTCCGGGTTAAGCTTGACCTTGTATTCGCGGAGGTTGGCGAATGTTTCCTTCAAATCATCGAGGAGTGTGAGGTGCTGCTTGGTCTTCACCACGATGTCGTCCACATATACGTGGATATTGCGGCCGAGTTGCGGCAGCAGGCATTTTTGCATGCAGCGCTGGAAGGTGGCGCCATCGTTCTTCAAGCCGAACGACATGGTGATGTATCAATACACCCCAAAGGGCGTGATGAAAGACGTCTTCAGGGTGTCGTCCATGTACAGCTTGATCTGGTGGTAGCCGGAGTAAGCGTCCAGGAAGGACAGGAGCTCACACCCGGCGGTCGAGTCAATGACTTGGTCGATCCGCGGGAGGGCGAACGGATCCTTGGGACATGCCTTGTTGTGGCTTGTGTATTCAATACACATGTGCCAGGTCTTGTTCTTCTTCAGGACGAGGACTGGATTGGCTAGCCACTCGGGGTGAAACACTTCCATTATGAAGCCGGCCGCCAAAAGCTTGGCGACCTCTTCACCAATGGTTCTTCTCTTCTCTTCGGAAAATTGTTGTAGGGGTTGACGGACAGGCTTGGAGTCCTTGTGGACGTGAAGTTTGTGCTCGACGTACTTCCTCGGGATACCCGGCATGTCCTTGGGGGTCCATGCGAAGATATCCCGATTCTCACGGAGGAAGTCGACGAGCTCGCCTTACTATTTGCTGTCGAGGCGGGCGGCTTTGACAACGTACTTGCTGCAGCTGGGGTCTTTTGGTTGAGCTTCACTTTATTGGTCTCCTTGGAGGGCTTCAAGGCGGCCTCGTCGGCCGGGTCCGGGGTCAGGATCAACGTGGCAGAGGCCCCGCCTGCCAGGGCGACGACCCAGTCGAGTTGGCTCCATTCCTCGACAATGACCAGCGACACGGCCAACTTGACGCCGTCTCGGGCGCACTCCAGGGACTTGCGGTAATCGCCGGTGATGGTGATGAGGCCCTTGGGACCCGGCATATTCATCTTCAGGTACTTGTAGTGGGGAACCGCCATGAACTTGGCGAGCGCGGGCTGGCCCAGCAACGCGTGATACGCGCTAGATAGGTCCACCACCTCGAACTAGATCAGTTCGCGCTGGAAGTGGTTGCTGTCACCGAACAGGACATCTAGCCGGACCTGACCAATGGGGGAGCAGGAGAGGCCGGGCACGATGCCGTGGAAAATCATTTGGGTTGGCTCCAGGTCCTCGGCCTTGAGGCCGAGCTTGGTCATCGTGTCGCGGTAGAGGATGTTGATGCTGCTGCCGCCGTTGATGAGGACTCGGGAGAACTTGCATGTGCGCCGCACGATGATGGTGGGGTTGAGGACGACGACGTAACCACCCAGACTCGGCATGACTGCTGGGTGATCCTCCCGGGTCCAGGTGATTGGGCGATCCGACCAATGCATGAACTCCGGCTTGGCCGGGACGACGGTGTTCACCTCCTGCCGAAGGAGGCGCTCGCTGCGCTTGTCGTCGCCGAGGCTAGTGAAGACGACGTAGGCCGTGTTTTGGTCCGGGTAGGTGTCGTCACACATCGCGCCGCCAGCTGGAGGCGGTGGTGGAGGCGGAGGCGGCTGTCTCGCGCCTGGAGCTGGAGCCGAAAGGGGCGGGACGTCGTCCTCATGATGCGCTTGGTGATGGCGCACCGCCGAAGCGTGTGCGTGGAGGGACTTGCGCCGCTGTGGTGCTTGTAGGGGGCGTCGAGCATCTGCTCAAAGCTCATGGCGGGTTGCCATGCCGTCTTGCCGGTTTGCCGGCGCTTCGCCGCCGGGTCTGCCATGGGCTCGGTGGCCGCGACGATCCGATTGTCGTGACGTGGCGCCGGCTGGTCGGCCTTGCGCTTGTTGTCCTGGTGATGCTGATGCCGGTTGCTTTCGCCGGCCGGCTTCGGAGGGGGAACCGGCTTCGCCTTGCCGGCTTCATCCAGCGCCACCTGGATCTTCATCGCGGAGTCGGCGTTGGCGTACTTGTACGCCGTCACCATGAGCGCGGCCATGGTGGCCGGCTCGGAGTGTAAGAGCTTGTGCTTGAGGAGGGTGCCGTCTCGGCACCCGCTGACGAAGTACTGGAACGCCAGGAATTCATGGACGCCCTCGCAGCTGTTCCGGAGCTCGGTCCAGCGTGCGAGGTACTCACGACCGGTCTCTGTAGGCCCTTGCACGCACATGGCGAGCTGGCTAGGGTGGCCGGGTCGCTTGTAGGTCCCCGTGAAGTTGCGGACGAAGGCTTCCTCGAAGTCCACCCACGTGTTGATGCTGCCCATCGGCAGGCTGTTCAACCACGTGCAGGTCGACCCTTGGAGCATGAGCGGTGCGTCGCGCATGGCTTGACAACGATTGGCACTGGTGATGCCAATGGCCATGGTGTAGTCGGTGAGCCAGTCTTCTGTCCTCACCGTCTCGTTGTACTTGGGGGTGTCGCGGGGGAGCATGAATCCTTTGGGGAAGGGCTCCTCCCGGATGCGCGGGCCAAAGCACGCTGGCCCGATAGCGCCGCTCTCCTCCACCTCCAGGAAGCGAGCGAGCTGATCGAGGCGGTGGCGAGCGTCGGCGTCGTCGATGGCGCGCGTGCCGTGTCGACTTGCGGCCAGGCCACGAGGGGCCGGGTCAATTGGAGCCGGACGCAGTGGGCGTGAATCCGTAGGCGGCATCGCGCTCCAGCCGAGCGGCGTCCAGGCGACGCTGAGTGGCGGCGAGCGTCTCGGACAGGTCCGGCATCTGCTGGCACCTTTCCTCAAACTGGGTTCGGTCCTCAGCGACGTTGGTGGCGTTGACGTCGGTGCCGATGGGGATGCGGAGGCTCTGCATCGCGGCGCGCAACGGATCGGACGGCTCGATCCGATCCGCTGTGGCCCTGGCTTCGGCAGCCTTGCATGTCTTGCTCGACGAGGAGGAGGCGCCATCGCCGATGAAGAAGACCTCCACATGGACGTCCACTTCCCCGGTGGAAATTCCTCCACCGAGGGAGAGGGGAGAGTCGGAGAAGCTGAGCACCTCGCTGGGGTACTCTTCGGTCGCGAACGCATCGGAGATGCGTAGCACGGCGAAGGAGGCGACAAATGTGCCGACGACGTCGTCCACTAGCGCGACGGACTCATCGGTGTAGGAGAAGGGCCCCGTCTAAAGCATGCTCCCGGCCAGCTCCTCGAGCTGCCCCACGGTGGGCGTGAACTGTCGTGGTGGGCGCACGGCAGATGCCAAGGGATGGCTAAAGAGAGGAGGAGGCTCGAGGGCGCTGGTGGACTCCAGAGGCGGGGTTGGCATGAGCGGGCGCGGGACGCTGGACATACCCAGGTTCGGGGCTCTCCGGAGAGATAATACCCCTAGTCCTGCCGAGTGTAGTTGGATGATCGATAGTACAATTTTGCTCCTAGAGCTGTATGGGGGAGGAAGGAAGATGGCCAAGGCTTGGGCTGCTCCTTCTCTCCAGTGTTGCTGTTTTGTGGCTAGTCTTATGCTTACTTGCTTTTCTCTCGTACGTGTTTTCTGCTTGCCCTCTCGCTCGCCTTCCTGAGAGATAATATCTGTCTATGATCACGGGCTTGAAGGAAATATGCCCTAGAGGCAAAAATAAAGTTATTATTTATTTCCTTATATCATGATAAATATTTATTATTCATGCTAGAATTGTATTAACCAGAAACATAATACATGTGTGAATACATAGACAAATAGAGTGTCACTAGTATGCCTCTACTTGACTAGCTCGTTGATCAAAGATGGTTATGTTTCCTAACCATAGACATGAGTTGTCATTTGATTAACAGGATCACATCATTAGGAGAATGATGTGATTGACTTGACCCATTCCGTTAGCATAGCACTTGATCGTTTAGTTTGTTGCTATTGCTTTCTTCATGACTTATACATGTTCCTATGACTATGAGATTATGCAACTCCCGTTTACCAGAGGAACACTTTGTGTGCTACCAAACGTCAAAACGTAAATTGGTGATTATAAAGGTGCTCTACAGGTGTCTCCGAAGGTACTTGTTGGGTTGGCGTATTTTGAGATTAGGATTTGTCACTCCGATTGTCGGAGAGGTATCTCTGGGCCCTCTCGGTAATGCACATCACTTAAGCCTTGCAAGCATTGCAACTAATGAGTTAGTTGCAGGATGATGTATTACGGAACGAGTAAAGAGACTTGCCGGTAACGAGATTGGACTAGGTATTAAGATACCAACGATCGAATCTCGGGCAAGTAACATACCGATGACAAAGGGAACAACGTATGTTGTTATGCGGTTTAACCGATAAAGATCTTCGTAGAATATGTGGGAGCCAATATGAGCATCCAGGTTCCGCTATTGGTTATTGACCGGAGACGTGTCTCGGTCATGTCTACATAGTTCTCGAACCCGTAGGGTCCGCACGCTTAAAGTTCGGTGACGATCGTAATAAGAGTTTTTGTGTTTTGATGTACTGAAGGTTGTTCGGAGTCCCGGATGAGATCGGGGACATGGCGAGGAGTCTCGAAATGGTCGAGATGTAAAGATTGATTTATTGGATGACTATGTTTGGACATCGGAAGGGTTCTGAGTGGTTCAGGCATTTTTCCGGAGTACCGGGAGGTTACCAGAACCCCCCGGGAGAAGTTATGGGCCTTATGGGCAATAAGAAGGAAGCACACCAGCCCACAAGGGGCTGGTGCGCCCCCTTTGGGCAGGAGGCCGAATTGGAGAAGGTTTGGGGGGTGCACCCCCCCTTTCCTTCTCTCCTCCTCCTCCTTCCCTTCCTCTCCTACTCCAACTAGGGAAGGGAGGAATCCTACTCCCGGTGGGAGTAGGACTCCTCCAGGGCGCGCCATAGGGGCCGACCCTCTCCCCCTCGTCCACTCCTTTATATATAGGGGTGGGGGGCACCCCATAGACACACAAGTTGATCCTCGTGATCGTTCCTTAGCCGTGTGCGCTGCCCCCTTCCACCATATTCCACCTCGGACATATCGTAGCGGTGCTTAGGCGAAGCCCTGCGTCGGTAAAACATCATCACCGTCATCACGCCGTCGCGCTGACGAAACTCTCCCTCGATGTTTTGCTGCATCGGAGCTTGAGGGACGTCACCGAGTTGAACATGTGCAGAACTCAGAGGTGCCGTACGTTCGGTACTTAGATCGGTCGGATCGGGAAGACATACGACTACTTCCTCTATGTTGTGTCAACGCTTCCGTTGCCGGTCTACGAGGGTACGTAGACAACACTCTCCCCTCTCGTTGCTATGCGTCACCATGATCTTGTGTGTGCGTAGGAATTTTTTTAAAATTACTACGTTCCCCAACAGGGCTCCCGTGGGGTTTTATAGCACAAACCCCCGGGGGTACAATGGTAATGTTACAAGTCGGTGGGTTCGTATTGTCGGTGTCCGGGGAACCGGGCTAGGTCCTGCTAAGGGCTTGTGGTTCGCCGGGTTCCCCTAGGTGCGGTTCCCGCATGCCTAGGGGGACTGTGTGCCGTCTTGTCGATCGACAGGTCATGGCCGAGTCGAGTTGCGTACAGTGCTCTCCGCCAGGTTGCCGCTTTCTGTCATCAGCGGTGAAGGCGGGGGCACTGTAGCCACGCCGGCCCTGGTCAGCGGGTAGGTGAGGGGCACTATTGCCACGTTCCAGCTAACCAGAGGCATGGGCGGGGCACTATTGCCTTGGTCATCATTGATTGAAGTCTCGTCCCCATCATACGGTCTGGATGGGATGGGAGTTGACCCGCGGCTGGATTGCGTAGCACACCACGAGTGGCGCTGGCTTGTTGTGGAGGCTTTGGTCGTGCCGGGTTCGGCTGTCTTGCGCTAGTTGTTGGGGCCGAGTCGACGTGTCTTGCCGGGTCGGCTAGTCTGGCCGGCTTGTGGGGCTTGGCCGGGTTGAGCGACCCGGCCAAGCGCGTGCCGGTACCGAGGGGCGGTGCCAGCCCTATTGTTTTTTGAAGAGGATTCGGGTTCCGTTGCCTGCCCGAGGTCCACCCCCCGATAGTATGTGTATGAGTCTATCCCTACCTCTATGGACTATGCCCCTCAGCTTATAAAGATGTTGGGGGGGGGGGGTACCTAGGTGAAAGGATCGATACAGTCGACTAGAGTGGGGGTGAATAGGAGACTACAAACTTTAATCTTACTTGTCAATCTTAGGGTTAAGCGGATAAATAGGGTTCAGTAGGAACGAAAACAGGCGAACACAACCTATATGACAAGCAAGGTTAAGACTAAATATGTTAGGCAACAAACTAGATAGCAAGCCAACAATCATACAGAGCAAAGTAAGTGCAGGAAAGGATTAACCACAAGTGAGTGAGGACGCGGATTCCATCCCGAAGTTCCCTCTTCCATGGGGAAGAGCTACTCTCCGTTTAGAGGGGTGCCAGAGCCAAAGCTTGCAGAACACCACCGAAGGCTCATTGTATTCTCTTTCTAGTCACCCCCAACGGATGAGCCTCGAATCACCCGGGGTTGATCTTGAAGGCGACTACCACACCTCCGGGTTGATCTTGAAGGCAACTACAACACCTTTACAAACTTCCCCAGAGCACACCATAAGAAAGGAAGCTTCTGAGGAAGCTCTAACCTCCTAGGAGCCCAATGAGGGAGTCCTAGACTAAGGGGTCCTCGGGCGTCCAGCCTGTTGGACATGGGCAGACTATTGGGCCATGAAGATACAAGATAGAAGACTTTGTCCCGTGTCCGGATATGACTCTCCTTTGCGTGGATGGCAAGCTAGGCGGCCGGATGTACTATTTCCTTTCTATGTAACCGACTTTGTACAACCCTAGCTCCCTCCGATGTCTATATAAACTGGAGGGTTTAGTCCGTAGGGACAATCATAACCACATAGGCTAGACTTCTAGGGTTTTAGCCATTACGATATCGTGGTAGATCAACTCTTGTAATACTCATATTCTTCAAGATCAATCAAGCAAGAAGTAGGGTATTACCTCCATAGAGAGTGCCCGAACCTGGGTAAAC
The DNA here is from genome assembly GCF_018294505.1 of Triticum aestivum. Taxonomy (NCBI): domain Eukaryota; kingdom Viridiplantae; phylum Streptophyta; class Magnoliopsida; order Poales; family Poaceae; genus Triticum; species Triticum aestivum. The sequence continues at coordinate 201,958,742 of NC_057800.1, read as the reverse complement.
ATTGTGTCCCCTGTCTCCTGTTACCATCAACCTCAGACGCACAGCTCGGGACCCCCTACCCAAGATCAGCCGGTTTTGACACCGACATTGGTGCTTTCATTGAGAGTTCCACTGTGACGTCGAAGTCAGAGTTGATGGCTCTCCTTGTGATCAAGGAAAATATCATCGCCGGAGGAGCTCTGCCCTCAGGCCAAACCCTCACTACTAGGGAAAAGGCTAGCAGCATCGCGGGTACCCGCGCTACCAATAAGGCGCTACAGCTAACGTATAGCAGTAGCGCTGGTCCACCCGCGCTACTGCTACACAAGTGTTGCAGCAGCGCGCTTAAAGGAACCTCGCTGCTGCTAATAGCTATAGCGCGCTTCCCCTGTGCGCGCTACTGCTACAACCGCGCTGCTGCTAACTTTTCTGCACTCGCTACTGCTAATTTTAGTAGTTTTTTGTTTTTGTCCGCATATTTGTTTTGTATTTGAACAGGATTTATAGAAGAATCTTTAGCACATACAAATGTCATCATGATACACATACAAATGCCCGTGAGACCACAAATGTAATCATAGCATATACATACAAATAGTCTCATCATAATCATCATCCAACACAAAGTGGTATCTTGTCATCATCTCGAAAATAGCGATACATGCAAGTCTCGAACACTTGCAACTACAACGTCATCCATCTAAACAAAGGTATACGCGAGAAGAGCTATCACTATGAGTGAGAGCGGAACTATGCAGTACATGAGATGGCGGTTACGAGTCCTCTCTCGCGCTAGCGTGAACCTCAAGTAACTAGCTTCTCCTTCTTGTTTGCTTTTGAAGCCTTTATGGCTGGCGTCCGAGAACCCATTCACTTGCGCCTAACACTCATGCCACTCGTTGTACACCCTCGGAACCTTCCCTTTGTACACGACATAGCAGTTCCATCTCGCCATCAAGAAACTAGGTACCTGTTAGAGATGCATGTTCATGAAGAGGATGTACAATCATATATATGCAACAAAATATACTAGAGAACACCAAAAAAGAAAGGGTTAGCAACTAGATGCAACATATAGTACGCAAATTAATTAACTAGAGGTACGCAGGTCATCGTACGCAAACTAACAAAGTAGCGTTACGCAAGTTCGGCAGGGATCGTGGACATCACAAAGTTGCATCACTACAAATAGTATACAAGTTCAACCGACACATATCATCATCATCGGCATCATAAATAACTAGAAGTTCCATCCTTCCATATCATCGAGGATGGACCCTAGCTTCTCGAACGGCGTGAGGTCTAGACGTTGCATGCCTATGCGAGTTCGGACGTCATCTCGCGATATAGGGCCGTGGTGGAACATCCCCTTCTCATCGACGACTTCTTTCATGATGATCGTCGCAATGTCGCTTTGGATGCGAAAGAAGTCATCTCTAAGTTTATAATCCGCTTCTCCATGAGATTGTAGCCACTTGTGGATATGATCATCATTTCTGCTTCTCATGCGAAGCTTTTGGTGATCCGTGTTGAACTAATTCATGAGATGGAGGATGTACAATCCATCCTTCTTGCTTGGTTTTGGGACTTGGATGCAGGAGAAGTTAGTTTTATGCGCGAAACCCATCTTCTTGTTCCTTTGTTTCCTGATCTGCATGTGGCCACCTCTAAAGTTGAAGCCTTGGAGAGCATCATCTAGAATATTCATTATGTGGGTGTAGTCTTTTTTCTCGTAGTCTCTGGAAGGGTCAAAATACAAGGCGTGGGAGACTTGCGGATAAAGAACTATAAGGATGGCGCGCCCGTTGCTGCGGGGAAAAGACACCTCAAATTATTCCCCATAGAGAGAGAAGGAATGATTGAAATGTATGAAAGGGTTGTTCGAAACTGACTTACTTTGGATGATAAGGCACGAGGACAATTTCCCGGTCCTTATTCTATACCATGAAGTTTTGGAGGTAGTCCCTAGCAGTTTCACGCTCAAAGTCGCTGAGACTCAAGAAAGACTCGTGCATGTAGTACGGATCTGCCACACAGATTTGTGAGACTTCTTCACTGTTCATGACAGAGCTCATATGTAGCGCAAAAAGGTGAACGATTGTAAAATCGAGCCGCCTTGTCAGAAACATCTCAAAGATATGGTCAAACTGCAGGAAGAACACCTCCGCGGGCCGTGTCTCAACGTAGCACTTCCCCTTAGGCACACGAGCCGCGTATGTCGGATATCCTGGATCCTTTGAGGCCAGTAGGCTTTTCTCAGTCGACAGCACATGGTCGTGTAGTCTCCTGAGATCCCCTGATAGTGCCTCCAGTGGTTTCGGCGGTAGCATCGGCTCACCCGTGAGATGGAACATGGCCGCACCTTTCACGGGTACACGCTCTTCAGAATGCATCGTTTGGCTGCTATGTGCTCTGGCTTGTTTGGAGGCAGCTATCTTCCCCGATCTCTTTCTCTCCTTTTTCTTGGGCACACCTTCTAGACCCTTCCTTAACCCCTGCCCCAGTGTTCCCGGGCTAAGTACTGTACGACCCTCGCGCTGGGATAGTTGAGCCTGTGTTGAGGCGGCATCTTCAGGCGTGTCCTGTGATGCTCGCGCATTCCTGTAGGATGCATCCTACTTGGTTCCCATAACACTTGCGAGGTTCTTCCGGCTCTAACGGCTCAAACTTGCCAGGTGCCATCTTTGTGATCACAAGTTGTCCAATCCCTAGTTTGTTAGGTTTTCATATCCTCTGCTTCTTATGCCTCTTCTCGGTACCGGCACCGGCGCCGGTATCTTCCCCGGCGGTACCTTCTCCACCGGTCTCGGCGCCGCCATCGGTGTCGGCGCCGTCGGTGTCGGTGTCGGCGTCAGTACCATCATCGAGGCGGACCTGCAAACCTTTCTTAGCAGTCAAAAAGTCGAGGTAGTCTTGTTCACCCTCATAATCCATCTCGTCTGCATCTTGGTCAGAAGGCCCAGTTTCTTCATTGTTCGACATGTTTCCTATGATTAAGTGTCCTCATTTATTTCTCAAAGTATGAATAAATGAGAAATGAGATAAAAAAGAAATCTATGTGCCAGCACTCGATATGCCAACTATGTAGCACAAATCATGCCTTTATTCACGGGAAATTTCGGCATGACCTTGGCTAAAAAATGGACATATCGAGCGCCTGAAATTCACCGGAACGGAAATGAATCAACATTCCGACGTAACATAGGCAACTCGGATCATTTACCAAAACATGACATGTCCAAAACATGACATATCCACATATCACATGTCCAGTTCAAATTTGCATATAAATTCATAACTAAATAGATAACCTAATTAACATAACTAAAACCTAAGTAAATTAACCCTAGCTAGCAGAGAGAGAGAGAGGGGGGGGTGGTTTACAGAGGGTGCAGGGCGAGGAGGCAGGCCCGACGACGGCCGAGGTTGGGAGGGGAGGAAGCAGAGGAGGGATGCGAGGGCCGACGGGTCGGG